>NC_083723.1:83499761-83802792 GCF_028564815.1 Eubalaena glacialis | reverse complement strand
AACTCTTAACCAGAAACATGAACAGAAAGTTCCATTAAGGTGTATATAAAATAGGGAGTAAGTGATACTAAAGCAAAGTTAAATTTTATGGAACTTGTTTTATTTCAGTGGGATTCCAAAGTGGATTGGACTTCTTTGAATAGTGAGAGATGAGAATTCACCCCAATCATACAAGCCATACAAACGAAAGGAGGAACCAGCAGCGTGCTGGCTGACCCCTCACAGCACTCGTAGCGCCGTGAACAGCCCCGCAGTCGAGAGTAGCAACTGCGCACCGATGCACTATCACACTCTACCCAACAATGCGGCCTCACCAAACAATAAGATGTTAGTTTCAGTGCAACTTTAAAGTACCTTTCAAAGTTTTGCTTGGTACTACTTTCTTCTCTTCAAATAGTATTTCCTGAGAAAGCTAACTTTCCTAGCAGAAGTGGAATTAATAGAGTTCTCACAATAAGCCCTTTACCTTGAGTTATTATACTCAAAGGGAAGTACGCTTTTAGGTGTGCAGGACTTGTGTTAAAACACAAATTGGAAAATTTAGGGATATTTAGATTATGTCCCTAGTTTCATTTCACATGCCCTAGTAGTGCTTCTTACGCAAACATTTCTTAAAGGATAAATCAAATATAATCAAGCGTCCTCCCTAATTAGGTCCCCGATTTTCTCAATACTCTTCATAGCAAATGTAGATTATACTCATGATGTATTTTCCAAGTATCCTTTGTTACTGAAAAAGCAGTCTGTTGCCTGTAAGTACTCCCTGAGAACACCCATCCAAAGTCCCCTTGAAAAGCAAATGAGAGCTGAGCCTGGCAGCCACATGAGGTCTAGCTGTGTAAAACTCTTCAGTAGTGAGCACACCTGTGTCTAAAATGAACCCAGGTGTCCTTCATGAAACATGACTGATGTCATGGCTGTAGTTTTCTTCTCTTGCTTTTCTAAATGTGAGCCAAGATGAGATTTCTATTTAATATTTACAGATCATCTTGCTTTTCTTTCATAAATACTTTTGGAAGGGGGTAGAGATTGATTACATGAGGATTTTCTATCGGGGAAGTAGGAAGGCCAAGCGCCCTGAAAAGCTTTATGAAGATTAAGACTAAGAAAAAACCTGTAAGTCTGTAAACACCCAATGGAAAACTGTTCAAAAGAAGAAATAGAAGGCACAAACTCTGGGTTAAAAAATGAATGTAAAGATTGCAACATTACTACAGTCAATAGAACTAACACCTAGATCTTTAAAAGTCTTGCCCTAAATACACACTCAGTTAAACTGCTTGAACACCGCTATAACCGTCACCATGCTATTTCTTTGCACATCTACTTGAACAATTAGGAAAAGGAAGAAAGCACAGTGACACTCCTTGATACCTCAAAGCAAGTGCTTAGGATTGGGAATGAATAAATTAAAAGCACAAAACAAAACACTCCATCCTCAGAACTACCACCTCTGACTTCCACGGTTTCTAGGAGGAAGTGAAGTGATAAATGTGTTTTGTGGGTAGAAAACCAACAAACAAAAAATCCTCATATAACTCAGCAAGATAATAATGAAGGGCTGGATTATAGGGCCCCTTACTGTTAAATGTAAGCACATTTTAGGGCCCACTTTAGAGAAATTAAAATAGTAATATAACTTAATCTTAGCACATATAAATATCCATCTGGATATTCAAACAGCAACAACAGAACAAAATCTACACCAAGTAAAAACTTTTCTAAAGTAAACAAATGTATAATATCAGAACTCAAAATTCATTAGAACGTTCACTGTGTTTTAATCAGGCTCAGACTGAAATAAAAGTAGTCAATTTAAACCCCAACCTGGGAAGCCGTCCATGCTACGGTTGTGGTTTCGTCTTTTCAGCATCCCGTGACATTCATTTACACAGAGGGCAACCGTCCATGTAAACAGTTCGACCTATCGGTCCCTGCTGTGGACCTGTGGTCGATGAAGAGGAACAGTCTGGGAGCAGCAGACAGACAGGGGACGCTTAAACCTAAGAAAGCGACAGCAGCTTCTGGGTGGCTTGCTCCGCTCAGGGTTTCCCGTCAGGCAGCTCAGTGAGACTCTGTGGCGTGGAACTGGTGAAAGTAGAAAGCCATGAAGACATGGCTGTCTTTGCACTGGAAAAAGCTCCTCCAACTGACTGGCCTGAATGGAAAGAAGGGGAAAAACAAAAGGAAAAATGTCTTCACTTTTGTTAAGAGACACTGAAAAACCAGTGTTAAATAATCAATGTTAATTAACTGCAACCGATATGTTAATAGTTACTAAAATACCATTTACACTTCTAGTTTCAAAATAATCCCTTACCATGGGAATGTCTAAGAGGAACCTGGATAATGCCAGGGTGTAAGACCCTGCTCTCCTAAGCATTTTGAAGATCTTGAGCAAACTCTTTCCTTAATACCCACTGTGCCAGGCCAGTGGTTCTCAGCACTGGCTGTGCAGCAGAATGACTTGGAGAGCTGAAAAAGTCCTATGAGCTCTCTGTACCCTAAACCCAAGTTGATACCTAAAAACCACCTGCAGGGAAGAATTGTTAGGCTGCTTAGGGAAATTTGTTTTTGTCATCTAAAACGATGTTGCATCAAATGAAGACACACAGAGCTCTATCTGCCTGAGGTCTGTTTTGTTTTTAAGAGCGTTATCTCAAAAGCTGGTGTTAAAGTGAAATTATTTAAGTTGAATCATACATATTCACTATTCTTGAAGAAGGGAGTGTGGAAGAAGAGAATAGGCCTTAGAATTTAAATATCAGCAGCATCACTAAAAATTAACTAACAACTGACATCATATAACTATGATGTAGAATTTTCCTACTTTTCCATAGTGATGGGGCTATGTGCCTTGTGTTTCTCTTCTAAGACGAGTGTGTGGAGCAGTTCTCTCACCCTGTCTATCTCTGGATATACAGGACGTTAGAGCTACGAGGACCCCTGCATAGAGATCACTTAGTTCTGGGGCTTTTGAGTTGTGTTCAGTAAGGGTTAGCCAAGCTCTCTCAGGAGCTAAGAAAGGAGACGGGTCCTATTTTCAATACTGATATGACAAAGCAAACGTAGCCAAATGTAAATAATCAGTGAATCTGAGATAACTGGGAGTTCCTTGTACACTGTTGCACAATTTAAGTTTGAAATAATATAAAAATAACAAGCTAAAAATATAGAAAAGAGGGAACAAGAAGTTTCTTTAGAAAGGATATGGAATAATCTTCAAAATATTTTAAGTGAAAAAAGGTACAGAAGGGTGTATACAACAGCATGCTACCATTTGTCTGGCTTTGGTATCAGGGTAATACTAGGCTCAGTAAATGAGTTGGGGAGTATTACCTCAACCATTACTTTCTGAAAGAGTTGGTATAACAATAGCATTATTCCTGAAATGTTTGATAAAATTCATAAGTGAAGTCATCTGTGCTTAGATTGTATTTAAAACCTTGTGGCAAGCTTTTAAATTTTAATTCAACTTATTTAATAGATATAGGGCTATTCAGATTTTCTATTTCTTTACTGCATTGGTTTTGGCGATTTGAGTTTTTCAAGGAAATTGTAGATTTTACCTAAGTTGTTGAAAAATTGACATAAAATTATTCACAATATTCTTATTATCCTTTTAATTTCTGTAAGATCTATAGTGGTGTCCCCTCTTTCATGCCCAATACTGGTAATTTGTATCTTCTTTTTCTCTTTATTAGTCTAAAAGGTTTCACTAATGTTGTTGATTTTTTCATAAAAACAACTGTTGGTTTCACTGATCTTCTTTATTGTGTGATACTACCTTAAAAGACGGCAGCTCCTAATGCCTACTTTATTATTATGGCTCTCTACTATTTATAAAGAACTGTGGGCTGGGACTTCCCTGGTGGCACAGTGGTTGGGAATCCGCCTGCCAATGCAGGGGACACGGGTTCGAGCCCTGGTCTGGGGAAGATCCCACATGCCGCGGAGCAACTAAGCCTGTGTGCCACAACTACTGAGCCTGCACTCTAGAGCCCAGGAGCCACAACTACTGAGCCCGCGCGCCTAGAGCCCAGGAGCCACAACTACTGAGCCCGCGCGCCTAGAGCCCGTGCTCCACAACAAGAAGCCACCGCAATGAGAAGCCCGCGCACTGCAACGAAGAGTAGCCCCTGCTGGCCGCAGCTAGAGAAAGCCCGCGCGCAGCCAAAAATAAATAAATAAATAAATTAAAAAAAAAAAAAAGAACTGTGGGCAGCTCAGGGAATGGAGGGAAAACTCCAGAGAAGATTGAATCCTGGTAACAGAACAGATAGGACAAAATTTGCTAAACTTGGTTTGACATTATCTAGTGCCACAAGAATTGTTGTAATGAATAAGACCAAAATTTAAAACAAAAACTTCTGTATTTGACCATCTTGCATTATTATGTGATACACAGATCTCTACAACTTTATGTCTTTATCAATGACATATTGAGGATAGAGAAGAGATGTGTTATGATTCCAATCTGTTCCTGCCTAAGACATCCTTACCAACAGCTTTTCCTGTTTGCACAACATTCCGACTCGTTGTGACCATGACGTTTCCAAGTTTTTTGCCACGTTCACTGTTTTGAACAGAACTGAGTAAAGGAGAGAAATGTTAAGTACAATTTTAAAAAATCCCTCAGGTATACATTCACCACTCCATAACCACCCCGCAAATCAGTACTGAGGAAAGAAGCTAAATAATTCATTATTTGTTATGCATCAATTAATTTACTAACATTTTAAGCATGTGAATTTTCAGAAAACACTAAAAGAATATGCAGATGAGCCAAAAAGTGGTAAGGGCGTAAGGATGTATGCTTAACTCTCCCTAGAGTCACAATATGCTAAAGTAACTTCACCAGAATAAAAATGGCAAATCCGGCTATTAGTTCACACCATTCTCCATGAAACAGCAGTGTTTTCACTTTGAAACATACACACTGCTGAGCTAGAGAATGTTATGCACATATTTGGTTACTATTTGAAGCACAAGTCTGTGAAGTAGAGAAAAACAATTCCCAATTAGCAATGAAACACATGGCATCAATTCAGACGTAAGAATGTTCCTAGTATTTTCCCTAAATACTCACTGTGAGAATCTTAACTTCATGTCTGACACTGAATACTGGCCTTGGAAAGGATGGCTGTAAAACAAAGTTTGAGTTTAGACTATGCGTATTTCACCCATAGCTGCAACACAGTTATCACACGGAAGAATCAGGAAACCTCGCAGGGGTGACTCAGCCGGGTGGCAGTGCTCCAAATGCGATATAGGAAACAGGGCTTTGATCACAGCTCTCCACTTACAGTTATGTAAGTCCCTCTGAGCTTATGTCCTTGTTTGTAAAATAGCTGTGCTTTTTTTCTTGGGTGGGGATGGTTTGTTTTAGTGCTGCCCTAATGTTCTGATTTACCTGGTCTGGGGTGCGGCCCAAGCACCGACATTTTAAAATCAGGCAACCTGATCAACTTTACACTATAAAACAAGGCATCAATAAATATTCAAATTCTTATCTCATACGCAGGGGTCTCTCTGTCAATGTCTAACAAAGCAAGTGACCCTAGTGAAATTTGTAGCCACTTATTGAAATATCAAAATGCTATTTATGGCTTTTCAAATGACAACAAATTGATATATTGGCCATATTAAGCATATGTTAACAACCCCTCTTTTTCTGGATTTCTGAATGACCGGTTGGAAAGAATTGAGAGATTAGTTCATCATTCTCTATTCCTGCAAACGCTGTGCTTAAAGGATGAAACATGCCTGCTGCTTTTAAGGGAAGTCAGAGGACTACCTTCTCTGATCTTTAGGAGTTGAAGAAAGGGTTTCATAGATCTCAAACCTTACATTTAGTTTTGAATATTTCTAAATTATACCCCCTGGTGACAGCTGAAGACTATCATTTCTTGTTTTGAATTTGGTAAAAATATTGAAAATCTGCGGATGGTCATATCTGCATAATTTCCCTACCTTTTTTTTTTCTGGTCCTTTTCTTCAGCTTTCTCCTCAATCTAAGTAACCGCCATTTATTTACATATTTTTAAAAGCATTGTTTTTACATTCCTTTAAAACACATTCCAGCTAATCCTCATATGGACCTGCAACACAGTTTGTCGAGCTGCTTCAAGTTAAACGCACTACAGCAGACGCAGGGGCTGAGTAAAGATCTGACCAGGCTAAAGGTCAGAGTACCGGGGAGGAGACCAAACTGTGAACAGTCACTCCCCCAGCACTGCCACAAGGAGCGCCACCAGGCAAACAAACTCACATCTGTTTCCCCTCATTACTCTTTAGAACACAGACCTTGTGGTTAGTGAGGGAGAAAACTCTGAACTCTTAGTCCTTTCATTTAATACCATTAAAACGCTTGTGCCTTTTAATTCTCTGTGTTTACCACACCCAAATGGCAACATAGGTTTCTGCTACAGCCCAGTATGAGGATTAAATTCCCCCAAATCGGTCCTGAACCTACTCATTGTTCTTGATAGGTACAAAATATTGGCAGACATGTTCTCCCAAACCCTGCTTCCTTACAGATGCTTCTGCAAGTTACTATGACATAATTCCTGGTTTTTGTGTTTGTAGCACCACTTAAATCACATCCCCAGTTGAGCTAAGTTTACCCTAGTTCCCAAATAATATGGTAATCAGTACTAAGCTGATTTTTGTCAGATTCTCACCGAGAAGTAAAGTTTAAAATACAAATGAAAACAAACGTTCAGCGTATACTTGTAAATAAAAAATTAAATTTTTTAATTTAGAAAAGTTCCCAAGATGTACGCATTATATTAATTGATCTCCTTAGACACTACTCTGCCATTCACACAGTATTATTTCTTAATGGCCCCACTCCCCAGCATGTTTAAATGTCTTTTACACGGGATAAAGTCTTTGCCCAGCAGTCGACACTGTGACAGGTATTAAATTTTGTTGGATCTTAGAATCTGATGTGGAAACTGCATCAGATTTGACTGCAAATCTAGGAGTTCAAATATTAACTTTAGTTGTTCACACTTCATATTTTAAAATAACCTCTCAGTTTTAACCAGTGCTATTTCCCTCAAGGCTTCTGTCTTGCTTGACCATTCTGCTGAGGCACAGATCCAGGGAAAGGGAGGGAAGAACCATGAGGTAGGAGCATCCTCACAGGCCAGGACTTTGTCTCCAAATCACGCTGGAAGCTGGGAGAAATGTTAGTGCTTCCAAAATGCCTTGTGCTTTGTGGGTAAGAAGTGTCAATAGGAAAGCAGTTTTCAGCTGCTTCTCTGTACTTGGGAGCCTTTTTATAAAAATCTACTCAGGGAGATTCTTGAAGATATTCACAATATCATCAGAGTTAAGATATGATTTTCTTTATGTTGGGCCACACTTACTAAGTGAACCACCTCTATCAACCTTCAGAGGATGTGCTTACTTCGGATTTATTTCTGCAAGTGCTGGATGCTTGTTGCTGTTCCAGACCCTGTAGTTGTGAGTGTTCTTCCATGCTGTAACAAAGGTCGTCCCATAGTCTGATAAGATCTTTTCATTATCTGTCAAGTAAATATTTGAAGGTTGAGCTGGACTGTAGCCAGTCAGGGATGTAAAGATTAATAACCTAAACCAGTCAAGAAATGGCTTTAGCCTCCCTGTCCCCCTGCTTTCTTGGGGAGACAGCCTACCAGATGTCAGGAATCTTGGGTCTAATTCTAGAAATCCTGTTAAGAAGCGACGTGGCCTTTGGTAAGTCACTTACTCACTTAGAATTTCATTTTTCTTACTAGAAAATAAGGGGGTTGAGCCAAATATTTTCTAAGGTTCCTTAAAACTCCAAAATATTTCCAAGTTCTCCTTACCAAGGTAAGGAGGCATTGTATTATTTATTAAAATCTATAGGCTGGACAGTGGGTTAAACATACTGATGTATACACGTGGAGCAGGCAATTAGGGTATCTTTTCATCTTTTCACAAATGCCATTTTGCTAAGAAAGGCAATTAGAAAGAATACATTAATTGGTTCTTTTTAGACACTATTTACTTTTCTTTGCCTCACTATTCAGTGAAACTTACTCCTGAGTTTCCATGCATTTCACAGTCAAAATACTTAAAATAACAAGGGGATTTTCATATATTTAATGCTTAAAACTTTTTGGCTTTATCACCATCGAGGGGAAGCTTCAATGCGGAGCGTTTCTTCTACTTGGAAGAATAGAAAAGGTTTCGAGGACTGATTCAAATGGCTATTGCTTCCTATGTTAACTTCAAGTTGCTTGCTTTGAGGGTGAAACGTGACTTTTTTTGCTGGGAGAGGAAGAGAAGGACATAACACGGTTCTGTATGCAGCATAAGGAAGTTCTTTTAAGAACTTACTCCTCAAACAGCTCACTGGACTGAATTTCCTTTAAGAGCTTGGGCCTGAGCCAGACTTCTTGGGCTGAAGTCCCAGCTCAGCCTCTTACCAGGTGGAAGAGCAAGCTATTTAACCTCTCTATGCCTCACTTTCTCTTCTGTAAAATGAGGATGACACAGTATCTATCTCTAGGATTGCTGGGAAGATGAAATGAGTTAGCAGATGTTAAGTGCTCAAAAAAGGGGGTGCTGCATATGTTACACGTTGCCCCCAAAAGTTAGCTACTATGTATTATTCAGTGCTCACAGCTACCGGGGCAAATATTTTTAAGAAGTAAATTAATTACTCAGGAAGCTACATGGCTGGTGGAGACTTGGGTTTTCTTACTAGATAAACTGAATGATTCTGGGTTAGAGGATTTAATTTTGGGGTCTCAGCTGCTACAACTATAGAAGAGACAGACATTAAAAAAAAAAATCCCATTAGCAAATAAGGAGTCGCTCCGTTAGCTTTCCTAACGAATGAAGAACATGCCCGAAGCCTGGGTTTAAAACTATATATACTATGTGAAGAACTAACCTGGAAGGTGGCAGTGGTGAGGTTGATTTAAAAATACTAACACAACAATGTGAAGGTACTTAATGTCACTGTGGAATGATACACTCATAAATGGTTACGATGGTAAATTTTAGGTTATGTGGATTCCACTACATTTTTTTAAAAAGCAACTGCAAAATAGTTGGATAACTGAAAAGAAGGAAAAACAAAAGCTCTATACTCTTTTAACACCACCACCACTAAAGCTACTGAATATATGCTAAGTGTCCAGGGTGGTAGGTGTCCATGGTGTGAGAGCTCATTGCAGAGCTTCATTTTCTCCTTGTATATATTCTTTTCTATGGGGAATGAGATAATTTTAACTCAGGAGTGATTCTATGTTTGCCTGTTCCATTTTAACCACTTAATAGGGATAAAATTTCTCAGAATGGGGGATAAATTTGAAGGTCTAATCACTCAGAATGTGATTTTCAATGATTTCTATTTTTTATATTTCTCTTTTCACCCATTATATATCTTAACATGTAAGCAGTGTTTATAAATAGCACTCAAATACTGATATATCCTTCCATATGGTGGAATACTAAGGGGCCATGTAAAAAGTGATGAAGATCTGCACTTACTCTCTTGATAATATGTTTATGTTTCTATTATAAAGAAAAACTAAGTTATAAAAAACATGAAAAATGGGATCCATGTTTGTAAAAGGACTACCACAAATACCACAAAACTAAAATCCAAAACACAGGCTTAGAAAAAGGTCTAGAAGGATATAAAGTACTTAAAATGCAAAGAGTAGTTAAGTCTGTATAAGGGAGTGACAGGTAATTTTTCATAAACTTGTTTCTTATGCAATTCAAAACACTGTAAGAGTTACAAAATGAGAAAGAGGCTGTGAGCTCCTTACCTAACTGCAGTGTGGCAGCCAGCAGTGCATGGATGTAGACTGCAAACTGGGCTCGAATCCATTCGTCACCTCCCTCCCAGCCCGTGCCATCCAGGAAGACATCATCCCGGTTCTCGGTCACATGCCTCACTAGGTAATCTGAGAACCTTAGGTCTGCAGTGGTTGGGTTAAGCAGCTTCCTGAGTTCTGGATCATGGATCTGGATCAGAGCTTCTTCTACCTAGAGGGTACCCAGGTATAAGTCAGAGTCTGGGCATTCACGCAGATATCCATGCCACACTTTAAAGAGTAACTACTGGGGAGTTGGAGCTGGAAATAAAAAATATGAATAACAGCATTCTCAAAAGGTGAGCCTAAGAAAGAGACAGGTTTTTTACACTGAAGTTTTTTTTTTCTTTCACTATTTTAAAAATGCTCATTTTCTGTTCTTAGAAAATATATGCATAAATATTTAATCTTGAATTATAAAAGTAATTCATGTTGACTAAATATTTTGGAAAATATAGAAATGTATAGTTAAAATCACCTTTATCACATAAACAGAAATGAATACAATTAAATATAATTCCTAAAAATTTTTCCTTTGATTGCACAGATACTTTGGAATATTTTTATTATGTAATACTTGATACAGAAAGAAATATATGTAACTTACAGGTTAGTTTTAAAGTATAATAATAAAACAAATACCCATGAACTTGCCAACCAACTTCAGAGCTAGAATGTAACCAATAATGTTGAGAAAACTCTGTGGTCCTCCCATCTGTATTCTCCTGCCTTGGAAAGTATATGTATTTTTCTCCCTCAAAATTGGGATACATATAGCTTTGAATCCCAGATTTTTCATTTATTGTATTATAAACGTTTTCCCAGGAAGCACATTCTGGTACTTTCTGTTAGAAACTACAAAAACCTTAGGGTGGCCGAAATCACCCTCACACATTTGTAAAATTAATTGTAAAACTGAACAAATTATTTAAATTTCTTACATATTAATAAGATGTCAAATATTTATCTCTAGTTCCTTCCTTTTGATATCGGGGCATATTAAACAAGCTAGAAGTATTTAAAATATTTATATGATAAACACATTTTAATTGTGAGACTGTAGTAGGACCAGATTGCCTAGGTAGGAATCCTGGCTCATCCAGTTAGTAGCTGTCTGATCTCTCTGTTCCTTAGCTTCTGCAGGTGTAATACAGACAGTAACAATGCCTATTTCAAAGGTTGTTATGAAAACCAGACCAGTTCATATACCTAAGGCGCTTAGGATGCATGGCAAAGGAAGCAATTATTACCACGATTAGTATTATTACTATGCCCCAAATTCCAATTAAGAAAGAAAGAATCAGAAAGAGAAAAACAAATACCATATGCTAACACATATATATGGAATCTAAAAAAAAAAAAAGATTCTGAAGAACCTAGGGGCAGGACAGGAATAAAGACACAGACGTAGAGAATGGACTTGAGGACATGGGGAGGGGGAAGGGTAAGCTGGGACGAAGTGAGAGAGTGGCATGGACATATATACACTACCAAATGTAAAATAGATAGCTAATGGGAAGCAGCCGCATAGCACAGGGAGATCAGCTTGGTGCTTTGTGACCACCTAGAGGGGTGGGATAGGGAGGGTGGGAGGGAGACGCAAGAGGGAGGAGATATGGGGATATACGTATATGTACAGCTGATTCACTTTGTTATAAAGCAGAAACTAACACACCACTGTAAAGCAATTATACTCCAATAAAGATGTTAAAAAAAAAAGAAAAACAAAAAGAAAGAAGGAAAACAGACCAGTGGTGGCAAGGACCCACACTCATATGTAAACCTACTTCCACAATGGCATCACTGAGGTGTTTCTGTTGTCGAAAAAGGATGTTAGTAGCTCCAGCAACAAATCCTCGAATGGTGACATCAGAGAGAAGATGATGCTGCTGCAATGCCATATAAGGCAAACACAGATACCCCTATGAATTACAAGAGTAACAGAAAATATTAGAAAAGTAATGGAACAGCCACGTCTCTCCTCAAGCCTAGAGAGCGAATAGTAGAAAAAAAACTCCCCATCTTTCCCCAACCCCACACCATTCCTAACACAGCTGATCTTTGACTCAATACAATAATATTCCAAAAATAACAACCATAGGTCCTGACTGTATTAAGGCCAGTTAATTGCTAAGCTTCTCCATGAATGGTCAATCTTGGCAAAGTGGTCTACCATGAAGGTTGTCTTACTTGACCACTTTGTTCCTCAGTTCAACTTAAAAGCCTCCACTGTAACTAACAAACCGAATTTTTTTTCATTTAGGAAATGAAGTATTAAGCCCATTAAAAAGTATGTTGTTTAGTAGAAATCTGTTTGTTCTTCCAGTAAAATTTTAAAAAACATGCATTTGCACATAACCAGCGAAATACTACTATAAGAATAGCAAACACTGCATAGCAATTATTTTACTGTCCTATTGTTTAAAATTATGCAACAGTATTTCAAGACACTTGCTACTAAATGTTTAAAGCACAAATGACAGTGGCAGTAGTGTATTTAGTTACTTTCCATTTGAATTGCATTTGAAAATACCATTGCCCTGAAAATTATACTTTAACCACCAAGCCACAGCAGGGAGTTAAGTGTACAGAAAGCAGCCTATATCCTGAAAATAAAGGTGTTAGCACTAGAGTGATGCACTGAAGGAGGAAATGGAATTTCTGCTGAAAGATTCTATATCAAGATAGATTTCCAACTAGTGGCACAATTTGCATGTGAAGGCAGGAGGGAGGACTTGCTGAAACCCTGAATTTGTTTCAATCAAGTTTGATGACAGTTTTATTCATTTATTTTTTACTCTCACCTTTTTTTAAGAAACACTGACTATAGTTATCTGGATAGTGTCTTGTTTCCCTCACGAGACGAATTTCTCGGAGGGCAGGAGACACCCCTTCTGCTACTGCATGTCCTTCCGTGCATCTACCATCTGCCTTGTACCTCACAGCTGGTTGTTATATACTTAACATGAGAGAAGACTTCCAAAAGTTGGAATATATGTCTAGAAACCTGGTTTTATTCTTCTTCTTGACAGTGTCTTCCTCTGCTCTATAATACGCCAACTAACAGAAGCAGCAAAAATAAATCTATGTCTATGCATTAGACATATTCAGTATATAGTGCTTCTCAACCCACACCCTCTTGTGACTAAAGGTGGAAAGGACCCCTGGTCCTTATGCCAAATCACTCAAACAGCTGGTGCAAGGCTCACAGGTCATGCTTTACTTTGTGTGCTATGTATTAAAAACAACAGGCTCCCTGCTCCCCAACTACCTGTTTCTAAACATAAATACTACAGTCCTGAATGCTCTTTCAAACTTGATATGGACCCCAGAATACCCTACTCCCCCAACTAGGCCTGAGAATCCTTCTTGATAAAGGCACTCTCAGAACTGCCAATTTTTACAAAGATTGATTTAATTGCTCATAGTATTGCATTTCATAATTGATTCTGTTAGAGAAGAAAAGTCTACTGTCAACAGCGGAATTCTTGGCTAAGTCTATAACAGCATGAAAACTAAGAATGTGTTTTTTTAAAAAAATCAATAGTTCAAAGCTTTTTAAAAAAATGAAAAAAATATTCCCTAAAATATTATACATATATATATTCTTTGACCCAGCATTTTACTTCTTGTAATTTATCCTACAGATACACCCGTTGATGTGTGAGATTTGTAAAAAGTTATTTATTGCAGCATTGCTTATCATTGCAAAAGACAGGAACCCTAACTACTCATGAACAGGGCAATGAATAAGTGTTCTTCTATATGATGGAACACATTGCAGCGAGTGATGAAGTTCATCTCCAAGGAATATTTTGCTTAAAAAAAAAAAAAAAAAAAAAAAAGACATCGATAAGGTTGGTTGCCACTGGAGAGAGCAACTGAATAGCAGGGGATGGAATGAGAGAGACTTTTTATTATAGATGCTTTGGAACCTTTTGAATATTGAACCATGTGAAAGTATTACATATTTATAAAGTTATTTTAAAGAGTAGATCAAAATGGCCTTAAAATTTTGCCATCATTACTTTTAACGATGGTCAATTTAGCCTAAATCTTTTAAAGGTCTTCAGTGTCTGGTGGCAGCAAGAGCCTGGGTACTTTCACATAGAGCAGCCTCTACACCCAAACTCACCATGGCTTTCCACTTTTCTAGGATGCTTTAACTTCCACATTTGGAGCTGCAGTATATAACGGTTTAAAAAAAAAAAAAAAGAAAATTGAAGAGATATTTGCACACCTATGTTCACAGCCACACTACTCAAAATAGCCAAAATGTAGAAGCAACCCATATGTCCATCGATGGATAAATGGATAAAGAAAATGTGGTATATACGTACAACAGAATATTATTCAGCCTTGAGAAGGAAGGAAATCCTATCATATGCTACAACATGGATGAACCTTGAGGACATTATGTTAACTGAAACAGGACAGTCACAAAAAGATAAATGCTGTATTATGATTCCACTTATGTAAGGTATTTTAAAGTAGTCAAGTTCATGGAAACAATGATGGGTGCCAAGGGCTGGGGTGAGGGCAGAATGGGGAGTTGTGGTTTAAAGGTTATAGAGTTTCAGTTTTGCAAGATGAGAAAGTTCTAGACATCTGTAGTACAACCATGAGAATACACTTAACACCAGTGAATTGTGCACTTAAAAATGGTAGAGATGGGGCTTCCCTCGTGGCGCAGTGGTTAAGAATCCGCCGGCCAATGCAGGGGACACGGGTTCGAGCCCTGGTCTGGGAAGATCCCACATGCCGCAAAGCAACTAAGCCTGTGTACCACAACCACTAAAGCCTGAGCTCTAGAGCCTGTGAGCCACAACTACTGAGCCCACGTGCCACAACTACTGAAGCCCGTGTCCCTAGAGCCCGTGCTCCACAACAAGAGAAGCCACTGCAATGTGAAGCCCACGCACCACAATGAAGAGTAGCCCCCGCTCGCCGCAACTAAAGAAAGCCTGCGCACAGCAACAAAGACCCAACGCAGCCAAAAATAAATTAAAAAATAAAAATAAATCTTAAAAAAATGGTAAAGATAAATCTTATGTTGTTTTTTTTAAACCACAATTAAAACTAAAAAACAAATAACATCAAAAAACACACCTCAGCTTGGTAAATCTGGCAAACCTGTTGTGAGCTGATCTGCTAGAGAGCTGCAAAAGCATAGTGCCTTCTCCATTGCGACTTGGGAAGGGCTACAATGCCATCAGGACCAACTGCCATTTTCTCATCTCTCCTCTGTTCAGGGATGATAAGCATGTTCATGAACTGGAAGCCTCCATACTGCAGGGATGTCAGTTCTCTCCAAAATTTTATCGAGCGTTTAAAGGTAATCTCTCAAAATCTCAACCTGTGTGAGTGAGAACTTAAGTTGATCCTAAAATTAATGTGGAAATGCAAAGGGCTAAGAAACTCCTGAAGAACAACAGCAAGAGGGGAAGCCTTTTCTCTTCCTGACACGACATACATGGTAATTAACACAGTGCAGGACTGACACAGGGATAGACAGATACACCAATGAAACAACAAAAAACACAGAGACAGACTCCTTTTCTCAACCGTACACAAAAATTAATTCCAGGTAGATAAAACCCAAAATGTGAAAGTCAAAACTACAAAGCTTTAAGTCCCACAAATCAGTGACAACAAGGGAAACAATCCAGAAGCTTTGAAGAATTACTACACAAAGGGAAATCCAAATGGTTAAGAAGAACATGAAAAGATGCTCAACCTCAATAGTGACTACTGAAAAAAAATTACAAACTAAGAGCCAGAAGGTACTATCAGATTGGCTAAATATTAGGAAGTTTGACAATAACAAGTGTTGGTAAGAACGTGAAACAATGGGAACTCTTAACCACTGCTATGGGAATGTAAACTGTCACAACCACTTTAGAAAACAGTTTGGAATTATTCTAGTAAAGCTAGCATACCCATACCCTGTAATCCAGTATTCCCACTTCTAGGTACTGAATCCTAAAGAAATGCTTGCATGTATACAGCCAAGATTTCTGAATAAGAATTTCATAGAAGCATTATTTGTAGTAGCCAGAAATTGGAAACAATGTAGATGTCCATCCACAGAATTCGTAAGCTGCAGAATAGCTGAAAACAGAAAACTACAGAGGAATAATAATACACAACTTCATGCAAAATTACAGATGAAACTAAAAACAATGTTGAGAGGAAAAAGAAAAAGTATAGTGCCACTTAAATAAAACTAAAAAAACATGCATCCATTACTTTTTAGCTAGTCACAAGTTATTTGTAGGTTCCCTAAATTTGAATATGATACTCTGTAAGCAAGCAAACCAAATATAAACTCAGAAGCAATACATAAAGCAGTTTAATACATGTGGCAGAAAAAAATTTTGGTTTCCAACTACATATACTTTTAATTCTTTCATATATTTGTTTTACTAAAACAGTTACAAATTGTGGGCTTCCCTGGTGGTGCAGTGATTAAGAATCCTCCTGCCAATGCAGGGGACACAGGTTTGAGCCCTGGTCCAGGAAGATCCCACATGCCATGGAGCCACTAAGCCCGTGCGCCACAACTACTGAGCCTACACTCCAGAGCCCGTGAGCCACAACTACTGAGCCCACATGCCACAACTACTGAAGCCCACGCACCTAGAGCCCATGCTCCTCAACAAGAGAAGCCACCGCAATGAGAAGCCCACGCACCACAACAAAGAGTAGCCCCCGCTCGCCACAAATAGAGAAACCCCACGTGCGGCAATGAAGACCCAACACAGCCAAAAATAAATAAATAAATAATTTTTTTTAAGAAAAAAGATGCTTTTTAACCTAGTTCTTCTGTACAAGTATTTTTAACATCTTCAAGAGAAAAAAAGAAAAAGCCTAAAGGCAATTCACTTTTAAGTATATTCCGTATTTGAAAGCTACTGACATGAAAGAATCAGCAATTGTATTTGAAACTGTGATTAAACAAGTTAGATTTGAATCATTACACAATAAAACATAAAACCAAAAAAAAAGTTTAATTTACCATAATGATGGTGGTAAGCCCATCATATATGCAGTACTGGTATAATGGACACAAAAAGAATATTCTGCCAAACAGTTTATTAACAGCACACAGAACACATTACCATTGCTTTAATTCAGCAACCTGGCAGACAAAAACAAAATCCCTCCCTCTTGATATCTCCACAGTGATAAAAATTAGAGTGGGTGGGTGAAGCAGCAAAGTAAGGGCTCCAAAAAGTATAGGCAGTCATGACACTCACAAATGAGTTCAGAAAACCCACAATTTGTGGCTATTGAGTATACTCAGTAGTTTGAGAGCCCTGAGTTTTCTCCCCAGGCTCCTGAATCCCAGTTTTAAGAAAATGTGCATTAGTTCAATCATGAAACCAATTAAGATAATTTCAGCATCCCCTAACAGGTCACAAAATGAACAAAGACAGCATTTTCTGTTAACTATTCAGCAACACTGACTTGGGGCAACTACTTATTTGTAAAACTGAATAAACCCAGAAAGAATTTATCATATAGTGGAAATACATGTTCAAGTCAATACTATCCATTTTCTTTTACTTCAGGCATAAAGGAAGGTATTTACAGAAAACATAAAACATTGCTCTAGTTGCTGGACAGATGTATCTGTCTTTCATGGTAGATTGCAAGACCATGGTTGCAAGAATTTAGAACCTAGTACGAGCCTAGCACATAGGAAGGCAATAAATACTTTCTGACTAAAAAATGAAACGGGGGACTTCGCTGGTGGCACAGTGGTTAAGAATCCGCTTGCCAATACAGGGGACACTGGTTCGATCCCTGGTCCGAGAAGATTCCACATAGCGTGGAGCAGCTAAGCCCATCTGCCACAACTACTGAAGGCCGTGCGCTTACAGCCCGTGCTCCACAGCAAGAGAACCCACTGCAATGAGAAACCCACGCACCACAATGAAGAATAGCCCCTACTCGCTGCAACTAGAGAAAGCCTGCGCACATTAGTGAAGACCCAATGCAGCCAAAAATAAATAAATAAATAAATAAATTTTATTTAAAAAAAAAAAATGGGATTTTTTTCTTCTGCTCTATTTTGAAAAATAATTCATGAACGGCAATAAAATAAGGAGTTTCTCCTGAGAAACTCCTGAGTAGGATGAAAAATCAAAAAAAACCAAATGTCGCTTCCAGAATCCTAAATATTGCTGACATTAAGAAATGATATCCTAGGACACAAGATGCTGGCTCAAAGATTCAATTTGATTTACTACGTTGTGTTTAAGTTAAATCACAAATACATTTTGAATGTTTTTTCATAAAAAGATTAAAAAATAGTTTTTAGGGCAAGTTAACCAAAACACTGTATTATATCTACGAGGGGTACTAATATTTAAGTTAGCCATCTAAGCTTTTTTGTTCTTACAAAATTGTAGCTTTTGGAATTGTCGTATTTTAATATACATTCATTTAATGTAATCAAGACTGCCTCCTCCCCCACCAAAGATAAACCTGAATAATTAAAAACAGACCAAATACAGTGATTGGTGACCTCAAAATCCCCTGAATTAATTCTCTGTAGCCTTACACTATGGTCACAGATGCCACAGCACTGTGTATTTTACAGTCAAAGAAAAATTTTCAGACTGAAAATGTGTTTAACACTAAAAGTTAAATTCTAAAAGGATTTTGTTATATCCTTAAGGGCCTTAATAAAGGATTTTAAACCCTACCTTTGTGAAGATGGCCAGGGGCATGCCATACTGGTCCTCTTCCAAACCGGAAATTAGCCCTGGTATCAGGACTACCTGGCCTGTGTTAGCTTGAGGTTGTACAGTAATCGGAGGACTGTCTGAGAGCAAAGACTCCTTTGGAAATGAGTCTGTCTGTTCCGATCCCACCTGTTCTCTTTCTTTCAAGGAGGAGTCCTCTAAGACACTAGGATCCAAGGTCTCCCAGTCACTTTCTGAAGACTCTGGAGATGGGCGAGAAGGAGGTTTCAAATATTGATTGCTGTCATTGGGTTCCTGTCCTTCACTGTTCTCATCGTCTACCTGGAACAAAGGTTCTTCAGTCTTGATGGCAGCATCTCTTCCATGGTTTCCCATCATGATTTTCTCGACAGTTCCCAAGTTGGTATTTGAAATGTCAGGAGTAGGCATAGAAACAAATTCATCTTCAGGGGGATTACTTTCTTGAAGCCCAACATCTTCAGACATACTCTTTCGGGGTCTATACTGAGAACTATCACTGAGACCATGTTCAATCATGCCTAAAACATACAATATTGGAGAATAGTTTGGCTTATAATAAGGTAAAGGAAAAACAAGAGTTGTATATTCTGCTTTAAATAGTGGAACTCCCTTGAAGTAAGTCAGAAAGGGAAATACAAATATCATATATTAACGCATATATGTGGAATCTAGAAAAATGGTACACATGAACCAGTTTGCAAGGCGGAAGTAGAGACACAGATGTAGACAACAAATGTATGGACACCAAGGGGGGAACGTGGGACGTGGGGGTGGTGGTGGGATGAATTGGGAGATTGGGATTGACATGTATACACTAATATGTACAAAGTAGATAACTAATAAGAACCTGCTGTATAAAAAAATGAATAAAATAAAATTTTAAAAAAATACAAACAAAAGAGTGGAACTCTCCTATAAAAATTTTAATAAGCTATGCTTGCACAAATTTCAATGAGAAAAAAAGAGAACAGAGAGCAGAAGCAAGAAGAACTACAATCCTGCAGCCTGTGGAACAAAAACTACATTCATAGATAGACAAGATGAAAAGGCAGAGGGCTATGTACCGCATGAAGGAACAAAATAAAACCCCAGAAAAACAACTAAATGAAGTGGAGATAGGCAACCTTCCAGAAAAAGAATTCAGAATAATGATAGTGAAGGTGATCCAGGACCTCAGAAAAAGAATGGAGGCAAAGATCAAGAAGATGCAAGAAATGGTTAACAAAGACCTAGAAGAACTAAGGAGCAAACAAACAGAGATAAACAATACAATAACTGAAATGAAAAGTACACTAGAAGGAATCAATAGAATAACTGAGGCAGAAGAACGGATAAGTGACCTGGAAGACGGAATGGTGGAATTCACTGCTGTGGAACAGAATAAAGAAAAAAGAATGAAAAGAAATGAAGACAGCCTAAGAGACCTCTGGGACAACATTAAACGCAATAACATTCGCATAATAGGGGTCCCAGAAGGAGAAGAGAGAGAGAAGGACCTGAAAAAATACCTGAAGAAACTATAGTCGAAAACTTCCCTAACATGGGAAAGGAAATAGCCACCCAAGTCCAGGAAGCGCAGAGAGTCCCATACAGGATAAACCCAAGGAGAAACATGCCGAGACAAATAGTAATCAAATTGGCAAAAATTAAAGACAAAGAAAAATTATTGAAAGCAGCAAGGGAAAAACAACAAATAACATACAAGGGAACCCCCATAAGGTTAACAGCTGATTTCTCAGAAGAAACTCTACAAGCCAGAAGGGAGTGGCATGACATATTTAAAGTGATGAAAGGGAAGAACCTACAACCAAGATTACTCTACCTGGCAAGGATCTCATTCAGATTCAATGGAAAAATCAAAAGCTTTACAGACAGGCAAAAGCTAAGAGATTTCAGCACCACCAAACCAGCTCAACAACAAATGCTAAAGGAACTTCTCTAAGTGGGAAACACAAGAGAAGAAAAGGACTTACAGAACAAACCCAAAACAATTAAGAAAATGGTAATAGGAACATACATATTGATAATTACCTTAAACATGAATGGACTAAATGTTCCAACCAAAAGACACAGGCTCGCTGAATGGATACAAAAATAAGACCCATATATATGATGTCTACAAGAGACCCACTTCAGACCTAGGGACACATACAGACTGAAAGTGAGGGGATGGAAAAAGATATTCCATGCAAATGGAAATCAAAAGAAAGCTGGAGTAGCAATACTCATATCAGATAAAATAGACTTTAAAATAAAGAATGTTACAAGAGACAAGGAAGGACACTACATAATGATCAAGGGACAAATCCAAGAAAAAGATATAATAATTATAAATATATATGCACCCAAAATAGGAGCACCTCAATACATAAGGCAACTGCTAACAGCTATAAAAGAGGAAATCGACAGTAACACAGAAATAGTGGGGGACTTTAACACCTCACTTACACCAATGGACAGATCATCCAGACAGAAAATTAATAAGGAAACACAAGCTTTAAATGACACAATAGACCAGATAGATTTAATTGATATTTATAGGACATTCCATCCAAAAACAGCAGATTACACTTTCTTCTCAAGTGCGGATGGAACATTCTCCAGGATAGATCACATCTTGGGTCACAAATCAAGCCTCAGTAAATTTAAGAAAATTGAAATCATATCAAGCATCTTTTCTGACCACAACGCTATGAGATTAGAAATCAATTACAGGGAAAAAAATATAAAAAACACAAACACATGGAGGCTAAACAATACGTTACTAAATAACCAAGAGATCAGTGAAGAAATCAAAGAGGAAATCAAAAAACACCTAGAGACACATGACAATGAAAACACAACGATCCAAAACCCATGGGATGCAGCAAAAGCAGTTCTAAGAGTGAAGTTTATAGCAATACAAGCCTACCTCAAGAAACAAGAAACGGGCTTCCCTGGTGGCACAGTGGTTGAGAGTCCGCCTCCCAGTGCAGGGGACATGGGTTCAAGCCCTGGTCCGGGAAGATCCCACATGCCACAGAGTAACTAAACCCGTGTGCCACAATTACCGAGGCTGCGCTCTAGAGCCCATGAGCCAGAACTACTGAAGCCCATGCGCCTAGAGCCTGTGCTCCGCAACAAGAGAAGCCACCACAATGAGAAGCCCGCGCACCGCAACGACGAGTAGGCCACGCTCACCGCAACTAGAGAAAGCCCGCGCGCAGCAACGAAGACCCAACGTAGCCAAAAATAAATAAAATAAATAAATTTATTAAAAAAAAAAAAAGAAACAAGAAACATCTCAAATAAAAAAATCTAACCTTACACCTAAAGGAATTAGAGAAAGAAGAACAAACAAAACCCAAAGTTAGCAGAAGGAAAGAAATCATACAGATCAGAGCAGAAATAAATGAAATAGAAACAAAGAAAACAACAGCAGAGATCAAAAAAACTAAAAGCTGGTTCTTTGAGAAGATAAACAAAATTGATAAGCCATTAGCCAGACTCATCAAGAAAAAGAGGGAGAGGACTCAAATCAATAAAATCAGAAATGAAAAAGGAGATGTTACAACAGACACTGCAGAAATACAAAGCATCCCAACACACTACTACAAGCAACTCTATGCCAATAAAATGGACAACCTGGAAGAAATGGACAAATTCTTAGAAAGGTATAACCTTCCAAGACTGAACCAGGAAGAAACAGAAAATATGAACAGACCAATCACAAGTAATGAAATTGAAACTGTGATTAAAAATCTTCCAACTAACACAAGTCCAGGATCAGATGGCTTCACAGGTGAATTCTATCAAACATTTAGAGAAGAGCTAACACCCACCCTTCTCAAACTCTTCCAAAAAATTGCAGAGGAAGGAACACTCCCAAACTCATTCTACGAAGCCACCATCACCCTGATACCAAAACCAGACAAAGATACTACAAAAAAAGAAAATTACAGACCAATATCACTGATGAATATAGATGCAAAAATCCTCAACAAAATACTAGCAAACAGAATCCAACAACACATTAAAAGGATGTTAAGTGATCAACACCCCCATGATCAAGTGGGATTTATCCGAGGGATGCAAGGATTCTTCAATATATGCAAATCAATCAATGTGATACACCACATTAACAAGTTGAAGAATAAAAACCATATGATCATCCCAATAGACGCAGTAAAAGCTTTTGACAAAATTCAACACCCATTTATGATAAAAACTCTCCAGAAAGTGGGCATAGAGGGAACCTACCTCAACATAATAAAGTCCATATATGACAAACCCACAACAAATATCATTCTCAATGGTGAGAAACTGAAAGCATTTCCTCTATGATCAGGAACAGGACAAGGATGTCCACTCTCGCCACTATTATTCAACATAGTTTTGGAAGTCCTAGCCATGGCAATCAGAGAAGAAAAAGAAATAAAAGGAATACAAATTGGAAAAGAAGTAAAACTGTCACTGTTTGCAGATGACATGATACTATACATAGAGAATCCTAAAGATGTCACCAGAAAACTACTAGAGCTAATCAATGAATTTGATAAAGTTGCAGGATACAAAATTAATGCACAGAAATCTCTTGCATTCCTATACACTAATTATGAAAAACCTGAAAGAGAAATTATGGAAACACTCCCATTTACCATTGCAACAAAAAGAATAAAATACCTAGGAATAAACCTACCTAAGGAGACAAAAGACCTGTATGCAGAAAACTATAAGACACTGATGAAAGAAATTAAAGATGATACAAACAGATGGAGAGATATACCATGTTCTTGGATTGGAAGAATCAATAATGTGTAAATGACTATACTCCCCAAAGCAATCTACAGATTCAATGCAACCCCTATCAAATTACTAATGGCATTTTTTACAGAACTAGAACAAAAAAATCTTAAAATTTGTATGGAGACACAAAAGACTCCGAATAGCCAAAGCAGTCTTGAGGGAAAAAAAAACAGAGCTGGAGGAATCAGACTCTCTGACTTCAGACTATACTACAAAGCTACAGTAATCAAGACAATATGGTACTGGCACAGAAACAGAAATATAGATCAATGGAACAGGATAGAAAGCCCAGAGATAAATCCATGCAGCTATAGTCAACTAATCTATGACAAAGGAGGCAAGGATATTCAATGGAGAAAAGACAGTCTCTTCAATAAGTGGTGCTGGGAAAACTGGGCAGCTGCATGTAAAAGAATGAAATTAGAACACTCCCTAACACCATACACAAAAATAAACTCAAAATGGATTAGAGACCTAAATGTAAGACCGGACACTATAAAACTCTCAGAGGAAAACATAGGAAGAACACTCTTTGACATAAATCACAGCAAGATCTTTTTTTGATCCACCTCCTAGAGTAATGGAAATAAAAACAAAAATAAATAAATGGGACCTAATGAAACTTAAAAGCTTTTGCACAGCAAAGGAAACCACAAGCAAGACAAAGAGACAATCCTCAGAATGGGAGAAAATATTTGCAAATGAATCAATGGACAAAGGATTAATCTCTAAAATATATAAATAGTTCATGCAGCTCAATATTAAAAATATGAACAACCCAATCCAAAAATGGGCAGAAGATCTAAATAGCCATTTCTCCAAAGAAGACATACAGATGGCCAAGAAGCACATGAAAAGCTGCTCAACATCACTAATTATTAGAGAAATGCAAATCAAAACTACAATGAGGTACCACCTCACACCAGTTAGCATGGGCATCATCAGAAAAACTACAAACAACAAATGCTGGAGAGGGTGTGGAGAAAAGGGAACCCTCTTGCACTGTTGGTAGGAATGTAAATTGATACAGCCATTATGGAGAACAGTATGGAGGTTCCTTTAAAAATTAAAAATAGAATTACCATATGACCCAGCAATCCCACTCCTGGGCATATACCCAGAGAAAACCATAATTCAAAAAGACACATGCACCCCAATGTTCACTGCATCACTATTTACAATAGCCAGGACATGGAAGCAACCTAAATGCCCATCGACAGACGAATGGATAAAGAAGATGTGGTACATATATACAACGGAATATTACTAAGCCATAAAAAGGAACGAAATTGGGTCATTTGTAGAGACGTGGATGGACTTAGAGACTGTCATACAGAGTGAAGTAAGTCAGAAAAAGAAAAACATATTGTATATTAACGCATATATGTGGAACCTAGAAAAATGGTGCAGATGAACCGGTTTGCAGGGCAGAAATAGAGACACAGTTGTAGAGGACAAATGTATGGACACCAAGGGGGGAAAGTGGCAGGGGGGTGGGGTGGTGGTGTGATGAATTGGGCGATTGGGATTGACACGTATACACTGATGTGTATAAAACGGATAACTAATAAGAAACTGCTGTATAAAAAAATAAATTCCAAAAAAATGGAGAGAGAAAAGAAAATCTCAGACAAAAGAGAAACCTATTGCCAAAGTGAAAATGTCAGGGAACTAGATCCCACATGCCACAGCTAATAGATTCCCCCATGTCGCTTCCCTGGTGCCACAGTGGTTAAGAATCCATCTGCCAATGCAGGGGACACGGGTTTGAGCCCTGGTCCAGGAAGATCCCACATGCCATGGAGCAACTAAGCCCATGTGCCACAAGTACTGAGCCTGCGCTCTAGAACCCGTGAGCCACAACTACTGAAGCCTGTGTACCTAGAGACTGTGCTCTGCAACAAGAGATGCCACTGCAATGAGAAGCCCGTGCACCACAACGAAGAGTAGCCCCCACTCACCACAACTAGAGAAAGCCCATGCGCAGCAACGAAGACCCAACACAGCCAAAAATAAAATAAATAAAGAAAAAATAAATTTATTAAAAAAAAAAAAGATTACCCCATGTCGCAACTAAAAGATCTCGTGTGCCACAACGAAGATCCAACGTGATGCAACTAAGACCCAGTGCAGCCGAATATATAAATAAATATCTTTTAAAAAAATAAAAAATAAACTTCTGGAGAAAAAAAAAATAGAATGGTAACCCTAACCACTTTTTCCTTGGAAAATTTTTATCATTCAAAGGTCCAGGGACTTCTCTGGTGGAGCAGTGGTTAAAAATCCGCGTGCCAGTGCAGGGGACATGGGGTTGAGCCCTGGTCAAGGAAGATCCCACATGCCGTGGAGCAACTAAGCCCATGTGCCACAACTACTGAGCCTGCGCTCTAGAGCCTGCGAGCCACAACTACTGAAGCCTGCGTGCCTAGAGCCAATGCTCTGCAATAAGAGAAGCCACTGCAATGAGAAGCCTGTGCACCACAACGAAGATTAACCCCTGCTCACCACAACTAGAGAAAGCCCGCGGGTAGCAACAAAGACCCAATGCAGTCAAAAATAAATAAGTATATATACTAATATGTATAAAATAGATAACTAATAAGAACCTGCTGTATAAAAAATAAAATTCAAAAAAATAAAAATAAATTAATATTAAAAAAAAAAGTCCAGGACTGGGCTTCCTTGGTGGTACAGTGGTTAAGAATCCGCCTGCTAATGCAGGGGACACGGGTTCAAGCCCTGGTCCAGAAAGATTCCCCCATGCCGCCGAGCAACTAAGCCCGGCGCCACAACTACTGAGTCCATGTGCCCAACTACTGAAGCTCGTGCGCCTAGAGCCATGCTCTGCAACAAGAGAAGCCACCGCAATGATAAGCCCACGCACCGCAACAAAGCATAGCCCCCGCTCACCGCAACGAAGCGTAGCCCCCGCTCGCCGCAACTAAAGAAAGGTCGCGCGCAGCAACAAAGACCCAATGCAGCCAAAAATAAACAAATAAATTAATTAAAACAAAAAAAGGTCCAGGACAAATTAAAAAAAGAAAGAGTAGAAACTGCTACGCTCTTACCTGGAAAAAGGGATAACACCGTCATCAGGGCACCCACCAATTTATTCACTGGAGAAATATAAAAGAGAACCTGAAATGGAGTCAATCAAAATTAAATCAGAAAATCCGTGAGTCCACAATGATATTTTAAAACAAGAAAAAAGAAAAAAAGGGAGAGGGGAAAACTCTTCTTTACAGAAGTATAACAGCTAATACATACAGAATTTATGATAGAATCAGAAAATCACCAAGCATCTATCATGGTTCAGGTAAAAATTACCAATGGATGCTAAAACTACTGTGAAAGGTTGTTGGGTAACAGGATATCCACATACCTTCAAATTTATCAACCCACAGTTTACCTATTAATTGCAAAGAGAAAAAACAAGTACCTAATTTGAAGAAACCTGGCAACCACCACCTGAATCAGATCATCAAATTTCACATTGCCAATAATAATACAAACAGTTATGGGGCTCCTGTTGTGATGCCCCAAGAAGGACACACCACCACCTGTATTCTTGCCAAAAAAGTTTAATCTGAAACGAGTGACAAGACAACAATCAGACAAATCTAATATTATAATGCAACTAATCTGGATTCTTAAAAAAAAAAAAAATTAAAAGGCCAATGTCATAAAAACAAAGAGAAACAAAAACAGAGCGAGGTGGTGCCACTGTTTGAGATTAAAGAAAGCTAACAATGCAATAAATGATCCTTGGTCTCCAGATTAAGAAAAGCAACTAGCTTATAGGACATTATTATGACATCTGGGGAAATCTGAAAATGGACTGTACATTAGATAGCACTTATTATATCAATCTTAAATTTCTTGAATGTGAAAATGGTATTTTGTCTATGTAGGAATGTACCCTTATTCTTAACAAATATATTCTAAAGCAGGTATCCCCAACCCCGGGGCCACGGACTGGTGCCCGTCCAGGGCCTGTTAGGAACCAGGCCGCACAGCAGGAGGTGAGCAGCCAGCGAGTGAGCAAAGCTTCATGTGCCGCTCCCCATCGCTCGCATTACCGCCTGAACCATCCCCCCTGCCCCGTCCCCAATCCATGGAAATACCGTCTTCCACGAAACTGGTCCCTGGTGCCAAAAAGGTTGGGGACTGCTGTCCTAAAGTATTTAGGGATGAAGTACCATGGTGTCTACAAATTAGTTTAAAATTATTATGATTCAGCGAGAAAAATGAACACATATAAAGCAATGTAATGCAAAAGCAAAATGTTAACAACTCATAAATACAGATGAAGGGTATAAAAGTGTTCATTATATATTACTCTATCAACTTTCCTGTAGGTTTGACATTTTTCAGAATAAAAATTGAGAAAAATTAAACTGGAACAGGGTTCAGTTAGATATTGCACTAAAACTAACGCTGGTGATAATTAGAGGAAAAAAACAAGCATATAGTTGCTCAGGTGAGATTTTTTTCTTTTTTTAAACAATTAAATCATTTAGTGGCACTAAGTGATATCCAGTAAAGCATAGCACCCACAATCTCCTGTGTTCTCCTTACACATTGCTTATTTGAGTGCTTTGCAAGTACAGAGAAACCAAGACTGCATTAAAAGATGTCCTTACTTTATCAAACCAATATAAAAAGTGTGTACCTGTGATTTGCCACATTAAATAAAGTCTACTTGATCATAAATGTCACTGCATGTGGCTAGGCTAAATATTATTTTGCAAAATTTTGTTTCAGATACATGTATCCACATGTGCTCTAGGTTGCAACGAAAAACATTTTTTATTGTGGGTTGCAATAAAAAGTTTGAAACCTACAACTCAACAACAAAAAAACAAACCTGATTAAAAATGGGCAAAGGATTTGGATACACATTTCTCCAAGGAAGATATGCAAGTGGCCAAAAAGCACATGAAACGGTGCTCAACATAACTAATCATTAGGAAAATGCAAATCAAACCCAGGAGATATCACCTCATACCTATTAGGGATGGCTACTATCAAAAAACCTGAAAATAACAAGTGTTGGAGAGGATGTGGATAAATCGGAACACTTATGCACTGTTGGTAGGAATGTAAAATGATGTAGCTGCCGTGGAAAAGATGGCAGTTCCTCAAAAAATTAAAAATAGAACTACCATGTGATCCAGCAATACCACTTCTGGGTATACACTCCAAAAAACTGAAAGCAAGGTCTTGAAGAGACATATATAGACCCATGTTCATAGCAGCATTATTCATGACAGCCAAAATGTGGTATGTACATACATGGAATATTATTCATCCTTAAAAAGGGAGGAAATCCGGACATCTGTTGTACATACATGGATGAACCTTGAGGACACTATGCTAAGTGAAATAAGCCAGTCACAAAAAGAAACACCTATGATTTCATTTATATGAGGAACCTAGAGTAGCCCAATTCATAGAGACAGAAAGTAGAAGGGTGGTTGCCAGCAGGTGGGAGAAGGGGAGAACGAGCAGTTAGTGTTTAATGGGTACAAAGTTTCAGTTTTGCACAATGAAAAGAGTTTTACAGATGGATGATAATAGTACAACACGAACATACTTAACACCACGAAACTGTACACTTAAAAATAGTTAAGATGGTTAATTATATGTTATGTGTATTTTACAAGTATAAACTTTTTTTAAAGGTTGAAACACTGTACTAGTACGTGTTAGTTTCATTCACTTTTTAAAAATTTACTTTTTTTCTGTTTGAAGAAAGAATACATATTCATCCAGAAAGCTAGAATACAGAAAAGTGTATTTCCTTCTTAAAAATATAGCCGATATTCTCACCAAACTGTTGCTGTCTTTCCTCCTACTCTCTTTTCAATGAATATATATTTATTTATAAAATTGGAATCATGGGCTTGATATGTAGCTGGGCAAACTTTTTTCACTTAACATGCCGTGAAACATCTTTACAACAATAAAAAAACCCACCCAGAATCTTTTTTGTTGTTTGGAAATCATATGCAAAATAAATCAATACTTACTTAGTCACTGATAATTCATTATTAAAAATGACTGAAAGAATCTCTTAGAGCTTTGCATCAACTAAGATTAATTCTGGAAAATAAACCTCTAAGAGGACAATTACTGGGCCAAACAGATAAACATTTTTATGGAAACAAAATATACTGGATATTGTGAATGGTTGACTCTCCAATATCCATTCCACCCTACTCTACTGAGCACAGTAATACGGTGTATATAACTGGCCACAGATCCAGGGTTGGCTCCTCATTACTTTAAACCAGAGGTCAGCAAACTTTTCTATAGAGGGTCAGATAGTAAGCATTTTTCATTTGTGGGCCATTTGGTCTCTGTCCCAACTACTCAACTGTCCCACTGTAATACAAAAGCAGCCATAAACAATAAGAAAAAGAATGGCTGTAACTATGTTCCAAAAAAACTTTATTTACAACATAGGTGGTAGACCAGATTTGGCCCTGAGGCCTAGTGTGTAGACTCTTGGTCTAAAATCCCTCATCTAAATCCTTGATCTAAAATCATTGCAATCCCATCCCTTTGTACTAGAGAGTGGTCTGGAACCCAGGTTTAAGCCAATCAGTACAGGCATTTCTTTGGCAACAATTACTGGTTCTGGGTAGGCACATGGCCTCATAGGTCCAAAGGAATTGACAGGAGAATCCTTATTAAATGGTTTGGGAAGAGGTATTATCTCTGCCACCAGTTATAGCTAAGGAAGCACACAGTTCAATTACTGTTGGCAGTTATCCTACACTACAAGGGAAGTTAGGCTCAAGATAAAGCAAGCACTGTGGACCATAGAACAAAGAGATGGAAAAAATCTAGGTATTTAGTTATATTGTCAAACCATTCAGTCAATCCACTCTGAAGTCTGAAGCGAGCCAATACATTTCCTTATTTTTTAAGTCAATTTAAATTGAGTTTTCAGGACTTCCTTGGTGGTCCAGTGGTTAAGACTGTGCGCTTCCACTCTGGGGGCATGGGTTTGATCCCTGGTAGGGTAACTAAGATCCCTCATGCTGCACGGCATGGCAACCAATCAATCAATCAAGAGAACTTTGTTATCTATAGTCAAAACCATTCTGATAACTGAATACTATCAAACTGCCCCCAAAAAAGACTGCACGAATTTACACTTCTATAGTAGTGGACAAAAATATGTGCTTTAGCCCACTGTACTTTTATAGCCAAAAAAGTCTTAATTTATATTTTACCATTAGTTTCAATTTTATATAGTATTTAAGAAATGTCAATAAATATTAAATATTAAATATTCCAAACATTCAAATCTCACCTTTTTTTCAAGAAGAATTAGTTTAAACAGGATTAGGACCTGAAGAAAGAAAAAAAAATTGTATTAAAATAAGAAACTCAAGCCTATTTTTCATTTGCCTTTGCCTCTCCTCAAACATAACCATGTATCATTGAATCAATAATATTAAATAATTCTAGTGCTTTAAACACTACATTGAAAATTATGAACTTATACTGAGAAATTCCTGTGTCCTCTAAAAATGTGAATACCACTTAAATTGCTATCGAATTGCACTTTCTGGAATAAGTTGCGCCAGTTTTTCTTGAAATATCTGCAAGCTCCTTAAAGGTAAGGTACTATTCATTTACTTCTGGATGTCCAGGGCATTCACAGAGCAGATACTCTTTACAGCTGTTAAGTGAATGATCAATGTGTGTATGTCCCAGTCAACAGACGCCTTAAGAATAGAGATCAAAAGATATAAGCGTAGATATTTTACTGGAAAATGTTTCACTCTCAGGGCAACATATAAAATATTCTGCAAGATAAAAACATGTTTCTTTCAGATGTGGTATATATATACAATGGAATACTACTCAGCCATAAAAAAGAATGAAATAATGCCATTTGCAGCAACATGGATGGACCTAGAGATTATCATACTAAGTGAAGTAAGTCAGAAAGAGAAAGACAAATGCCACAGGTATCACTTATATGTGGAATCTAAAATATGACATAAATGAACTTATCCATGAAAGACTCACAGACGTAGAGAACAGACATGTAGTTGCCACGTGTGTATGGGGGGGTGTGGGGGAGGAGTGAATTGGGAGTCTGGGATTGGTAGATGCAAGCTATTATATAGAGAATGGATAAACAACAAGGTTCTATAGCACAGGGAACGATACTCAACATCCTGTGAAAAAAAGAAAAGTTTCTTTCCACTCTGATTTCATGATATCCGAAATTACAAAAACCATAGAAAAAAGTATCCTATCCTGCACAGAAATAAACAGACACTATTTGTATACTTTTAGAAATTTCTATCATATAAGCACTACCAACACTTTCAACTTTGTATCACTATGACAGCTATCTCAGAAAAACTAAAACATGGTTAGGCCACAATCTGCATTAGACCACGCAGCTCATGGAATTTGCCCAGTTAAATAATTTTAGTACATCATAAATTAAATAACGTATCATACCTTGTGTCGAAAATGAAGTACAAGATCTCGAGGAGATAGACCTATAATGTTAAAAAAAAAAAAAAAAAAAAGCTAATCTGTGACTACAACCTACTGTTTTTGTCAAAGAAAGTTTTAACCTCCTCAAAAGAAAGGCAGGTAAAAGTAGGAATATGCAAATATTTAAATATTTATGTAATATCTCATTGTGCACACGCATAATCAGAATTTATCAAATACTGTTAACAGTCAAACAGCACTGCGATAGAACTTTCTGCAATAATGAAAATGTTCTAAATCTTCACTGTCCAATAGAGTAGCCATATGTGGTCACTGAGCACTTGAAATACGGCAAGTGTGACTGACAAACTGATTTTTTAATTTTATTTAATTTCTATTAATTCTAATCTAAATGTAAACAGTCACATGTGGCTAGTGGCTCGTGTTGTGGTCATGCAGCTCTAACACCTCCCCATTTTCCAGCCATCTTACAAATTACCCAAGTTTAGAAACTATGAAGCTTGTACTACTGTGGCAGTCAATCATTTAAACATGGTTTTTGGTCACTACACCCCATAGGCTACTATTTCTGAATCACAATCTTCTCTGATCATCTGCCATAAGACAAGATAAATTAGAGAAAAACATATTCTCAGAATAGGAGCTTTGTAACCAGCTTACATTACACACAGGATTGCAAAAGTGAAGTTCCAGGGTTTGGTTACATCATGCTAAAATGGGAATTGAGCAAGCATAAACCACTATGTGATCAACAATTTTTTTAAAACATGAAAAGGACATTTATTGAGTGCCTAACACACGAACGAATGTTCTGGGTTGTCAAAATAGCATAAAACCCTCAACTTGAAAAATCTTAGAAGAGAAAAGAGCTAATAAGCAGATCTCTCTCTCTCTTGCTCTCCCTCTGTGTTATGACAGGGAATTGACCTGGTCAGCATTAATGTAAGGAAAAGAAAAAACTTCCATTATTACTCTGAAAAGCAGAAATTTTCCTTATACAATAATAGTTGTAAATTTTCATACAAGTATGTTACAACCCTTCTTAATGTAAATACTGACTAAGAAGATATTTAAGGAAGCAGCAGCATCAAATGTTGGAGAATTTAGATCCCATACAGAAATGTAATTCTTATCATGAAGTTTTACACGCAACTCAGCATGCCAAACAAAAAGAAATGAGGGCATTTCTTCTGACTTGTAAAAAAGTGACTTACCAAGATATACCTGGGATCCTTCTAATGAAGTTCCTCCCAGGGAACTATTCATATGTTCATAGAGCTCCTATAAAATACAAATTCAGTTTAGAACACTTTATTATCATTTTAGACACTGAATTAGAAATGGGATGACCAAGGGAAAATTAGTTCTTTAACTGAGGCAATTTTGTCTCTCTGAAACTTGCCAGTTTCCAGCAATCTTTCCTTCTCTTCCTCTACATATTAGAGCTTGATTCATTCCCACGGTGGTACGGATTCCTAGGATAAATTTCCTCTACTTCCTTGCTAAATAACTAACTGTCCTACTCTCACTAGAATCCAGGAGAGATCCATGTTCTATACATCCATGGCAGCCTCAAGAAAAACATATTATCCATCTTCAGTAAAATAGGAATGTGGTTTTTCTGTGTTTTTTGGTATGGGAGTTAGGATCCAGAAATGTGATATATAAACATACTGTTCAGTGTATTATTAAGATAACAAATGTAGAGAAGCAATGCCATAGCGAAAGGGCTATTATCCATTAACAGAAACATTTATGTTATAGTCAACTGTCAATCATTATTTTCTAATAAAAGATGGTTTCATTAAGTTTAATAAGTATGAACTGTACATTCTGGGATGATCATTGGCCCTTCAATATTATTTTCAAAGAAGAATGTCCTTCTTAAGCTAATAAATGATTAGCTCACACAATATTAAAAATCTACTTGATTCATGAATCTGTCTTCACACACATCTATGGGGGGGATAAAGTTACCTTTAGAATGGAAATTTGGGAAAAATCCTTCTCTTCAAAATATGCATGCGTAATGAGTTGAAGTTTTGCTTGAAGTAAGCCATAGAGAGGCTTAAAGAAAAAGAGACATTACCATTAGTTTGATAATAGTAAAAAAACAAACACCCCACAACTTTTTAACTTGAAAAGACCGAGAAGGGAAAAGTTACTGACAACTTTAGCATCTTATTATTCACAGCTGAACGTTGTTAAGTCACCGTTCTAGCTCCTGGACTGCAGCTGCAAAGTGCCTGACCCACTCAGAGCACCGGGGCTGAGAGTGAGCACAGACCTCCTGGGTCTTGCTCCAGTCACTCAGCCGCGTAACTCTGGGCACTTAACCTCTCCACGTCTGCTGGCTGATGTGAACGTGGGTATGTGAAAAGACAGTACATCTTATGGGGCTTTCTCATATTAACACAGGTAAAAGCACTTTCTAGAGCATTTGGCATATAGAAAGCACTTAAATGCTAGCCATCATTATCATAAAATTTAAAACATATCGTAATCCTGCACACCGTTCTGCTAGCTTGTAGTAACGTTTAATCATCCTTATAGCACTAATTCTTATATTCAGTTGAACATTCATGATTAAATTTAATTTCATTTCCCCTTTTTTTGCCCTCTATAGAGGCTTAAAACAACTAGTCTGTGTCCTTTATAATATCCTATATAATATTCTTTTCTGTATCTGAAAAAAGTTACTCCTTAATTCTTATTTCTCTATTTAAAACCTTCTTCCTACCATTTCCATCCTTTTATGTTCTGTTCTAGATGTCTTCTGGTTTCTGTGTCCTTTTTAGGATGCAGAGACTAACGCTGAATATATACTCTAATTAGTTAAAACAAGTAATACTGGAATAGTTTTCTCCCCCAATATCCCGGTTAATATATCATTATTTCTAACTAAATATATTTTTATATATAGACTAAAATGCACTATGAACCACCAAACATTTTTGTGTGAGCTGGCTCTCACCATCCCCCCTGCCTGTTTTATCTGTCTGATAAAACTGGATTTTCACCCCAATTTTATCATACAGCAGTTACATGTTCATGAGAGTTAGACATTTTTTCTCTGAGATATATCTTTATTTGTGAAATGAGAACAATAAATACTTAGATCTCTCTTCTTATGAGGATTAAAATGACAACTATATCTAAAAAGTGCCTGGTATAGAACACTTGACATATAGGCACTTGATAAATGGCACTTATTATTATTATTACTGTTCTTTGAAGAATTATTCAGGAAGCCTTTCAACATGTTGTGTTTATTCAATATCCAGCACTCCTATACTTTGGTCATCTGGTCCAGTATTAAAAAACAATAATTCACTGATGTATATTTTTTCAGGCTACCCTTCTAGAAACTGTGTACAGGAATCAGATTAGCAATTTACCAATTTTCTGATATTGAAGTCTTTTATAACCATTCCTTTTCTAGGAGACTATTCTTGCCCTATATTTAAAATTACTTGGGACATCCTTGGTGGCGCAGTGGTTAAGAATCCGCCCGCCATGCAGGGGACATGGGTTCAAGCCCTGGTCCGGGAAGATCCCATATGCCGCAGAGCAACTAAGCCCACGCACACAACTACTGAGCCTGCGCTCTAGAGCCCGCAACCCACAACTACTGAGCCCGCGTGCCTAGAGTGTGTGCTCCACAAAAAGAGAAGCCACTGCAATGAGAAGCCCGTGCACCGCAAGGAAGAGCAGCCCCCGCTCGCTGCAAACTAGAGAAAGCCTGCGCACAGCAACGAAGACCCAACGCAGCCAAAAAACAGAAAAAAAAAAATTACTATCTTGGAACAAATATCCTGATCCTCAAAACCTTATTAGTAAGGTCCATAGTACTAAATTATTCTCACTCAGGTTTTGTTTTGTTTTTTTTAAAGCTTAGTACTAAGCAAGCTACATTTAAATTGTCTGTGAATATAAGAAATTGGAACAATTGGAGAAGAAATAATTAAATAAAACCATAGTTTTGTTGGTGACTAGGCTAATGAAATATTCTCAGTTTTGCATTAGGTTAACTGCAGAAACATTTTACTCAGTAATCATATAGATCTAAGATAATTAATATGATAGCTATCTAGATATTTTTTCCCACAAACAGAATTGGGGGGACTATATTTTACATGTAGAACTAGGTATCTGGTGTTACTGGTAAAGGTGTTATTACCCCATTAATAATACAAATGGGACATCACAAATGATTTAATAGAGACAGCTATGAAAAATAAGAAATGCTATATATTTTCTTTTGAAAACTAAAAAGTTAAAATGATTATAAACTTGCATCTGATCAACCTGTACAGAGAAGAAACAATTTTAAAGTGTTGTTATAGTACAATTCATTATGTCATTTCCTTTCCTCAAACATTTTTAGTTTTTTTTTTTTTTAAATGTTCCAACTACTGTGCTAGGGCTGGTACTTTATAATTTTATTATTTTTATTTATTTATTTATTTTTGGCTGTGTTGGGTCTTCGTTTCTGTGCGTGGGCTTTCTCTAGTTGCGGCGAGTGGGGGCCACTCCTCATCACGGTGCGCGGGCCTCTCACTGTCGCGGCCTCTCTTGTTGCGGAGCACAAGCTCCAGACGCGCAGGCTCAGTAGTTGTGGCTCACGGGCCTAGTTGCTCCGTGGCATGTGGGATCTTCCCAGACCAGGGCTCGAACCCGTGTCCCCTGCATTGGCAGGGAGATTCTCAACCACTGCGCCACCAGGGAAGCCCCATTTTTAGTTTTTAAAGAGCAAGCTAGGGATACAAATTTTCACTGCAAAGAGCCACGTACTTTTGTATCATCAATAAAATCTGAGTAATTATGATACTTTGAATTTTAGTAAAATATTACTTACCCACAGTCTCGAGAACAAAACAAAGCTGGATAAATTAAATATATCAGATGCCTCATTTTGCTCACATATCAACCTCCTTCCCCAAAACTGATCTATTAGATTTCCTCCCTCTTAACTAGTTTTGGGCAGAGGGGAAATGAGAGTGAACCTGCTGAAAGGCAAAGAGGAGATGCAAGAGCATCAACAATAAGCCTCTGACTAATTTTAATGTATCACTGTTTTCATAAATCTCTCCTCATTCTAATAATGCTTTATCATCAAATAAAAAGCTGCCATGAGTGTTTAACATTAACAGGTTATTTGCTCTCTTACCAGCTTGCTTAGAACACAGACACTTTTCTGAACGGTCTCTCTGGTGATATCTGCTTGCCGTACTTTCAATGCCTGTTATAAACAAATAGTCATTATTAAAAATATTTCATGGAAATATTTTAAAATAATTATTTTTCAATATAAAACAGCAATCAGAAAAAGTATCTTGCACTTAATTAAAAGTACTTATTGAGAATCTCAGAAGATATTTATTGAATGAATAAGTGTCAGCCAGAGCACTCTGCCAGAATCTGGCAGGCAATGGGAATATTAACAGACAATCTCTACTCTCAAGGAATTTACAGTCTGGTGGAGATTACTTTATGTGTAAATTGCCACATCCATAATGCAAATCAGTCATCCCTGGTTCTGGTTTTAAAATGGACACCCCTTTCAGAGACTAATGTTTCTGGTGAGAAAGGGAGAGTTTAACAGCTCATTTCTCCAGAGATGGAAGAATTGTCAGCAGTTTTGTTAAGCTGGTTATTCTACGTTACTGGAGTCTATCCTGGCACACCTGTATTGTATTGTAGCCCAGCCCTGAGCCGTAACTCAAGCCTCGGTGATTCTGAAGATGACTACATGAGATATCTGCAGTTCTCTGCTAGTAGGAAACAGGACTTGATCAACCTCAGGTAAGGCTGTGAGGGCAGTAAGAACGACTCTTCCCCTTCTAGTGTACTGCCTGACGTCTCCTTGCATCTGTCCTGAGGACCATGGGGTCTCAGTGTCTTCAACTGCCTGAGGACTGATGATTCGTCATTAGATTACATCAAGAATAGAGCCTTTCCTCAATCTGTTTCTACCTCTTTACCTTGATTGGATTCATCCATCGGGTCTCAGCTTTGTTCAAAAGGAAAGGAAAGGCTTTCTCCTAGGCTCTAGGGCTCTCTGATGTCTGGTTTATCTGTCTGGTTATCAGATGAGGTGAGAACAACCTGGAGAAATGGGCAACCCTAGTATACTCTGGAGTGGGTCAGACTCAGGAGGTGAGGGAGACAGGCAGTATGAAATGCCACTTAAAGGCTGTCTATGTAGAGCATGAGAACTGTTGTTAATGACAACAGCATCGGAGGAATAATTTTACTAGTGGTTATATAATCTACAGGGGATAAGAGATAGTGAAAGGAACAGATTTCCAAGAAAGGGCAGCAGCTCAATTCATCTCATCTAATAAGATGTAAGGTACATGAAGAAATCAAATGTGTAATTATTCACAGGTTTCTTTATCTTTAAACTCAGTTATTCATTTGAACCACAAACATTTACTGGGTGTGTCCTATGTTCCAGGCCCTGTGCATGGAGGGTTATTTCACGGTAGTTAACTACTTTGCGTATGCTGGGATTTATTCGTGCAGTTTACTTTTAAATGCTTCAGGGAAACACACACACACACAGAGCAAATGTGGTAGAACATTAACAACTGTTGAATGTAGATGGTGGGTATACAGGTGTTTATTGTGCAATTCTTTTAATTTATCTGCGTGTTTGAAACGTTCATTATAAAAGTTGAAAGAAAATTTTTAAAGACTTACTAAGTTAATTACCCACCTGAGGAAGCTTTTAAAACTTTGTAATTGCCTAGGATCTACTACCAGAGATTCTACTTCAGTCTGTAGAAGGAAAGGCCCGGCAAGTATACTTAAATTAAAAAAAAAAGTCTCTGGGGCTTCCCTGGCGGTCCAGTGGTTGGGACTCCGTGCTTCCACTGCAGGAGGCACAGGTTCGATCCCTGGTCAGGGAACTAAGATCCCCCATGCTGTGGCCAAAAAAAAAAAAAAAGTCTCCTGGCCAAAAAAAAAAAAGAAAAGAGTCTCCATGTAGTTCTGGTTAAAAATCACTGTTTTAGAGCAGTGGTTCATAGTCTTGCCTACGTGGTTTATAGTCTTGCCTACATATTAGAATCACCTGGGGAACTTTTAATACTCCTGATGCCCAGAACATTAAATCAGAATCTCTGGGGTTGGGACCTAGTCATCCCAAGTATCTAAAGCTCACCAGGTGATTCCAACGTGAAGCCGAGGTTGAAAAGCGCTCACTACTCCAGAGTATTAATGATTTCATAAGAGGAAAGAGATCTTTACTCAGAAAGGGTATCCCCACCACAAAAAGAACGGTGCTGCTCAGAAGCAAACCAGGAAAGGGGAAACTACCATCTTGGTTTATTTAAATTTATTAATTAGAGATATTATAGTAAGTTAGGCATTAAGCAGGAAGGTAAGTTTAAGAATGATCAAAATCTTAGTTATATATAATTAAGATAACTTGCAAGTAGTTTGCAGCTACTATAAGTACTTTCCATTACTTCTAGAATGTTCCTTAAAAAAAAAAAAAATACAATACTCATTACCATTCCATTTTTTAAAGTTACATACCAAACACTAGAAATAGAAAACTCAAGGACACCATGAAATTGACATACAGTATTTTGAAGACAAATGGATAATTTTGGTATCACTATCTAAAAACAATGTACAAAATATTATACAATACAAATATAATTAGTCGCCAGTGTCAACTTAGAAAAACATTCATGTGAATAAACTGGTACTATAGAGAAAACAGCTACATAGTTTATAAAAATTTAAAACAATATCACAGGTACCACATGAAACATAAAGACTATGTATTTCCCCAAATTCTACATCTTAAGTGGCCAACAATTAAACAATTTTTTAGTGTTTTTTAGTGTTATTCATTTTAACTGTACCTTGGCTTCAATTTGTCGATAGCAAGAGATACCATATACAGTGGCTCCATTTCCATTTCTGGGTGGCAAGTGAAAAAACACAGTATCTAAGAGATATACAGAAAAAGGTAAATACCAAAGTGGACTACCCATATTAATAATAAACTCTGACGTTATTATAATGCAGTCACTTAAACAAAAACGATGAAGTAACAAGGAACCCATGTCAGACTTATTTCTAGCATCACAACCACTGGTTTCTTAGAATTCCTCTCACTGCCTTCCAGTGTACACTCATCACAAAAAGCCCAAGAGGCTGAATCATAACAGGTCGAATTGAGACTACAATCACTTTTCTCAGAAAATACTTTATTATACAGGATTATTCCAGATAAAAAGAAAGTAAAGAATCATACAAACCAAAGGCAACACATAAATTTTGAATAGATCCAAGAAATTCTTGGGACAATTGGGGAAATTTGAACATAGATTAGATATGAGATGGTATTATGGAATTACTGTTAAATCTCTTAGCTGTGGTAAAAGAATCGAAAGTCATCCCGGGGAATGATCTTATTTTTACAAGATGCAGGCTGAAGTATTTAAAGTGTCATGATGTTTGCAACTGACTTTCAAATAGTAGAGGCAAAACCGTACACATATATAAAGAAAGTTTGTGGAATATTTACTATTCATCCAACTTTTCTGTATGTTTAAAAGCTTTCATGATAAAAAGGTTAAAAAAAAAAGATTTGTGAGGTTAAAAGTACAGCATTTAAATTTTATGTTAGGGACTTCCCTGGTGGCGCAGTGGTTAAGAATCCGCCTGCCAATGCAGGGGACACGGGTTCGAGTCCTTGTCTGGGAAAATCCCACATGCCGCGGAGAAACTAAGGCCATGCGCTACGACTACTGAGCCTGCGTTCTAGAGCCCGTGAGCCACAACTACTGAAGCCCGCACACCTAGAGCCCGTGCTCTGCAACAAGAGAAGCCACAGCAATGAGAAGCCCGCGCACCGCAACGAAGAGTAGCCCCCTCTCTCTGCAACTAGAGAAAGCCTGCGCACAGCAACGAGGACCCAATGCAGCCAAAAATAAATAAATAAATAAATTTAAAAAATTAATTTTATGTTAAACTGCAGAGTAATATTTGCTTCATTTCATACAAAAATTAGTAAATATTAGAAAAACAAGTAGCCAAACCAAGTTTAATCTTGTGTCTTGGTAGAGCCTCTAATACCATGATCAAGTATAGTATATTTCTTCATTAAGCCATTCAAAGCACTCATCTATACGGTGATAGGAGACTCAGTACTAACTTCACAGCACTGCTTTCTTTGAGGGTGTTAACATGCTCCCCACGCATGCAAGCAAACTTTTAAGCAGAGCACTGTGATGGCAGTGCTCCAGAGGTGGAGAAGCAATCCCAGCTGTTTTCAGGTGGGCACTGGAGGACGAAGCTAGAGCGCCAATCAATCTGCAGCTGGTGCAGGTAAAGCTCCTTAGTTTGTCTCTGAGAGGAGTCTGCAGTTTAAATGCAGAAAGTGCTACCAGTAGCAGATGTCCTAATATGGCTAATCACTTACTTTGGCCAGAGCTCTTGGCAAAGGAGTGGCCAGTGTTCACCAACCATTACCAATATAAGCCTGGCACTTCTCTGCAGATCCTCTAGTATATGACTAACTAGTCATCTCCAAAGAAGCATTTAAATATTTTATGAATAGTCACAATAGGCCAAAGGTCTTTCATTACCAAAGTACTCAGACTCGTGGCAAATTTTTAAAAAAGCCACCTACTGATTGCTCCACTGTCTGTTTACATACCTTCTTGGTAGTTGTGTGCGCCATCTGGCAAGGCAAGGAAGGGCAAATACTTCCATTCTTCAGGTAGAGTGTGACTGTCATGTCCATCTCCTGGAATCAGGGGCGGGTAAGAGAATTCAACCTAAAATGGTAAGGAATGTTAGCCAACAGGTTGATGATCAAAGGGAGCACTATATCCTGGCAGACAAAAACGCTTTCAAATTCTCAATGACAGAACTAAGGATAAGCCATACTTCTTGATGCCATTTTCAGCAAACCTATGGTATAGAAGAGGAAAAAGAAAAAGGGAGGAAAGCCACGGAGCAGCTAAGCCTGTGTGCCACAACTACTGAAGCCCGCGCGCCTAGAGCCCGTGCTCCGCAACAAGAGGAGCCACCGCAATGAGAAGCCCGCGCACCGCAACGAAGAGTAGCCCCTGCTCACCGCAACTAGAGAAAGCGTGTGAGCAGCAATGAAGACCCAATGCAGCCATAAATAAATAAATAGATACATAAAGTTTAAGAAAAAAACCCTAAAAAAAAGAAAGAAAAAATGAGGAAAAAGAAAAAATTTGTAAGCCTTTTCCCCCTTTTTTATTTAAAGGAGTTTAACTTTGATGTGCACGAGGGTAGGGGGTAGTGGTGGTGGTGACTGGATTGAAGATGTACATTTGGAAGCTGTTATCAAATAGACAGTAACTGAAGACATGGAGCCCTGAGAAAAACCAATATCCTCCTGAACTGAGCAGGAGAGATCCAACAAAAGAGCCTAAGAAGTTGAGCCAAGTTCTAGATTTGCTTCCCATCAATTGGCTCCCTTGCTCCCAATACTTGAAGCTTTGAGTTCATGGTTTCGATGGGTTGTTAGGGAGGTGAATGGGCATTAACCACCACTTCAGGTTATTTTTTTTCCCAAGACTGAGAACTGATCAATGAAGTCTCTCTAATACTGTTTGTCTTGTAGAAATAACAAAGTTTTTAGTATAAGCCCCCAGTTTCTGGCATTCCCTAGGTTTACTAACATTTTCCCTTTGCTTATGGGTTTTTTTGTTGTTATTTCAATGAGACTTTTGGAGAGGAAGGCAGAATTAAATGCTGAGGACTTGGGTTATCATACTGACGTAAGTTCTAAGTGTCTGTTTAATTTTCTTTCAAAGTATATTTAAGCAGGAATTTGCATTGCATTAGTAATAAATACACTGAAGTTGGAACAACATAGGGATAAGAATCACTTTTAGATTCCATCTTTAATGTGGAAAGACATGATGGCTCATTTTCCCACATCTCAAGGTAATCAAGGTGCCACTAGTCACATGAGAGCCGATTATAAAAGGGCTTTAATAATGATTATTTTTAACAGGTGATCTAGTTCTATATTGAAAATGTTTAAATTTCCCTGTGCCCACCTCCAGAAGCAATCAACATTTCAGTTTGAAAGGATCAGTTACTTAACATCAATTAACTGAAGGCTGGGCATAAATAATCTCAAGCGACATTTCACATTTCTCTGTATCTTCTCTATCATAGCAGTTTTATATTGGCAAATCTTAAAAGTGTAAGGGAAGGCAAGGTGTGCCATAGAGGGAAAGACATAAATTCAAAGCTGATGCTATGAAGCTGGTAGTTACAGAGCTAAAAAAAATTCCCAACTCAGAATTCTTGCTTTAACAAGGAAAAAAAAAAAAAAAAAGAAACAAGAAAATAAATTATTGTATTTTATGTAAACACTGAAGTCCAATATATAACACATAAGAAGTCCTGGTAATTATTACAAAATAATTTCTTTTGGAAAACCACTAATTTTTATGTATAGTATTTATTTTAAAAGCATTTAGTATGGAATAAACATGCTTTTAAATAAATATAAACATCATGGACTCAAATTCTCACAAATGCATCATGAAGTATGTTGCTCTTCAGGATCCAAAAAGTTTGCCAACTAAAAATTATCACTTGCAATCTGCCTCTACAAGGATTAGGTCACTAGCCACTGCAGTCACTGACCTTCAGCACACCCTGAAAGGAGTTCAGGGCGGAGATCAGGAATGACGCACTCTGTGCTCTGGGAAAAACTGGCAGAACAGGCTTTCAGATAGTTAGATCTTTTCAGAAGATTTGAGCCCAATTTCTTGCATCTTCTCATATCTAGAAAAGCACTAAAATCATTAACGGAGACATCTGCTCCTTGTGACTAGCAGCAACCCTCTGCCAAAATGTGTGCTTGATTGCACACATCCCCCTTCACCAACTCACACGTATACTGGGACTTCCATGGTGGTCCAGCGGTTAAGAATCTGCCTTCAGGGACTTCCCTGGTGGCGCAGTGGTTAAGAATCCGCCTGCCAATGCAGGGGACGAGGGTTCAAGCCCTGGTCCGGGAAGATCCCACATGCCGCGGAGCAACTAAGCCCGTGCATCACAACTACTGAGCCTGCGCTCTGGAGCCTGTGTGCCACAACTGCTGAGGCCTGTGCGCCTAGAGCCCGTACTCTGCAGGGAGAGAGGCCACCGCAATGAGAAGCCTGCTCACCGCAACTGGTGAAAGCTCACGGGCAGCAACGAGGACCCAACGCAGCCAAAAGTAAAATAAATAAATAAAATAATAATAATAACAGATTTAGGATATTTCCTTAAAAAAAAAAAAGAAAAATCTGCCTTCCAATGCAGGGGATGCAGGTTCGATCCCTGGTCGGGGAACTAAGATCCCACATGTCAAGGGGCAACTAAGTCCGAGTGCCGCAACTACTGAGCCCACACGCCGCAACGAACAGCCCACACACCACAACGAAGACAGCCATAAATAAATAAATAAATAAATAAATAAATAAAATCTCCATTAAAAAAAAAATCACACATATACTAACCTCTCCTGCTACCTCTTCAGAGCAGTTCCTCAGAGGTTTCTGAGAGGCTGTCTCCTGGGCTATAGTTCTCATTTTGCCCCCCAAAAAACTTAACTCACAACTCTCACGTTGTGTGTGTTTTTTTGTTTGTATTCATTTGACAAGTTTAATCTAGAAAATTCCAAAAGAAAGTAGTATGCCAACGCTCAACCTCTTATTTAATATTTATTTATTTATTTTATTTATTTATTTTGGCTGCACCAGGTCTTAGTTGCAGCAGGTGGGATCTTCGTTGGGGCATGTGGACTTCTTAGTTGCAGCATGTGAACTCTTAGTTGCGGCATGCGTGTGGGATCTAGTTCCCCAATCAGGGCTCAAACCCAGCCCCCCTGCATTGGGAGCACAGAGTCTTACCCACTGGACCACCAGGGAAGTCCCTCAACCTCTTATTTAAACATGGAAATGCAATTTGAAATAATAAAGTTTTTACTCATATATTGAAAAACATGAAAAAGATTATTCATATTTTGTGTTGACAAGAGTATGGGGCTTGGCTGTGGGACTGTAAATTGGTACAGCAGTTTGGATGACTATTTGGCAGTATTATCAAATCAACAATACATTGACTCAGCAAGTTCAGTTTTAGGAATTTATCCCACGAATACACAGATATTCACACAGATATGTACAAAAATATTCACAGAAACATGACTTATTGAAGCATAAAAATCGGAAACCTAAATATTCGTCAGAAGACTGGTCAAATAAATTTTACATCAGGTCTATCCAGCTGTAAAAAAGAATCATAGATTTATAATATATTGATAAAGCAAGATAGGTATGGTACACTGTATAGTAGGTAAAATAAGAACCCTCCAGACATGACCATCTCCTAACCCCTAGAATCTGTCAATGTTACCTTACAATGCAAAAGGGACATTGCACATAAGATTATCTCCAGATGGGGATTATCCAGGCGGTCCCAGTGTAATCACAAGGGTCCTTATAAGAGAGAGGCAGAAGAGACAGAGTCAGAGATATTTGAAGATGCTATGCTTCAAGATGCTTTGAAGATGGAGAAAGGGGCCATGAGCTAAGGAATGCAGGCAACCTCTAGAAGCTGGAAAAGGCAAGAAAACTGATCCTCCCTTAGAGCATCCTGAAGAAACGCAGAGCTGCCAACACCTTGATTTTAGCCTAGTGAAACCCATTTCAGATTTCTGACTTCCAGAACGCTAATAAATTTGTGTTGTTGTAAGTGTGTTGTTTGTGGTAACAGAAGCAATAGAAAATTAATACGTACTGTTAAATTTAAAAAGCAAGCAGGATATCAGTAAATATAGTATAATCCTACTTATACTGTGATTCCATTTATGCAAACAATTATACATCTTTATAAATGGATTAAAAAACATACTTGAAAAAACCTTTAATAGAGGTTTTATCTCTGGAGAGGTGAAAAGAATTGGGGATTGGAGCTAAAGGAATATTCCTGTTAATTTTTTTCCATCTTTTTTTTTTTTTAATTTCAAACTTACAGAAAATTTGAAAGAGTTCAAAAATCTTGTAACTTTCATCTATATTCACAAACTGCTAATTTTTTGGCCATATGTGCTTTATTTGTGTTGCACGTGTATACAAATACTTTCTAAACCATTTGACAAGAAGTTGAAGATATTATCATTTACTTTTAAGTAAATTGGTATTTATTTTTAAATTATTGCTTTTTAAAAATTAATTAATTAATTAATTAATTTACTTTTGGCTGTGCTGGGTCTTCGTTGCTGTGCACGGGCTTTCTCTAGCTGTGGTGAGCGGAGGCTACTCTTCCTTGCTGTGCGCGGGCTTCAGTAGTTGTGGTGGCTTAGTTGCTCCGCAGCATGTGGAATCTTCCCAGACCAGGAATTGAACTTGTGTCCCCTGCATTGGCAGGCGGATTCTTAACCACTGTGCCACCAGGGAAGTCCCTAAATGATTGCTTAAAAAAAAAATTTTTTTTTTGACGTGGACAATTTTTAAAGTCTTTATTGAATTTGTTACAATATTGCTTCTGTTTTATGTTTCGGTCTTTTGGCTGTGAGGCACGTGGGATCTTAGCTCGGACCAGGGATGGAGCTAACCTGCACCCCCTGCGAAATCTTAACCACTGGACCGCCAGGGAAGTCCCTAAATGACTGCTTTTAGAATAATAATTTTTAAAAAAGCAAATGATAACCACAAGCAGTTCCTAACTTCTGAAGGAAGTATTTCCATCCTATCCTTTTGGAGGCAAAGGGACATGGAGAGATCCATTTCCTTTTCTGAAGATTTAGTTATCAAATTACCAAAGGCCAGAGTCTAATATCTGATGCTATGTTATGTTCAATATATGATCCTGATTCTATTAAAGGAAGATCTGTTTTGAGTGACTCTAGTTTGAACTTAAAATGCAATCAACTCATAAAATTGTTATAAATATAAGTTAAGTGTAGATACTACATATGTTTGAAGAATTCCGTTGGGTAAAATAAGGCGGCTTTAGACTGACTTGCATCCAGAATACTTGTAACATTGATTCTTCAGGAAAATGTATTCAGAATTTCAAACAGCTAACTTTTTTGTGACACAACTTTTTCATAAATTGTACACTGCCTATACTGTGTTGGCAACTTTCTAGAATTCTTCTGCTAGTTTATTTGCTACAAACAAATCCTTGCATTTGGAGACTGCTAAACTTGCTAATCAAATTTACAATAGTTCACACAAACTCCTTTCTGTGTCTACACACATACAACAATTTCAATGGCTATATGGTGTTGTTTCATTATTTAATCAACCCTTTACTGTTGAACATTTTAAGTTTTTTTAAATTATTATAAGCTATTCAGTACAGTTAAATGTGATGTAATAAAAAAAAAATAGATTTTTATTTGGTCTTTGTCCCTGGTCCTGACCCAAAGCTCCTAAAACCCTTAGAATTTCCTAAGTGATAGGAGCAGCCTTTGTTATTCATAACAAGATGCTTTCAACCATACCTGGGTTTATGCTAATGAGGGGACTCTTGGTGGGCATGGGCTAAATGGCTCCAGGATGGGGCTTGGTCACCAGAACCATCACGCCTTGATTTGAAGCTAGGAACTTTCAGCGCCACCCCTAAACCTCCGGGGAGGGGAGAGGGGCTAGAGATTGAGTTCAATCACCAATGGCTAATGATTTAATACATTATGCTTATGTAATGAAACCTCCATAAAATCCCCAAATGATGAGGTTCAGGGAGCTTCCCAGTTGGTAAAGACACTGAGGTGCTGGGAGGATGCTGTGCCCAGGGACGGCATGGAAGTTGCATGTCCCTTCCCACCTACTTTTTGTCCTATGCATCTCTTCCATTTGGCTATTCCAGAGTAGTAGCCTTTAATAAACCAGTAAAGGTAAGCAGTGTTTTCCTGAGTTTTACAAGTTGTTCTAGGAAATTTTAGAACCTGAGGGGTAGACACATAGCGTAGAATAGAACTGAATTGTAGGATATCCGGTCAGTGTGTGGGGAAAAACAAAATAACAATGAATCTGGTATCTCCCAAGTAATGGGATTTATAAACCTTAAGTTGTACATTCTTCATATTTTGAATACAGACTCAACACTCTATAGGCCCCTTTTCAATATGTCCAAAATAATCCAGACAGACACACAATTCATGGCACATAAGCTTAAGAGGAATTCTCTTGGAGGTTACCTGAGAGTCTCACATAATACTCAGTTGAATCAAAATGCAATTTAAACAATAATGCCAATAAAACTAAGCAGTACCACAGAAAGTAAAGGTAGGTAGTATAGTAGGCTGCCTCACTGTCCAACTCTAGGGGAAACCACCACCACTGCAGTTTACAAGAAGGGCTCTCCCTGCAGCTGTGCTGTGCAGGGTCTGCATACTGTACAGGGTAGCCCTCAGTATATGTGAAAAATCACTGACAAAAACCAAAGTAAACCTTCAGAGATAAGCAACATTTAGAATGATTATCATCCAGTAAGGTTACTATTTTACAGTGAAAGTTCACAGCCCCAAATCTAAGTTAAATTTGGGGAGCAAAGATGGTATCTGGGAGGGCATTAGCACAGACAATATATAACAGATACATCAAATGTTCCCCTATGATTAACTCAAACAAATTTTAAGTAGCTCTCTTTCTATGTCAACCAACACTCATATGGCAAAATCTATTTTGATCTCAATTAGTAGTAATAATTTACATACTTAACTACAAAAGATAAGAGGAGGGAAAAAGAAGACAATGGCTGATTGCTAACAAGGGAAAGCTGAATAAAGATGCTCTAATCACAAGGAATAAAAGGCAATTTTTCTTAATGCTAAATGAACTATGTAAGAAATGGTGACATATATATATATATATTTTTTTTTTTTTAATTTTTGGCTGCTTTGGGTCTTCGTTGCTGTGCGCGTGCTCTAGGTGCGTGGACTTCAGTAGTTGTGGCTCACGGGCTTAGTTGCTCTGCGGCATGTGGGATCTTCCCGGACCAGGGCTCGAACCTGTGTCCCCTGCATTGGCAGGTGGACTCCCAACCACTGCGCCACCAGGTAAGTCCTGTGACGTATGTTTATCCTCCAGGAATGGTAAAAATTACAACCCCTTTCCACAGTTCACAAGTCAAATTGGGGTGCTCTAATCAGATTCCATCTACTTTGTCTTCAGAAGCAAAAGACTGAAAAAACAACAATGAAAAACTACAAAAACAAAACAATTAACATAGTGTCTTGGTGTGGACTTTGATTACTTCAAAAGTACCTGTTGTTCACTGTCTAACAATCCACTCTACTGTCAAGAGAACCATAAAAGCCACAATGCTAAACAGCACACAAATTAAACACATCCTTGGACCCCACAGATATGGCTACAACAGGGCTTACTAAGGGAAGGAGAGGGCTTCCTGAAATTCTGAAGCAACTGCTCCACCTCTCCACTCCCTTCCTAAGTACCTCAGGGATTTTACCTCCTTTATCAGAAGCACAGGGTACTTGTTTTCTTAACAGTCAAAACATTTTAGGCACCAAGGCTCTGTCATGATGTTTTTCAATTTAAATGAAACTTTGGACGTAGAAGACACATCTTCTCTGAGTTATATTTTCCCTCGCAAATTTCTCAACAATTCAGTACTAGAAAAGAAATGGCACTCTTCCTCATTAGTCTCTTACAAAGTTGGCAGAGCTGAAATTACAAAGGGATATTAGGAATACTGTATATAAAGTTCCCCTAATATAGGAGAGCTAGGAAGAGGATTTATAAAAAACATAGGGTGGAATGATGAAGACTGATCTTCTGGATGAGATGATATAAATAGAACATTATCTCTAGGCTATTGAGAATATATACAAACATGATTATCAAAGCTACAAAAATTATTTTCTTGCAGGAAAAAAAATTAGAAACTTCCTAATAAATGATTTAAATCAATTTGTCTTAGGGACTTCCCTGGTGGTCCAGTGGGTTCCCAATACAGGGGGCCCGGGTTCGATCCCTAGTCGGGGAACTAGATCCCACACGCATGCCGCAACTAAGAGTTCGCATGCCGCAACTAAGGAGTCCGCATGCCGCAACTAAGACCCAGCACAGCCAAAAAAATCAATTTGTTTTAATGAACTCTACCCTAGCAATCTTTTACACATCAATTTATTTCTAATGTATTTATTTTTGGCTGCACTGGGTCTTCGTTGCTGCACGCGGGCTTTCTCTAGTTGTGGTGAGCGGGGGTTACTCTTCATTGCTGTGTGCGGTCTTCTCATTGTGGTGGCTTCTCTTGCCGTGGAGCACGGGCTCTAGGCGAGTGGGCTTCAGTAGTTGTGGCTCGCGGGCTTAGTCGCTCTGCAGCATGTAGGATCTTCCCGGACCAGGGCTCGAACCCATGTCCCCTGCGTTGGCAGATGGATTCTTAACCACTGCGCCACCAGGGAAATCCCACACATCAATTTATTTTTAATATTTCAATATTGAACTTTTACATGGCAAAAAAGATTCCAATTTCTGGGCATGCACCACACCCACAAAATAGAATCTAACAAATTACTAATATCACCTGTGAAAGCCATGGGGGCAGGAACAGGTTTCATTAACAACCCTGCAGTGATTTCCTCATATATTAATAAATAGCTAGCATACCCTGTGACGAGTTGGATGAAGAAAACACAAGTGCAGAGGGCCATATTTCAAATCTAACTGGACACCCAAACATAGTTTATTCTGAAGTCAGACTTCTGACAATTTAATTACCTAGAACACTGCCAACTAGGAACAAGTAAGAAAAGCATCTATCAGCCTAACCAGCTGTCATGCAGCCCTGGATAATATACTAAGGAGAAGTCTTTAGGTCTTCTTTCAAAACCCATGACTGAGTCATTTTATTTCATACACATTTAGTAGATGTGCCCTCCCAGTCCACTGAAGAAAAGAAGCAACATATGAGAAAGCAGGGAGGGGAAGCTGAAAACTACAACATTATGTTTCTGGTCAACACTGAGAAGTAACTGCTCACTGCTCCATCATCTCCCTCTCTCTGACTGGCTATCAAAAGCCCAGCTGAGTCGGAGGCATGTGCAAATCACTCTATGTTAAAATAAACCGATAATGCCATAGTACAACGAGTGACATCTGTTATGAAGGCAGAATCATCCAGACTAACTTAAACTGTGTTCAGTATATGCTGCTACAAAATCTATTTAAACAAGATCCCCATTTAAAAAAAAAAAGAACGAAAAGAAAAGATGACTTAGTCTCCACACTTAGAAAAATGGTGCAAAGTCACAAGGATGTTCTTTGCTGCACTTTTCAAAATAGCAAAAAATTGGAATGCCACCTAAGTATCTAAAAAGGAGACCAGTTAAATAAAGATGTCTACAAAATATTATTTAGCTATTTTAAAAATGCTATAATTCAATACTTATCAAAATGGAAGATATTAATGGTAAAATATTACATAAAAAAAGGCAGGTCCTAAAATTTGTTTATAGTATGATACATTTTTGGAAAGAGTTATATATATTCATAAAAAATATTCCTCCAGGAATATTCAAGGCAGGTTTCTCTAGGATATAGGATTTTAAGTGCTAGTTTTCTTTTTTGTTTCCCTCTCTATATTTTCTCACTTTTCTACCACAGTGAGTACATATTACTCCTGAAAAGAAATGTCATTTTTTGGGACTTCCCTGGTGGTGCAGTGGTTAAGAATCCACCTGCCAATGCAGGGGACATGGGTTCGAGCCCTGCTCCAGGAAGATCCCACATGCCCGGAGCAACTAAGCCTGCGAGCCACAACTACTGAGCCCGCGTGCCACAACTACTGAAGCCCGCGCACCTAGAGCCCGTGCTCCACAACAAGAGAAGCCACCACAATGAGAAGCCCGTGCACCGCAATGAAGAGTAGCCCTGCTCGCCGCAACTAGAGAAAGCCCGTGCACAGCAATGAAGACCCAACACAGCCAAAAATAAATAAATAAATTTATTTTTTTGGAAGTCATTTTTTAAAACAGCTGAAATATGATTTTAAAAATTGTCAAAAATATCAATTTAAATAACATCCTCTAAAAATATCCTCTAAAAATATTCTAGGGAGAAACTGAGTTTTTAATCTGGTGGCATCTTTTTTTTTTTGGCCACGCTGCATGGCATGCAGGATCTTAGTTCACCATCGTGCCCCTTGCAGTGGAAGGGGGGAGTCCTAACCACTGGACTGCCAGGGAATTCCCTCTGATGGCACTGTAACCAAAGAATATAATAGGACCAGTCTTTCTCAAAATTATTAGGTAAGTAGGTCTTCATCTTCCTCTCGTAGAGCCCATCCATGATAGACCAGGGCCCTTCTGCAGTCTTCCCTTGTCTAGCAAAATCTGTGCTCAGCGAAGGATCTGCACCACACTGATAACAAGGAGAAGGCTACCCATGATATGTATTTTACTGGGGATCAAAGACTTAAGGCAAAGAAAGAAATTTATGCCTGCTGTATAAAAAAATAAAATTCAAAAAAAAGAAATTTATTTACTGTTAGGCACTTTCTAGCTACCTGGGGAGAATTATAAGAGGACAAAAGAAGCTTCCTGATATTTCTAAATTTCCATTACACAGGTTGACCTCCCACCCTGGTTAGCTGTAATGCCAAGGCCTAAAAGAAAACTATTCCACCGCTATTAAGTGTTAATGTTGCAGCCCTGCAAAGTCAGAGATTTTCATCATTTCAGCATAGAAAAAGCATGGCTAAAATCAGCAAAAAACCTCCACCCAAATATAAAAGTGCTATGGAGGGCCAGAAAACGCAATCTTCTTTCAAGAGTTTTTCTGCATAGCTAAAAAAAAAAAAAATCCTTAGATTTTCCCATAATCAGCCCACTCAGACTTTTATTCTTCCCTAACCTCTAATTCTCCAAAAATTTGTTTTTTCTGTTCCAAGACCTACTTATTCCAACAAGAATCACAAACAATACCTCCCCAATATTTCTTCATTGTCACCACAAGATTCCATCAATAGCAGGTGCATAAACTTTGTATCTGTCAGCCAGCCTTCTGTCACCAAAACCTGAATGGGTCAGGGCTTGACACTATCACCCTAACATAAACCAACCGTCCCCTCAAATCTCCTCAACCCATTCCTGAATTTACAATACTACATCCTGCTACTCATGGAGATTTCCCCATGATCAGCCCACTCAGACCAAAAGGAAAATATACTGTTCTCTTCACTGCTTCTAGTTGCTTTATTCACTGTTGTAACTACTCATGTAAACATGAGTTCTAGTGCTTTAATAATTCTACTTTTTAAAGAAGTAGTCTGGTAAAACCAGTTTATCCAAGAATTAAAACTGCCAGTTATGTTTACAAAACCATGAACTCTATCAGAATAGTGGTCAAAATTCAAGTAATAATTCCAACTTTTTATGGCATCACTTTGCAAAATAACTACTCCCTATTAATTTGAGTGTTTTAAAAAGTTCCACTCTATCTATGAAAGAACCAAAAAGTCTGATATACATTGATTATACTATTTTGCCAAACATTATGCAAATCTGACAAATACAGTTTATATATTTACTTCCACAAAGCAAATAAGGAACAAGCAAAACTCTGGGACACACAATCTGTAACAAGCAAACTACTATATAGAAGATGTCCATAAATTACCTCATGTCAATGAGTCTAATTGCAGGTGAATAAGAAGGAAGAAGAATTCTTTGCTAAGTGCTAAATTTTAAAAAATTTCAGAGAAAGAGTTGGAATGGATAAATATTCCAAAACCATTTGAATTGTCATGGTAGTACTTTAGCTCACTTAAAATGTTCTAAATGTTAAGTAGATCAATAAACTAGAATAATGACCACTAGAAATTAACACGGTATCTACAGAAGAATTCATTCTCATGAATTACCCAAATAAAAATGAAAAAATAATCAAATGATAAACAGATGTTCATTTTAATTTAAAAGAAGGCGTTTTTCATTTAAAATACATCTGAAGGCCTCAAAGGTAGAAAAAATAGGAAACAAAGTGAAGGAATCAACATCTACATGCCTAGTTCGAAGTTCTTCAACATAGATGGCTTTCATTTTGCCCATGTAAACCGACCTCTTTATCACAGCACTGCAGAGCACCTTTATAACAGAAGAGTCTACAAAGATTTAGTACATTCCCCTAAATAATCATGTTCAACCCAGCACACTGCTGAAAGGAGTTAATTTTTTTAAAAAGAAATATATTGGCTTTTTAAAAAAATAAATTAATTAATTTATCTTTTTATTTTTGGCTGCGTTGGGTCTTCGTTGCTGCGTGCAGTCTTTCTCTAGTTGTGGCGAGCGGGGGCTACTCTTCGTTGCGGTGTGCGGGCTTCTCATTGCAGTGGCTTCTCTTGTTGTGGAGCACGGGCTCTAGGAGCACGGGGTTCAGTAGTTGTGGCGTGCGGGCTGAGTAGTTGTGGCTCCCGGGCTCTAGGGTGCAGGCTCATTAGTTGTGGCACACAGGCTTAGTTGCTCCATGGCATGTGGGATCTTCCTCGACCAGGGCTCGAACCCGTGTCCCCTGCACTGGCAGGTGGATTCTTAACCACTGCGCCACCAGGGAAATCCCAGGAATTACTTATTTAAGCAAAGGTTTTACTTCGGCTCACTTGAATCTAAATATTACAAATTACAACCAAGTATGGGAATTTTCTCTATGAATAATCTCAGTGTGTGGAATGAACTGGTAATCAACATGACCTGCTGCATTTTGAGTACTTGGAAGAGCAGTCTAACAAAGCACCCTCAAACCACCTAAAACAATCCGAAGTCAGTTACAATTCAATGAGCCATGTACTTTTAATCCTTTACACCTGGAAGTAAAATCTTAACGGTGGAGAAGGTAGCTGATTAATCCATCCTGAGGGAAATCTTACATAATTAGAAAGTCTGAAACACCTGATACACTACTGATTAACAAAGAACGGCAGTCTCTAGAACAGTCCTTCTGCCTAAGACTTAATGCATGTACTTTACAGAACATCAAATATATTTGGATTTTGAAGGGTTAAGAAAGCAGAGTTGGATACATGCACCACAATGTCCATGGCAGCACTATGTACAATAGCCAGGACATGGAAGCAACCTAAATGTCTATCAACAGAGGAATGGATAAAGAAGATGTGGCACATATATACAATGGAATATTACTCAGCCATAAAAAAGAACGAAGTAATCCCACTTGCAGCAACATGGATGGACCTAGAGGTTGTCTACTGAGTGAAGTAAGTCAAAGACAAATACCGTATGATATCGCTTATATGTGGAATCTAAAAAAAATGGTACAAATGAACTTATTTACAAAACAGAAATAGAGTCACAGATGTAGAAAACAAACTTAGTTACCAGGGGGGAAAGCGTGGGGCAGGCGGGTGGATAGATTGGGAGACTGGGATTGACATATACACAATACTATATAAAAAATAGAGGACCTACTGTATAGCACGGGGAACTGTACTCAATACTCTGTAATGGCCTATATGGGAAAAGAATCTAAAAAAGAGTGGATATACGTAAATGTATAACTGATTCACTTTGCTGTATACCTGAAACTAACACAACATTGTAAATCAACTATACTCCAATAAAAATTTTAAAAAAAAAGAGTTGTAGGTCATCCAAAATCATTTGCAGAAGTGAAGAACACCCTTTAAGAACTAATATGACATATACTGGAATTTTTAGTACACTTTGATATTTTATAAAAACTAAGACAAAAAAGGGAGAAAGTAGGGCAACCAAAAATGAGAAATGTAGATGAACAAACTATTTTCCCATCTTTTCCTGTACTAGTATACATCAATTGAACATCCTATTCCACCTGGATGAACTTCCATGAATTTATACAAATTTCGTCTCCAGCAAAAGTTTTTTACTGCATTGACATGTCAATTTTATCAATCAACTCAGTGTGAGAGCCTTTCATTCATTTGCTCTGTTGGCTGAGTGGAGTGGCTATGTTAGCAGCCCCCTGACACAACCTGACTACCACCACAGAGGGTTTCAAAGGTTTTTCAGATTATCAACTCACCAACTTTAACTCTCTTTAGAGTCCAGAAATCAGTGTCATCTCTCCAGCTAACCTTCATTAGAGGAGTAACAGAAACCAGATTACTAGTAAGCCAAAATGTTTCTCTGAGAAATAGTAATAGTTCTATTAAAATTATAAGTGTTTGACTCTTGCAAAAGCTACAGAATACACACTAGTTCAATCTAAAAATCACCTACATTTTGACTCTGACAAATTCTAACAAATTCTTGTTTGTTTTGGAAAACCAGGTTCTTAGCTCTTCTTTTTCTGCTATGAGATGTAATTATAATTTTAAATATTTATTTATGTATGTATGTACGTATGTATTTATTTAGGCTGGGAATGGTCTGAGTTGCAGCACGCTGGATCTTCGTTGCGGAATGCACGTGGGATCTTGCTCTCCGACCAGGGATCGAACCTGGGCCCCCTGCATTGGGAGCGCGAAATGACGTAAGTATAATTTTCAAAAGCTGCTTTCAGCCAGCAATAAGAAAATAACCCTGGGACTTCCCTGGTGGTCCAGTGGTTAAGACTCCGCGCTCCCAATGCAGGGGGCCCGGGTTTGATCCCTGGTCAGGGAACTAGATCCTACACAGGGCAACGAAGATCCCGTGCGCCACAACTAAGACCAGGCACAGCCAAATCATCTTTCATTGCATTGTGGCAGAACCCTCTGCATTCTCTTCAATTCTATCAACAACCCAGGTGAGCAGACACTCAACAAGTGTATGTATTCAAAAATAATTGCCTTAGTCTCCCTGAAGCACCTTGTGGATTACAAAAATATATATAAAAGGCATGTATTTTTTCCACTGTACTAAAAGCCTACAACCTAAAGTGCTACTAAAAGAGATGCAGTTATAAAGACCAGGGACATCTGGGCTTTAATGTTAGTGCTGACAAAGAGGCTCTCCTCAACCAAACTTTAGTCAGGCTCCTCTGAACTCTCTTCTCAATTAGGCCCTGACTTCTGGGCTTCTGGGTTCATCTCTGCATTGTCCAATTTTAGCAAGAATCCTGTTAGACCGGTTTAGCTAGAAACCCCTGTTACCCCTGAGGTACTAATTTTCCATCCACTGGCCCCCACTCTGCTTCCTGGCTATAAATTCTCACTTTTCCTTGTTATTTTCAGAATCGAGTCCACCTCTATACCGAGGTCTCTTTTTCAATGTTGCAATTGCTTTTCTGAATAAAATCTGCTTTTACCACTAACTAGCTGTGTAAGTATGTTTAAGTCACTTAACCTTTCTGGGTTTCAGTTTACTCATCTGTAAATTTAAGGGAGGTAGAGTAGATGACCTCTAAGGATCCCTGCCAGGTCTAAAATTCTCATGATGAAATCTGGTAGAGGAAAATGAGGTACAGAAAAAATTAAGCAATTTGGACTTGCTGGAGGTCATAGAGCTGTGAAGCCAGGACATCATCCAGGTCTTCTGACTCCCACCCAGCACAATGTCCATTTTACAAAACCAGTCACCGGGAATTCCCTGGTGGTCCAGTGGTTAGGACTTTCACTGCCAGGGCCTGGGTTCAAACCCTGGTTGGGGAACTAAGATCCTGCAAGCCATGCAGCACGGTCAAAAAAAAAAAAAAATCAATCTCAATGCCGAAACCAAAAGCCAGACAAATCCAGAGAAAGGGCATACCCAGGGTGCTATTTCACCCCAGAGTTCTGCTTCATCTTACAATCTGTTGTTCAGTACTCTTTAATCCCTAAGCAGTATTACATTTTTTTTCCATAAGATAAATCATTTTTCCTTTTGGAAACATCAATTATACTACTTTTACCAATAAAACACGTAGAACACATAATAATTAATCTTGACTTTAGATGACAGCAACGATTAAAAGATTTTATTCTATTTCCTACCAGTATTTCCTTCTGTTTTGTCATTAAAAGTTCCATTCAGTTTGGTTGTGAAGTGGGCCCCAGTTCTTACTTTACTGTAAAAGACTCCTAAATGCCACGGGGCTCAGCTGAATGAACACACATGGTGCCCAGGCAATTCTAAGTCTGACTCCAGCGTGACCTCAGTAAGATCGTTTTACTTCCTCCAAGTTTCAGTTACTTCGCCCATATCCAAAGTAAGTTATAAAAGACAACATCAAAGGTGTGAAGTTTTAAAGTATTAAAAGTCTAATGATGATGAACACTGTGTTTACATGCCATGGTACAATTATCTCAAATATCTATTTTCGTACCTCTAAATATAGGGCCACATTTTTTAAAATTTATTTTTTAAATTAATTTTTATTGTAGTATAATTGCTTTACAATGCTGTGTTAGTTTCTGCTGTGAAGGCCACATTTTAAAAACTTATATTCTACTGCTGCTGCTTTGAATTTTTTTAAATACCATACTGGATAATGCCACTTCCTCCTTGGTATCTTTCTATGCCATTTTTACCTGAGGGATAAGGAATATGATATATTTTAAAGTTAAACAGTCTTTAAAACACGTACAAACACAACTATCTTTTCACTCCATCACTTTTCTGTTACCATCCTCTAACGAACTTAAATTTTGCCAATAAAAGTCTTCTAAAATGTTACATTTTCTGTGAAATGCAAGAAACAAAATGCTATATTACCTAGTGGTAGCAATCAGTATTTTTAATACTTTAAGAATTTCAATTTACCGTTCACTAGCACATTATGACATCACTGCCTTCCAGCGTTTGCTCTCATTAAATAATTCTGTTTCTATCTTTGTTCCCTTGCCTTCCATACATAGACTGCAAATGTTCTATTGTTCCCGTTCACCATTTCAGTGAAGAAGCTTAAAAATGACTTTACATTTGCACGTTTCTTTGCTCGGTAAATACACTTCCTCTCACTGCAATTGAGCTGGAGAGGTCGAGCTCTCACCAAAAGGCAAGATCTGGACAAAACTAAACAGCAAAACCAAGGCCGAATGGGAAGGGGGGGGGGTGGAGTCAGCACACCAGCCTAACAGGGGTTCTAGGGCTTCCACAGATAAACAAAGGAAGTTGATTTCCCCACGGCGCCGCGTGTGCTTCACTCGTGTGGAGTCCCAGAGCTCATTACCTCGAAAACGCAGCCCAAGTGCTGAATTTTTCTAAAGGATCCCATTATAGGTGGACACCCAGAAAGTCAGCGGAGGCAGAGCTGGATGGGGAAGAGCGTGGGCCGACCTTCGATTCCTTCCTCCCACCCCACCAAAGAACCTAAATACCTACCAACCCCAGTATACCGACACATAGCTCCTCCGCTGCTCAAGATACAATTTTCAGGGGCAGGAGAAAAAAGGGAGCGTGGGGGGGTGGGCTTCAGGTGGGGTGAGTGCGAGGAGCTGGAGAGAGGAATCAAGTTCAGGGGCGAAGCCGAGGGCACTAGAGGGAGGTCTAAGCAGAGCGGAGCAGCTTGGGTGCCGGCAGCGCGCGAACGCCCGAACGGCCGGGGGCGGGCACAGGCCCCTTCCTCACCTGGCAGCCCTTCTTGTGATGAAAGCCGACCACCGCGATGTGCAGTACGGGCCCCCGGGGAGCGCTATCGCCGCCCCGCCCGTTCTTCTCCATGGGCGACCGCCGCAGGCCCGCACGACGACGACTGAAATCGCCAAGGGCGGCAAGCCGAGCAACCCCGTGATCCCCAGGAGGACGGCGAGCAATGGATTTCAGGTGTCAGCGAGGGCGCCGCATGAGAGCCGCGCAGGGAGCGGGGACGAGGCCGAGGCTCCTGCAGCTCTGCACCGCCCCCTCGAGCCGCGGCCAAGCTTCCCTCATCCGCTTCCGCTGCTTCCGGGCTGTCACCTGATGCGGCGGCAGCCGCCGGTAAGGCGGGACTGGGCAGGATCTGGAGGCACCTGATGGGGCGGGGCCTGGCGGGGCCTGGAGAGGGGGCGGGGCGCCGGGATGGGGCGGGGCCTGGTGGGGTCGCCTGGCACACCTGTCCCCCGCTCACACCCTCTAGGTGCGATCTCATCCCGCTTCCTCCTCCTCTGTCCTCGTTTCTTCCTCCTTAAAATCTCCGCCCCTTCCCATCTCTTCCCTCAGCTTTCCTTTTTTTTTCTTCACTTTCGGAGTATCCAGTTCTTTCACTTCCTTTCCTTCGCCTCTCTGGCCTACAGTCTCTCTGCTCTTTACTCTTAAATTTTGATAACACGGAGACATATTGGTGCGGCTGTGTATCTGTGTATTCAACCTTTAAATTACCTGCTTACCCAGAGTTTCTCTTTTGCTTCGTTCTATGTTTTTTTCCTTATTTAAATATTATGTATAGGAGTTTGGAAGTGTTTTAAGGCCTGATGCAGAATGTCCTTGAAAGTAACTTTACAGGGAGATCTGTAAAATGATCCTTCTAGTCCTGCTATTTTATTTGTTTACTTATTTATTTATTTATTATTTTAGTCCTGCTATTTAAAAAAAAAAAATTCATTCTATCTTTCTGGGTTTAGTACTCTGGTCAGCACAGAGTACTAAAATACATGGGGTCTGTTGTCACCAGGATTTTTTATTTCCTTGCTGATTGTACTAGTTCAATCAAAAAAAGTTGAATCTCATTTTATGTCAATTTAAAGTGAATAATGGAAATACTAATAGATTTAACAAGTCTTATCCAGGGCAGTTTGAGGATAGGTACCTGCTTCAAATAACATTCACAATTATTACAATAACGAGCTGTGAAGTTTATCATTACAAATTGCACATCCCTTAGTTTAGACAACCTTAGCAGCTGATTCCACTTCTGGCCTTGAAATTTAAGGACATTCATTCTAATCTAAGTATGGCTGAGAAAAACAGTATACTCTTCTTAGAATATACTTTCTATGATTCAGTTGAACTGTTTTAATGCTAAGAAAAATACTGTAGAAAAATTTCAAGATGTTGCTACTATTTCTTTTCTGTATTACAAAATTCTTGGCATTGGCTCAAAACTGTGTGTGAAACTATAATATTGCCTGTATACAGAATATGTTACTGTTTTCTTCCATCTGCTTAAAGGGAAAATTGGAAGAGAAAGTAAACAAGCGGATTTCCAGAATTCTTTCCATCTCTAAATATACAGACTGGTCCATTTAACAATTTAGAATAACAACTTTTACGGTAGTTTTTTTTTTTAATATTTTAAAATTAATTAATTTATTTTTGGCTGCGTTGGGTCTTCGTTGCCGCGCGCGGGCTTTCTCTTGTTGCAGCGAGCGGGGCCTACTCTTCGTTGCGGTGCGCGGGCTTCTCATTGTGGTGGCTTCTCTTGTTGTGGAGCACAGGCTCTAGGAGCACAGGCTTCAGTAGTGGTGGCACATGGGCTCTAGAGCGCAGGCTCAGTAGTTGTGGCACACGGGCTTAGTTGCTCCGCGGCCTGTGGGATCTTCCTGGACCAGGGATCAAACCCATGTCCCCTGCATTGGCAGGCGGATTCTTAACCACTGGTCCACCAGGGAAGTCCTACAGTAGTTGTAGGACTTGTATAATGAGTTGTATTAATATAAAATAAATTCATTAACAACATATTGTCTACAAGGACAAATATCTATTGAGGGGAAAATAGAAATTTCTCCTTTATTTTAAAAAGTATTGTAAGGAACAAGATTGGAAATAACAATTTGAGATAATGGAATACTTCCTGAACATTATTTTGTTTTGTTTTTATTTTTTTAAACTTTTAATTTTATATTGGAGTATAGCCAATGAACAATGTTGTGATAGTTTCAGGTGCACAGCCAAGTGACTCAGCCATACATACACATGTATCCATTCTCCCCCAGACTCCCCTCCCATCCAGGCTGCCACATAACATTGAGCAGAGTTCCCTGTGCTATCCTTTTTAAATATAGTTGTGTATACATGTCAGTCAACTCCCTAACTATCCCTTCCCTCTCCCCCCGCCCCCCTGCAACCATAAATTCATTCTCTAATCTCTAAGTCTGTGAGTCCGTTTCTGTTCTGAACATTATTTTGAAAGGAAACTTTTGCTTGTATTTTTATGATGACATTTATCTCCAGGGAAAAAATTAGAAATGCTTTTCTGAACATACAATACATTGAAGAGCTTCTTTTAATTATATATATTTTATGGTGAATTATAAATTCTATTTTATATCTGCTCTGTAAGTAAGAGCTAATGGGAGAAAAACCCTGGAGACAGAGCTGTGACATGTTTTCAAATTCATTAAAAATGAACTCTCCATCTGGAATTGCGTATTGTTTCTCTTTGTGTCTTGCCTCAGGAAAGTACTCAATAAAATAAAACTACTCTCTTCCTGCAATCCCCATTAACTCTACTCTGTAAACAAATTGTATCTCCTTTTTCAGGGTATAAAGAGACTTTCTTTATTAGTCATCAATAGTATTGAATATTGCTTATGTTAATTTGGTTTCTGTAATGGAATACAAAGTATTGACTTTCTTAAAGCATATTTTTCTGAATTTTAAACTCTATCAAGTAGCAACAATGCCTTGAATTTGGTCCCTACTCATATTATGGTATGGTGAAAATAAAACAAGAATAGAGATAGGAAAACAAACAAACAAACAGGAAAAGAAAAGGGCTTCACAACAAATTTGGCATTACTTTGTCTTTAGAATCATGTGAAGATTAAGGAGGTTTTTGGTGGATATGAATGAAATAGAATGAGAATCAACTTAAAGAACATTAGACCATACAGTATGCTTGGAACTGTGGTAGGAACAGTACACACACACACACACACACACACACTCACACACACACACAAAAGAAAGAAAGAAGGAAGGAAGGAAGGAAGAAAGGAAAGGGAAGGAAAGGAAGGAAAGGAAAGGAAAAAATTGTAAGCAGAGAGGGTAGGGGGTCCCTGGAGGAAAAGAACCAGATATAGCTTTTTGATATAAGAGAAGCCATTTTAGGCTTAAGGGATTTTGTGATCTAAGCCTGGCCACAATGCTTGCCCTTGAACAGGTGTCAGTAAAATGATCTTAATGGAACAAAAGATGTTATCAGACAAGAGAAGTAACAATAGCAAAGATAATAAATCTGTCATAAAGACTCCCAGTTCTGTTTCAATGATAAAGATTAGCCTGAAGCACTTTCTTGACCTGCTTTGCTCAACCATAACCTGAGGTTTGATGTTGACCTTTTGTGACCCTCCTGCCTTCAACCAACAAAAACTTTGACTCTGTCAACCTTTGCCCCAATTCTGTGCTGAATTTTCTGCTCACACCCCCCTCATGAATATGCATGTACCCTTAGCTTAAAACTTCCCCAATTTTCCTGTTCAGAGAGACATTGTTTTGGGAAAGATCCCTCCTGTTCTCCTTACTTGCTGCAAGTAAGAAATCCTGCCTTCTGTGGATCTTTGGCTTGGTTGTGTCTTTCAGCTGGACACCCACCAAGAGGCAAACCCAGTTTTCGGGTAACAAAATTGCTGCCTTAAAATGGCTTATGTCTTTAAAAGTAAGATAAATGTGAAACTAGCTAGCTAGCAATGCTAGCTTTTGTAACACAAACCATCATATTAAATATTAGGAAACAAAGATAAATAAGTAATAATAGCTCATATTTAATGAGTCCTCTGCTAGCTACTTTTCATGGATTATCTCATTTAATCTTCACAACAATCCTGTAAGTAGACACTATTATTCTGTTCTTTCCAATGGGTAACATGGGACTTGCAAAGTTTGAATAGGTCAAGTAACTAGAAGGAATTGTGATGGAGATGAGGTTTGAATCAAAGTAATTTAACTTCAAAACTAATGGATTTAATCATTATGCTGCTTCCCAAAATTCTTGACTTTGAGGAACCCACAGTCTTTTGCAGGAATGGGGTGGGGTGGGATGTGTGTTACCCCCTGGGTAGATAATTATAAGAGAATGTTACCGAACACAAGTTTGTGTGCCCAATGCACAGTGAGGCCAAACAGACCGAAACGTTGGAGTTTGGAGCAGAGAAAGATTTATTGTAGGGCCAAGTAAGGAGGATGGGTGGCTTATGCCCCCCCAAACCCCAAACTCCCTGTTGGTTTGGGGGAAGGAGATTTTATAGGCAAAATTTGGGGTGAGGACTGCAGGGTGTGTGACTTTCTGCTGATTGATTGGTAGTGAGGTAACAGGGTGGTGCTCTAGGAATCTTATGCTCAACCTGAAATTACTATCCTCCATCTGGGTGGGGGCCTTAGTTCCTGCAGAATTCAAAGATATTGTTATGTATGTTCCTTGAGCAAGAACCAGGACCCTGCCCCAAGGCTGCATCATTGTTTCTTGATTGCTCCTCCCTTACTTCTGCATCCGCTCCCTTCCCTAATTAGAAACTGTTTGAATCTGCTCTTTGGAACTCAGGGAAGGTCAAGGAGGCTGAATGAAGCCTATTTTTACTGGATTCTTTTTTTTTCTTTTAAACTGGATTGTTTTCTTGAATGGTCATTAGTTTACAACAGTCTCCCAAACTCCCTTAAAATTCTCTTTCTCTCTTTAATCCCCTAGTGGGATTTATAAACTAACTATTTAATTATCCTACTCTATCTCTATTAAAAGAATAAAGATTAGGAGTAAGTGTATTTGTAAGTTTCCTGACACATACTAGGTACTCAATATTTATGAAATGCAAAAAAGCCAGGATTGGCTTAGTATTTAGAAGGAGGCTGAATCCTAGGGGGCTTTAAACTCAAGGGCCCACCTGTAAGGGCTTCTGAACCTCCTCACTAATGTTTGCCTTAAATCATACCTACTTCTCTAGGATCCCTGAAACTAAAAGAGGACTTTTTGCTTTATGTATTAAATTTCATATGCCTTCCACATAATGTTTGTTAATTGTGTTTCTCCCCTATTTATCCTCTGGCTCCTATAAGGACAGAAGACGTTGTAGTTCTGTACTTTACACTGTTTTATACTCAGCAAAATGCCAGACAGTGTGCAACTAAAGTATTTTTTCAATGAATGAATGATGGGTGCTTTACAACCATTTGTATGAATGAAGGATGTTCTTTCTGGACTCTCCTGCTTAGGCTCTTTAGTTTTAAGTTCCTCAGATACAAACATAAAATAGACTAAGGCAGAAAATTTGTTTGCTTTCTCTTTTCAAAAAAGAAGTGTAAAAGCATCAAGGTTTCCTAAATGTGATGTCATTAACATAGAGTGACATCTGGTGGTTGCCTGTTGGACAATGTGTTTGTGGAAGAAATAGTGAATACAAAAAGTCTATAGTAGACTTCTAGATATAACAGGATTTAAGAACGATAGTAGAAAATAGGAAACATATTTAAAATCTCCCCCTCGCCCAGAAAAGTTTTTTAAAAATGCTAGTTGTGGGTTTTATTTATTTACTTATTTATTTTTGGCCACACCATGCGGCAGGCGGGATCTTAATTCCCTGACCAGGGATCGAACCCATACCCCCGCCATGGAAGCACAGAGTCCTAACCACTGGACCACCAGAGAAGTCCCTTGCTGTGGGTTTTCAATCCACCGAACTTTTAAAAGAAGCGGTAGATTCCTTAAAAGAAACAAAAACAAGAACAACAACAACAACAAAAATTTACGAAAATTACAACACAACGAATCGGTGGCGGGAAAATCAAATTTATTTATACTGGTCTGAAGAAAGATCCTGGGTTGAAATGAGATACAACTTGGGGAAGATAAGACGACTCAAAGGTTTCCGTTTGGCAAAGTCTTCTGGGTTAGAGGAATAATATATTTACAAGGCGGGATAGCTTCAAAGTCTCTTGGAAATTTGGAGAGGAAAGTGAGTATCTGTCGAGACCGCAGAACGTTCAGTGAACGGAAATATTTCCCAGGATCTCACTGCCGGGGAAGGAGTGACTGGCAGCGATCCCCGTGGACCGGCCCGATCGCACTCTCGGCCTCAGATTGGTCGAGCCTGTCCGGGCTGCCGGAAAAAGCGGAAGCGCGCTCTTTCAAACTCGCCTTCCCAAGTTGGAGAGACGCAGACCACTTCCGGCGTAGCCATGGCGGCTAACGCTACAACCAACCCGTCGCAGCTTCTTCCTCTAGGTAACCGTTGTCGTGTTGGGGTGCCGGGGCGGGGAGCTGAAGGTTAGGGTCGGGGCCCGAGGGGCAGCGCAGCCCCTGGCTGAGTGTTAGAAAAATGTATATGACCAATTGCTTTCTTTCTCCGCGGCTCTCCTCTAGGCTTCAAGTCTCTGCGGCCTCAGGCCGCCCACGTCTCTTCGGCGTGGTGGGGTTTTCTCGAGGCAGGGACTTTTGACTCCCCAGACCAAACCGTCATCGGAAGAGGTTCACGCTTAGTGAATAAGTCGTCGGTCTTCTTTGTTGTGAGCTCGCCTTTCAGTAGTGGATAGCAGTACCGTTCCTCAACCTAGCATTTAAAATCCCCAGATTAGGCCCTGTTGCCTGTCTGGCCAGTTGTTGAGAGAGGCACCAGGATCTGGACTGCGCCTTAAAAGAGGACTCTGGAAACTAGCTCTTCTTGCCGTTTATTTATTCAGCAGTTATCGCGCCTCTGTGCACTGGACACCGTGATTGGGCACTGTTGAACAAACTAAAATCACGGCCGTTGCCTTCAGATAGCATACAAACCAGTGTAGGAGACAGGATACCGGGCAAATAAACATCGTACCAAATAACGCTAAGCCTGCTGAAGAGATGTTCAAGCTGCTGTCAGACTACAGAGGATAGACTTTTGGGGGGTGGGGGAGACGTAGTGACAAGAAGGGATCTCTGGTGAAGACAGGCCTCTCTCTTAATATTTTGTATCTGAAGGGTGATTGAGCTAGTGGATGTGGCCGTGATTGTAAAGTGTCATGGAACAAACTCTTTTTGAATGATCAGTGTATGCCAGGCAGTGTCCATTGGGGATACGCTGATGAGTAAAAACAACCACCGTCTCTGCTCTCATGGACCTTAGAGTCTGGGGGGCGGGGGTGGGGTTCATATGTCAATAAGGTAACCTAAAATAATATTAAGCCACAACCATGATAAATTGTTACAGAGGAGGGGTAAGTGGAGAACAGGGAAAACTTTCCTGTTCATAGAATGATGAACAGAGACATGTAGTGTAAGATCTAAAGTTTTCGAGTGAATACTTTTCCTGGTTTATCTTTCACCATATGCAAGTAATAAGTGCCAGTAGGCACTCACATATTTGTTGAAGTAACGAATGGGCAAAATAATCTTTTCTCTCCTCTTCCCCCCCCCTTTTTTTTTGTTAAAAAAAAAAATCCATAGAGCTTGTGGACAAGTGTATAGGATCAAGGATTCACATTGTGATGAAGAGTGATAAGGAGATTGTTGGCACACTTCTGGGATTTGATGACTTTGTCAGTATCCTTTTAAAAGTTGGTAGTATGGTTTTTTCTTCAGTATTTTAAAAAAAGAAGAACTGTAGACAATCAGTACTTACGGATTATTATAATAAAAATTAATTTATTCTCATGGAAATTGTGATAGTGTATTAAGAGGTGCGTGTACTGAAAGAAGATGAAATTCTTACCAATCACAAGCATTTTGAATTTGAGTCATTGTGTTCAATGTTATAATTAAAACTGAACAAAGGCAGAAGCCAGAGTAAATTTAACTTGGTATATTTATTTTCTTAACACCAAATTTCAGATATGGTACTGGAAGATGTCACTGAGTTGTGAGTAGTGTTAAAAATTAAGGAATTGGGCAGGGGAATCTCTTTTTAATTTAAGGCAGTTTTAGTACTGTTGAGTCAGTAAAATGATCTGTTGAGTCAGAGAACACTGCCTATTCGAACTACTCTAAAGATAGAAGTTTTACCTACTGATGTTAGTAAAATTGGATTAGAGGATTATTACTTTTATGTAATTGTCACTAAATTACTAGGAAATTAGTAGAGACAAAGCTTTAAGGTAAAAGGTACTAAAAACAGCCAGGGATCTTAGGGCTCAGGTCAAATAAAGGAACTGATAATAAGAGCATTTAATGCTTTAAATTCATTATTCTACAACTTATATATAATAGAAAATGTAAATGATGCCTCAGTTATATTAATTATAAAGATCGTGACCAGTAGCTCTGCTTTCAGATTTGAATTAATTACAGATTGGTATAATGGATAGGAATCAGTAGTAAATAATAGTAAAAAGAGTGAGGATAGTAAACATTTTATTTCATATTTGATCTCCTTGGCAAGTTTCACCTTTTTAGATGAAGATCAGCCCTAGTGGATGTGGATCTTAGGCCAGTCAGTCCACTCTGTTGCCTTTGGGGAAGAATTTACATCACCCACTTTGTATCTGAAAAGTGTTGGTACAATTGCCTGACCTCATGTTCATTTATATATAATAATTAACCTTTAATCTATTTGTTTAGTGAAATCACGCCAGAAGGAAGAAGAATTACTAAATTAGATCAAATTTTGCTAAATGGAAATAACATAACAATGGTAAGACACAGTAAAGCTATTTTTATTTAGATGTTAAGCCATTTTTGTGGGGCAGGGATTACAGAACTAACTTGCTTGACTAAATGCTCATGGTCCAGTGGTGCTTAAGATGGGAAAGGGGTGCTCTGGTAGTCAGGACTCTATGGCCAAACTGTTGAAGATGACATTAGGCCTAAGATTAGTTTGCTTGTGCTTTTTAATCATTTGTTTTGCCAAGAATCATTGTTGAGACACTAAGTATTAATTGATGATGTTGGAATTGTAAACAGCAGTGACATGGAGAAAATGGAAATATGGGGGAGGGGCAAAGAGGCGTGACTCCGATCAATGAGGAGCTCTCAGTAGGGGTTTTTAGATTATGTAGTACTAAACTAAATATTAAACTTTTTCCTCCTTTGCAGCTGGTTCCTGGAGGAGAAGGACCTGAAGTATGAATGGATTTCCTTGACTTATGCTAGATTCTGTTTTGTCTTATAATGACAACAAAATAGAATTTTTTTTTTAAACTTTTTAACGTTTGTATTCTGTGAAGCCAAGTTTTCCGTTAAAGGGAAATGCTTTGAAGATGCATTGTAAATGCCTGTTTTTGTAAGTTAATCATGATTATGTTGGAAAAAGAAGAACAGTTTGTTCTTTGAAGACAAAAATAAAGGTGTTTTTGTTAACCGTCATTTTATTTATTATACTGCAATAGCCAGTGGTTGTAGTTACTTTGTCACTTGCTTTCCTGTCATTTTATGATTATTTGCTTCCTCATTTAGGTGACCATTTGATTCTCAAAGAAAAATTGTTCCAAACAAAATGATGAGCTTTGATTTTGAACAGGTGCATTAAAAAAACCTGAAATGATTACTTACAAAATTCAGTTCAAACTCTGATGCTTTGAAATGACGATTTTTCTACTGAACTCAAGTTCCGTTAACTCCTATTAAAAACAAACAAGCAAAATACACAGGTAATATATGTACATTGTAGAAGTGCAGATAAAGGAAAAAGGAAAATATTAATCACTTTGCTATATATTCTCTTAGACTTTCTTAATATACTCTCAGTACACATTTTATTTTTACAAAAACTACTCTTCCTTAATGTACTGTTTTGTAGCCTCCATATAAGACTTTATTTTGAATTTAAATGGGGAGAATCTTTCCATGTCAAATATTTTGGCAACATTAATGTGTGCATAGTATTTTATTAAATGGGTTTACCATAACTTATTTAGCCTGTTCTTTATTACTGGCCACAGTAGTCTAACTAAATCTTTATACATTTTTATTTTTCTTAGAATAAATTCATAAATATGTAAGGTCAAAGGATAGATATTGTCATGTTGCCAACAAAAAGTTTGTGCCAACCTACATACAGTTGTAGTTTTTCATAGTACCCTTCACACACTTACCAACATTGGCTATGTTCTATTTTCTCCTCTCTTTGCCATTGTGATAGGCAAAACCTGGTATGTTTACATTTTTAAAAATTAATTTTGAACTGATTAGTATTTCGTGAATTACTTATATGAGGGTTTTGCCGTTGAGATACTGTTCTTTTTCTTACTAATCTGTAAGAATTCTTAATAGGTTACTCTTAATCATGCATTTTGCAATAACTTCCCCAGTTTGTAGTTTGCCTGTTGGTACTTTGTTTGTTTGTTTTTATTTTTGGCTGTGTTGGGTCTTCGTTGCTCCGCGTGGGCTTTCTCTAGTTGCAGCGAGCGGGGGCTACTCTTGGTTGTGGTGCGTGGGCTTCTCATTGCGGTGGCTTGTTGCGGAGCACGGTCTCTAGGCACGCGGGCTTCAGTAGTTGTCGCGCAGGCTCAGTAGCTGTGGCTCGCGAGCTCTAGAGCGCAGGCTCAGTAGTTGTGGAGCACGGGCTTAGTTGCTCCGCTGCATGTGGGATCTTCCTGGACCAGGGCTCGAACCCGTGTCCCCTGTATTGGCAGTGCTGTGTTCTCAAACAAGTGGGAGAGAGTTCCGGTGCTTTTTTGCCGCATAGCTTACACGCTCTCCTTTTTCAGGAAGGTGAGACTAAGCCAGAAAACTGTATACCAGATGTCCCAGGCAATGAACATGCCAGGGAATTTCTGGCCCACGCACCAACCAAAGGACTTTGGATGCCACTGGGGAAAGAAGTCAAAGTCATGCAGTGAGTGTGGAAGGGTTTCAAGTAACACCCTCAATACATGCAAGTTATAGACCACCGTTTACAAAAAAGTTCACTTACTTAATTTGTTCTCACCACTGCGCTGTTAAAGTCAGGGTACGATCTCTATTCTATAGAGGAAGCCGCCTAACATGTGTTATTAAGTGGTACAAGGTAAGAGGCAGAGCAGTGCTTTGACTCCAGGGCTTCTGGCTGCAAGGGCAATGGACTTCCACAGGGCTGTAGCTGCCTGCAGAGTATATGCTTCAGTAATATGCCTGTAATAGAAAGGATATTCCGTGTTAAGGTTTTATCCAGGTAACCTGAGAGGAGCTCTGGGCCACAGAGGGTGGGTCTGGAACAGGTAGAGCTCTGTGTGCACACCCTCCACCGCACCAGAGCAGCAGCACCTTCATCCAGTGTAAGATGGTGTTTGAAGAAGGGGTACTGCTGCCTTTAAAGACATTTGTACAAAGATTTTTCACGCACACAATTAAAATAGTGTTTCCCAGCCCCTTTCCTTCATTCCCCTCACCTCCAAGGGACCACCTCAACCTCTTTTAAGAAGGTTATTTTGAAGTTTAGCTCTGGACTAAACAAGGACTAAACATACCAAAGGCAAAAAATTTGCTCATAAATTCACCTTGTTTTTAAAAATCCCTTCCAAATCACTGAGCATGAATCAAAGTCATAACAGCCAAGAGTTAAAATGTGACAGTACGCCAACCTTTAAGTAGAAGTGGTAGGCTTAAATATTTCTTGAGTCTAATGGTTTTAGGACTAAGACTGGAACTTAAACTTCTCTGGGACCCTTATGCATCCCATTCTTCACTTACCTGCTTTGCTTCATTCTTTGCAACCCAGAGGTAATCATCTCCCAAAGCTCTCCTTTGGGCCCTCCCTCCCTCCCCACTCTTGTCAGCTGTGCCCCCGCCAGTCATAGGATGGTCCAAACTCAAGCTTCAACCAGGTGTGGGGAGGCTGCTAGTCTAGTCCCTCAATCTCACCATTTTATGCCCCTCCCACCATAACCCACACAGCAAAGCAAAACAATTTCTCTTCCCAACTTCTGACTCCAGCCTTTTTTTTAAGATTCAATTCTGTTAGTCCTTTCACATATCTTTTACTCCCATGTGAATCAAAACCCTCACCACTTTGTTTTGTTGAATAAAACTGGTTTTCAGCCATATAGGCACTCTTCACTCTAATTTCTCCTGTAAAATACTGCTGGTTGAAATTCCTGCGGCACATTTGTCTCATTTCTCTACTCAATCTGGATTAGCCCCTTGCCTACAGGATAATAATCTACAAGTGAAGAGAAACACTACTACTTTACCCCATTCTCCTATTTCCCAATTCCTCACAAGTCTTCCCTTCTCTGGCAGGATGGTCTCGAGAGGAACCCTGCGCTGGCTGCCCATTTGAGCTCACGCTGCTGTCTCCATTCCCACTCCAAACTTTCTCCTCTTTTGTCTCCAAACCACAGAACCTAAAACTGTGTCCAAATTCTCTGCCTCCACATGGACTGCCCATTCTCAGCAATCCAGCTAGACTGATGTCCTCCTGACTATCTCAGCCCAACTCTCCTTACTGCTATCACCCAGCTCTCTATCACCTTCTACTAGAGCACTTCATTTCACATTACATTGCAATTTCCTAGAATGCAGGAATTCTAACTTGGGAGTCTCATTGCAAATCCTATGAATATGGGCACCTACAGCTTAAGTGAAAACATACTTTAAAAATGGAGAAATACTATTGATTCACAGCTGCCTTTGCATCCAGGACCCAGTTTGCATCCAGGACCCAGTATGGAACCACCGCAGACAACCAAATAAGATGAACCCCCTAGTCACTTATATTCCAATGATTTGTGAGAGGCTCTCCTGGACTCCAGTCCCTCTGGCTTGGGCATAGTATGTTTTCTTCGGAGGCTGACACCAGTGCTTTCATAGCCATCCTGTCGTTTCAGCTGGTAAACCACAGGGACGACGTGCTCATATTCACCACCAGCTTGTAATAACCTGTACTCATTTCTGGTGGGCCAGACCATAAGTTGGGGAGGGACAGAGCACTCAGGTGGCATCCTGATTATCCTTCCAGCCTTCAGATAAGACCTTCCTTTGGAACATGTCAGAGGGCCCTGTGGACTCACTTCTTCAAGGAGGCATTCTACCTAATGCATTACATCATCAACTTCCAACTCAGAGTCTTCTGAATCCTCAGGAAGCACAATGGTCAAGGCAGCGCTTTTCTTCAACAAATAGGCTGTCAACATTTGAGAAGCTGCTCAGGTCTTTCAGCTTCCTGCCTTTCACAGTCTTTTAAATCTCTGCACACCTTTTCAAGTTCTCTTTATACACCTCCCCAGTCTAATCATTCACGATCACATCTTTGTCTGCACTTAATTTCCTATTTGTGACTGGCTTTTTCCATGACCCCTTGGTTTTGCAGTCTGGTGAGGTCCCTTCATCTCTGGAGGGCATTTGCTGGGGGATTTCTCTACCTGTGCTTCATACCAACTCATGTCGCACTGGATGCCCTCATCTACTTCGGTAAACTGGGCCAACCAGGTAGGGGAGGAACTGTGCCCCTCATTGTTCTCTACCTCACCTTCATCTTCATCTTCTTCCTGGTACCTACTCTCCAGCTGCTCTGCTCCCTTTCTCATTTCCCACTGGATGCCCTCATCTACTTTGTACAGGGTGGAAGGAGGGGAGGAATAATGACACCCCTCATAGAGGCTATGAGAGTCACCTCCAGAGGGCGTTTGCTGGGGGAATTCCTCGAGCTGTATGCCCTCACCTACTTCATTCGGCAGGGGGGCAGGGGCGCAGGGGACAGTATAGGGGAATAAAAATACTGCTCATAACTATCATCATCATCATCATCATCATCAAATTCAAAGAGGTCCCTATACTTCCACCATGGTCCTTCACTGCTTGCTTTTTTTTTTTTTTAATTGAGTTTTTAAAATTATTATTTATTTATTTATTTTTGGCTGTGCTGGGTCCTCGTCTCTATGCGAGGGCTTTCTCCAGTTGCGGCAAGCGGGGGCCACTCACTATCGTGGCCTCTCGTTGCGGAGCACAGGCTCCAGACGCGCAGGCTCAGTAGTTGTGGCTCACGGGCCCAGCTGCTCTGCGGCATGTGGGATCCTCCCAGACCAGGGCTCGAACCCGTGTCCCCTGCATCAGCAGGCAGACTCTCAACCACTGCGCCACCAAGGAAGCCCCCTTCATTGCTTTCTGATGATGGCTCAGGCTGTGCATCATAGCACTGACCCATGGCACCCTGAGTGGCCTCATCTGCTTTGTTGACCTGAGCCAACCAGGTCAGGGAGGCAATACCTCCCTCAGGATAGCTAATGTTCTCTACCTCTTCCTTTTCACCCACATTCTCAGGGGAGAATGTATTCACAGGGATACTGGTCACCCTTACTATGTCATGGCTGTCGCCTTCTGAGTTAACATCTTGGTTTTTTTTTTTAAGTATTTGTTTATTTATTTATTTATGGCTGTGTTGGGTCTTCGTTTCTGCGCGAGGGCTTTCTCTAGTTGTGGCAAGCGGGGGGGCCACTCTTCATCGCGGTGCGCGGGCCTCTCACCGTCGCAGCCTCTCTTGTTGCGGAGCACAGGCTCCAGACGTGTAGGCTCAGCAGTTGTAGCACACAGGCTTAGTTGCTCCGCGGCACGTGGGATCTTCCCGGACCAGGGCTCGAACCCATGTCCCCTGCATTGGCAGGCGGACTCTCTCAACCACTGCGCCACCAGGGAAGCCCAACATCTTGTTTTTCATTCAAGTTTTCAGCGTGTTGAGGTTCAGTTTCTGTTTGTGTGTCTTTTGTTTTCATTTCTTCCCAGTAGCCACCATATTGTTGGAATTGTGCCGTGTTATAAAACATAGGAACCATGGGTCTTTGGTTGAGAGTAGTGGGCAATGGGGACTGAAGGACGAGGAAGCTAGGATACTCACTGAGCACCACAGGATATGGAAAATACAGACTTGCATTTGTGAAACCTAGAAAGAATGGAATAGTTAGCTATTTTGTCTCCTGCAGCTGGTCACTACGTTCAGCCAGTACACACTACACCTGTACAGCCACAACTGTTCAAATCCACCACAGGACAACCACCCAGTCTTCTGTTACCTCTTCTGTTACCAATGCAAAGGACTGAAAAGTCCTCCCCAAGTTCTTACATGAATAACTACTAACAACTTTCTTAACCCATCTCCCACACATCTCACAGGCCTGTAATCCACTTTGCTTCCAGAACAATCTTTCTGAGTAATCTGTGATCCTCACTTCAGTTACAGTATTTGAATGGCTTATCATTGCCTGTCAGGATAACGAGGAACAATGACCACATTTCTTAGGATGGCATAAAGCACCTCATTATCTAGTTTCTCATGGTATCATCTCATTAAGATGTAGGTGGTCCAATAAGGACCTTGCCATAGACAGGTTTTTCCACATAAGGCAACTCCTCTTTTCCTCCTTTCCCTGCTACCAAACTGCTACCAAAGCCTAATCATTTTACAAAGGGAATCCTGCCAACACATGGACCTTGAGGCATTTTGCTAAGAAAAATCAGTTGGACAGAAAAAGGCAAATGCTGTATGATCACTTATGTAAATATATAGAAAAAGTGGAATCACAGAAATAGAATGGTGGTTGACAGGCACGGGGTGTGGGGGAACGGGGAGACGTTGGCCGATGGCAAAAACTCCTCTAATTCAGCTTATTATTCAGAAGACAACACTGAGGCAAAGAGAAGTTAAATATTTACTAAAATCAGCCCATTTTTAAGAACATAATTCAGGGAATTCTGTGGCGGTCCAGTGGTTAGGACTCTGCACTTTCACTGTCGAGGGCGTGGGTTTGATCCCTGGTTGCAGAACTAAGATCCCACAAGCCTCAGGACGTGGCCAAAAACAAAAACAAAAAAACAACCCCCCCGTACCCCATAATTCAGCCCTCTCTTTCAATTCTACAGCACTGTGTACTCCATGTCTTAAATATTTAAAAGGTGGTAGACATTCTGGATATGTAAAATGCTTGGAAGTCACTTACTCCCAAAACAGTAAAAAAGCTAATATATCACAAACTCTTTTCAGATCATTCACAGCAGTGAGTGTACAGGGAAAACTGCTACCCCCAGTATTGGAGAGACGTGAACAGACCATCACAACATACAGGAACACAAACCCTGTAGGGGATCTCATACCCATCTAGCCAACCGGAAGTGGCTTCACTCCTGGAATTCCAGGTTTCACAAGACAATACATCCTATAAATTTCTTCTCACTAAAATCTGAGTCATATTGCAATTAAGAAAAACCGAGTACAAATCTTATTCCTACTTCCAGCACTTACCCCTTTAATTCTCCTAAACCACAACTCTAAAGGACAAATAAAATACTGTAAACCTTAAGGGTGTAGAAAAACCAGGGGTATATAGCAGCTCAGCCTGTGAATTCCAAGAATGTTTAAGATACAATATGGGGACTTCCCTGGTGGCGCAGTGGATAAGAATCCGCCTGCAAATGCAGGGAACACGGGTTCGAGCCCTGGTCTGGGAAGATCCTACATGCCGCGGAGCAACTAAGCCCGTGTGCCACAGCTACTGAGCCTGCGCTCTAGAGCCCGAGAGCCGCAACTACTGAGCCTGCGCTCTAGAGCCCAAGAGCCACAGCTACTGAGCCTGCGCTCTAGAGCCCGAGAGCCACAGCTACTGAGCCCGTGCAGCAGAGCTACTGAAGCAGGGTGTGGCGGTCGCGGGAACAGACTGGCCTGCGGGGAGGGGGGTGTTAGGAGACGCGGAGCCGGGGGGCCTGGACTCCCGCACTGAGGAGGGGTTCGGCCCGGGTGGAGGCTGCGGGCAGGCTGGAGAGGCTGCGGACAAGGGCGGTGCAGCCGAGGCCTAGGCCGCGTCTCCCAGTGCAGACGCGGGGTGCGGCCCCTGGCGTTTGGCGCCCGGCACTAGGTACCCCGCGCCTCATCTCCCCACGGTGCTCCTGCTTGGGGAGCCAGACTTGCTCAGCACGACGCGGGCCCGGGCCTCTGGGCGCTGCTCCCCTGGTCGAAACGCACGCAGGGCAGCCCCCGCGTGTCGCCATCGCAGGCGAGCGGGAAGAGAAGGTAAGGGACCTCCACCCAGGCTCCCAGTTCTGATGGGGGACAAGGACGACTTTCTTCCTTCACAGCACTTTACAGGGCAGAGTGCGGCTGTCCTTTCCTAACTACAAACACCTGCTTTTCAGCCTGGGCAATGAACTCTTCAGGAAACAACGAAACTTTTGAGGGCAGTAACTCCAGACCTTTCTTTTATGTGCACCCCGTGGCCCAGCAGCTTCACCTGGGTCCCTGGTACCAGAATCCTGTCTATAATCCATTCTCCATTCCTGGGGCAGGTAAGGAATCTGAATCCCCAAAGAGGTTCAGTGGGATTAGGGACCCTCCCTGTAAGCCAAAGCCTGAAGGTTTCTAACACCTGTGTCCACTACCTCCCTTTCCTCACCCTGTGCTCACACCCAAGAGGCTGCAGCAGCGCATGGGGCAGTGTCTGTTGTTCAGGTTAATAGGAGACATTCGAATTCTAGCTATATGCCAGTTACTCTGCTAAACGCTAGAAATAGGTTCTCTCATTGGCCTCAACAGCCCATGAGCTAGGTATTGTTGCTCTCCTTGCTCCCCAAATGAGGGAACTGAGGCTCCTAGTCGGTGACTGGCCCAGGGTCACAGAGCAGTCCAACCAAAGTCTCCTCATGTTGTGAGACCAGAGGTACCTTAGAGCTCCTAGTCCCTATACTGTTTTTGACAAGTCCTAAAAGTTCTAAAACCTATTATGGTGAAGTCAGAAAAGTCCTCTGGAGGAAGAATGACAAGCAAGACTTGAAAATGTTTGGAAGGTAGACATCTAGCGTTTCATTCAGTACATGGGGGAAGGGGCTTTAGGCAGGCAGGAGGATCCATGGGGTGATTCTCCCATCTCACCTCTCCAAGTAGGAAAGATAACGTTAAACTTGCTCTTCTGAGTATCCTGCTGGAGATAAAGCGTGTTATAAATATTATGCAACTTTTCCAAGTAGAAAACTAGGTGTGATAAGGAGAGCTTCTGAATTCAGCACTGTTGCCAGCTGAATAGTAGTCTCAGTCTCAGCAAGAGGGACCTGTGCCAGCGTATGGCCTGTGACCTACAATTCTTCACTGTGTCTCTACCTGGCAGATGTTGGACTAGCACCTCCACATGAGCCAGCTCCTTCAAGAAATCTTACCGTATATAAACTCTTGGCTCTGTTTCTCTGGAGATTCCCTAATTAGTACAGATGTTGAAATGCTGTTTTGAAATGGTGCAGAGACAGGAATTGTGTGAGGAAGAGTACAGCGTACAGAGGGGGGTAGGTTTCTGAGAGGAAGAAATTCATATTGTATCTTTTTTTTTTAAGATTTTAAATTTTATTTATTTATTTATTTCTGGCTGCGTTGGGTCTTTGTTGCTGTGCGCGTGGGCTTTCTCGAGTTGCGGTGAGCGGGGGCTACTCTTCGCTGCGGTGTGCAGGCTTCTCATTGTGGTGGCTGCTTGTGTTGTGGAGCACAGGCTCTAGGCATGTGGGCTTCAGTTGTTGTGGCTCACGGACTCTAGAGCGCAGGCTCAATAGTTGTGGCGCACGGGCTTAGTTGCTCCGCGGCATGTGGGATCTTCCTGGACCAGGGCTTTGCATTGGCGGGCGGATTCTTAACCACTGCGCCACCAGGGAAGTTCCCAAAATATGTTATTGATAAGCGTTGAAAACAGTGATGCCCATTAAAAAATAAATGGATAAAGGTCTCACCTCTTTGACTAAGGACATATAGATTCTGATAAGGAAGAGTGAATTTTATTGTTCTGGGTCAGTTTCAAGATTGAGTTTTTCCTTTTGTAAAGATAAAAATTATACCTACTAAGAAAAAATAATCCATACCTAAATACTGAGTCAATGAAATATAGAAAGCAAGGATTAATGGTGATTAGGTGACCAGCATGGTCCTGGTGCCCTGTGCTTCCCACTCACTGACATCTCTAAGTAGTGAAGCTGGCAGTTGATCTCAGGTCAGCCTCATGCCCAAATCTGCTGCTCTCTGTCTGCTCCAGTCACAGGAGTGTGAGGTCATTTGGCATGAGGCTGAAACAGAGAATGGCTGGAAAAGACTGCGTCTACTTTATTCAAGGTTGACCCTGACTGAATCTTAGGCTGTTAAAACATTTCGTTCCTGAATCTAAGAAGAAAAATCATGCGTGACATCAGCTGGCCGCCGGAGGGCACTGTGGAACAGGCTACGAGTTGCTGAAGCCACGGGTGTTTCGTTTTCCCCAGGTCCTGCATTCCAAATCAGGTTCTGATCTTCTACTCTGCTGTACTTACTTTGGGATCACACCACAAGGGCAGGTAAAGGGTTGAATCCATACTATTTTACACTTATTTTTGAAAAGGAGAAATCTTTTCCTTCATATTTTCTACATGAGGTGCTGTAAAAAACTGTCTCTAAGTATATAACGTTGTAGATGAAAACATGGGCTCTAGAATCAGATTCACCTCGACTCTAGTCCCAATCAATTATTTATTAGTTGTGTGAGTTTAGGCGGCTACTTAATGTCTCTGGTTTCAATCCCCTCATTTGTAAATTGGGAAAAATAACCACCTCTCAGGGTTGTAAAAACTAAGATAATACATGTAAAGCATCCACTATAGCTTTCAGTCATATAGTAAGTGCTCAATAAATGGCAGTAGTCATTACTACTATTTTTAAGAGACCCTGGATCAACTTATTTTTATGGTTTTCCTGTCACAGCAATTCCATTTCAACAGTTCAAGCTGTCACTTAGTCCACAACATTTCCCCCAAGAATTGAGCCCTTTGTCCTCTTTGAATCTTCTACCACAAAGCTCAGTGCCTGGGCACAAGGGTTCATGTGATTTGTTGAACTAAGTGGCGTCAATAAAGCTATCTTTTAAGACGAGCCCGAGAAAGTGGGCTTTATTACATGGAAAATGGCTGAACTTGCAGAGCAGTTAGCTTTAAGGTTAGCAGAGGGAGTAAAATAAAGAGACAGGGAGATTTAAAAATGTTCATGTTTATCATGAATAATGCAGTCATTTACTGAGCACCTACTTTGTGCCTGCCCTCCGGAAGCTCACTGCCTGGCCGGGAGACACATCTCCCTAGCTGTGATACAGTGTGATGAGTAGGTTAGCTTTTGGAGCACATGGAGAGAGAGGAATGGGTTCTGCTTGTGGTGGGAGTGGGAAGCTGGAATACAGAGTACTGCTGAAAATCGGATCTGGCTCTGAACTGAGCCCTGGCAACATCCAGACGGTGGGGTTAAGGTATTCCCTTCTCTAAAGTATCTGTTTGTACCCTCCAGTTTACAGGGAGGATGGGGAGTCTTTTGGAGGTTGTAGGTTCAGACCCATTCAGGCTTATCTGATGCATTTGGAAGAGAGGGGCTACATATTGGGTTGGCCAAAAAGTTCGTTCGGATTTTTCTGGTGAAATATGATGGGAAACCCCGAACGAACTTTTTGGCCAGCCCAATACCACTACAGGTTGAAGGGAGGGATTTCAGAGGTCTTGGAATTTCATCACAGGGGAACAAAGAGTCATAAGTATGAGGAAGTGGCTTCAGAAAGAAGCTGAGGATCAGCAAGGAGTGAAGGTCCTAGGAAAGCGTCTATGCTCGGACTCATCCTAACTTTTGCCCACAGGAGTGCATGTCCTGAGGAGGAAAGGGAGTGTCTACGAGAATGGTAAGAGCTGTCTCCCCAAACTCTGTATACATTGAGGGCCTGACTTTTTCCCTTGAGCACTTTGATAGGAATCCTGTGTCACTAGGACTATCTCAGTCACACGCAGGCAAAGTGGGCAGGTTAACAGTTCAGAAAGAGGCATGAAAAGGCAATCAGGAAACCTGAGTTTGTCTCCAAGTGGCTGTGTAACCTCAGGCAAGTCACCTCTTTTTTTTAGGACTTCCGTTTTCTCATCTGTAAAACAGGAGTTGAATTGGATGTTTGGGTTTCCTTCCAGCACTCAACTCTCCACCTTTGGTTGTCTTCATTTCAGCGGAAGAGAAAATCAGTCAAGGGCCTGAGGTCCAAGTGGGGAGGAAGGGTGGTTAACCATAAGTGACAGGTCACGTCTGCAAAGCCCAGGCATGCTCATTCTTCCCTCCCATCAACAGCCACCCCATCACTGCCAGCTGTGGTGTGTTTGGAATCTGTTCTGTGTTGGTAGCCATTGGGAATTGAGGGCATGTTCCCACATCTGCGGATTTTCCCATGACTTCTTGCCCCATGGGAATCTAGTGGTTTTGGATACTGTGGCTAATCTTTTAAAGCTATGATGCTTCCTGTTCTCCTTGCTGCCTCTTCCTTTTCTGTTCAATGAGAGTGAACCTGAAAACTGTCAGAGTGGAAACCACATGGAGAGGAATCATGGTCTGGTGTAGAAGCTCTATCACTTATTTACTGAGTGAGCTCAGGCAGGCCATTTATCCTCTTTGGGTTTTGGTTTCCTCATCTTTTAAACCAAGACAAGAACTCATGCCTTTCCCATTCTACACAGGTGTTCTGAAGATGCAGGGGTCTCACAGATGTGAAATGCTTTAACTTGGCCAACTGTATGTATTGACATGGGGTCCGATTCTGGATCCCTATTCATTCATCATTGGACACCAGCTGGTAACATCCTGGTTGACTTTCGAATCTATACCCCACAGCTTTCCAAAAAGAACTGTGGCATCGACCAGAATGCCTGCAAAATAATTGATCACTCTATTTTCTATAAAATAGAGAAATAGAGTAGAAGATCATGACCATGGAGTGTGGTGAATCATAGATATGTGGGTCATGGGCTCACATGCTTCCCCTGATCTCTGGGAAGGAGTCTATTTACTTCCTTTTAAGTATTTCCTTTTGTCTCCTAATTGCAACTTCTTGGGCCGTGGGCCCCCTTAACACTTCTTCAGAGCAACCCTGTTATTTGTTATTGGTTTTAGCCATCTTCATGGTCACCGTCTCATGGGGGTAGTAAGAAATGGGAAGGACCTTACTTTTCCCTCTGCTGAAGTGCCTGGAGAGCATCTCTTAGTGATTGCAGCTGAAGTGTGACATTTAATTAGTGGAGAAAATTGAGTCAGAGAAGATGCAGGCTGTGCCGGCAAGAGGGTGAGAAAAGGCTGGGGAAGACGTGATATGCTCAGTGGGGCAATTTGGCCCAGGTGTTCTCCCACATCCAGATTGGGTGTTCACATCACCACAGGTGGAGATTACAGAAGCTTCAGGAATTTTCCATAGTGATGGGAACCACAAATGAGCCCCCAGGGACGCCTAGTTTCTTCTATCCCACCCTTGCTTTATTTGGGAAAGCAAATGATGACTCCACCCCCTCCTCTGAGAGGTGAGGACCTCACCCAATGAAGCCTGGCTTCCTGCTGGCCTAGTGTGACTGGTGCTTGGAGATGACACAAGCTTGCACTGAGAGCTGTGGTCTCTTAGAGCACAGGATCCAGAGTGTGATGAGTTGGAAAGGAGCTTCAGCACCTCTGTGCCCAGTCCTGTACCTTATAGAAGAGGAAACCTAGGTCCAGAGAGGGGCATTGACTTGCCTACGGGACTTAGGGGCTGAGCTGGAACCGGTGCTTAGGTCATTGACACCTGGTTCAGAGCTCTTGGCTATGCCACTCCATCTCCATGACTGGGTGGTGATGTTTGGGTTACACTGGATAAAATTACCCTCTCTCTCCCAGAAGCTGATCGAAATTGCTTGTGTCTGAGCCCCTGCACTTCTCCATGTGTGTCTTAGAGATATGCATTCCCAGTTTATTTCAAAAGTACCATTTCTTCCCTGCAGGCGCAGGATTACTTGTAGTAATGCCTCATCTGCCTCTGGGCCCCTGGTACCTTGAAAAAGGCTGACAATCTGCAGCAGGAGCTAAAGGGTGCAGGGGGACCAGGAGGAGGGGCTTAGATGGAACAGGAGGCAGAAAGGAAGAGGGCCCAGTATGGAACTTAAAGGAAATGTGGGGATCTGGCTTCTAATACTTGCTCTGTTGTGTGCAAATTTGGCAAATTCCAAAATTCCATTTCCTTTTCAGTCCCCCTTTACCATTTCCCAGTCTGTTTTCTTAGGCTAAGCAAGATAAAACCAAAATATAATGCTAAAAATATCTCCATTCTTACAAAAAAAGCAAACTCTTAATAAATTACTTTTAACCTTTATGATTTTGATTATCTATTCCTCATGGGTCAATGACACTTGATAGAAAAGTGAACTCCCCGCCTGTGGCTTAAAGCCAAACCCAGGTTTCAGCTTTGAGGGGATTCTTGAGGGTATCCCATTAATAACCCTGAAGCCCTTAGGGAAGAATGAGATGCAGATTCTAGTCGGGATCTCCATCACTCAAGCAGGGGGACCCAGCCATTTTGTAAATCAACTAAGAGAGTAGGTGGCCAGGAATTCGGGAAATGTGTGCTCACCTTTTCACTCGAGTGGTTCTGCAGGGCAGGACAGCTGGGCACAACTCTCTACGCATTGGCAGATGATATAGAGGGTGTGGTGTAAACGTCCCGCCCTTGCGGACTTGTCCTAGCTCACAGCCACCAGCCAAGTGATCTTGAGTAGGTGACATTTAGTGTGGTTTTTGCTTTGTGTCAGGCACTCCCCTAAGCACACTGCTCCTCACTGTGACCCAGTGAGAGGGGATGTATTATTGTCCCCTGTATCAGTCAGGATTCTCCAGAGAAACTGAACCAATATGAGATCTCTATCTCTCTTCGTCTCTCTATCTCTATAGATCAATTATCTATCCCTCGTCTATCTATCTATCTATCTATCTATCTATCTATATGGCTACCTACCTACCTATCTATCTCAAGGAATTGGCTTACACAACTGGGAAGTCCTGGGTCCGTAGGGCAGATCAGTAGGCTTGGGCAGGAGCCTATGTTGGCAGAGACAGAATTTCTTTCTCTGAGAAACCTCAGTTTTGGCTCCTAAGGCTGTTCACCTAATTGGATGAGACCCGCCCACAATACTGTCTCCCTCATTTAAAGTCAATTGATTGTAGCTGTTAACCACATCTGCAAAATATCTTCACAGCAACACCTAGATTGGTGTTTGATTAAATAGCCGGGCACTACAGCCTAGCCAAGTTGACACATGCAGCTAACCATCACAAACCCTTTTACACATGAGCAAACTGAGGCAGAGAGTTCATGCCCAAGGTCTGGGCTGGGATGTGACAGGGTTAGAATTTCAACCCAGGCTCCTCAGCTGTGCCCTTCCCCGCTGTGCTGCTCCATGGCCTAACTGATTGCGATTTCCTCAAGTACAGATGAAGTTAATACTGCCTGCCTCTTTCTACTCAAAGGATTCCTGTACTTATTTATGTGCTTTTATTCTGTCTCATTCCAAATTGGATTCGAGGAAGCTCTGAGAAATCAACAAGTGAATTCCCATAAAGGTATTTTGAAGACTATGATGAGAAAGAAAAAATAAACCAACACTGACCGTGAGCCTATATGTGCCAGACACAATGCCAGCATCTGCACATTTGTTGTCTAATTTAATACTCACAAAAAATGCAAATCCTCCATTCCTCAACGTTCTTTGAGGGCAACTAGACTTTGCTCGTATCCTTGTTGCTTTTCACAGGGCTGGGAGCATTTAATACCCATTAAATGCTTATGAATCAATGGAATTATTGCCCAGTGGTGAAACATGAGACCAAGGTGATGGTTGCTAAGAGCTTCTTGGGCGGGGCAAAGGATTTTATATGGGAGCCAATCTCTTGCAGGAGCTGAAAGAATAATCCCAGCTCATGTTGCCCTGAGAGGGAAGGAGGAGTCTTCTCCAGAGACTCATTGGGGAAATCGTCTGCAGGTGAACTTGCTAAAATTATCCACTCCTTTGGTGCAACACACTCCCAGGCTGGAAAACACTGCCACATATGTCACCTGGACTCTTTAAAGCTTGCTCGTCCTGTAGGCAAAGTCTCTCCACTTAATGAGTACTGAACTCCTTTAGTCCCCAGCCTTGGAAAGTGTTCCCCTGGAGGGAGGTAACATGAGTAGGTTTCTTCTCTGGTTTGTTCTACATCAATCCCTCCTCATATAAACCCAAAGCAGCAAAATAGCTAGCCTGACATGAAAAGGGCTTTGTGTTAAGTGGATGTGTCTTAAGGTGAGGTTTACCTGTAGGCAGGGTTTAGGTACTAATATCTTAGTATCAGTAGAAGATATCCTGGCAAACAATCAGGTTTATTTTACCTTTGGCTCTGGGAGGACTGGGGCTTTCTGAAGTTCCCAAGAATGTAAACTTGGGTCTTTTGATCTAAGGGAAATGTGCTGAGAGGTGAAGAGGCACTGGCTTCTCGTCATGTGTTGGGAGGAAAGGGTGTGAGGTTTTGGAGTTAACCATGCGTGGTTTGAGTCTTGGCTGTGTCAATTCTTAGACATTTGAGATGGAGCAAGTTACTACCCTTTCCAGGTCTGTTTCCATATATATATGTATGTGTATATGTATATGTGTATATATAAGTATATGGGTATGTGTATGTATATGTACAATATATAGCATTGGGAGGACATTGTGAAAAACATAGGGCTGTTTTGAGCATCACCATGAGACAATATATGTACAGAACTGGGCCTGTAGTAGGTACTCAGTACATGTCGAGTCTTATCCTTTCCAGAACCACTGCTGGGGGCTGGCCCAAGCCATGCCTCCCCTGTTGCTGATTGAATCTAGATGAAATCTAGTTAGAATGGACACCAGGAACATCTGAGAGGAGAGACTGTGGTTGAGGTGTGGAAATTGAGGGGCCTGCCTGGGGAGTGGGTTCTGGGAAATGTAGTGGATGCTGTCAATGCCCCTTGTAATTATCCCCTTGGACCTGGAGGTCACTTGTAACTTGGGCGGAGTTTTCCATATCACACCAATGACCTCCTACCTCAAGCACATGATTCTTTCTGTTTAAAGGTTTTCTCTGGCCTGGTGAGCATGCTTTGTTCTTCTTTCTCAGGGCTTTGTTATGTGTGGGTGTGAGGCTGGCACCTGCTGTAGCTATCTCCTTGCCAGTCTGAGGATGAAGCTAAGACATGGAGGAGGTCAAAGAAATGGAGAAAGAACCACCCTACTTCTGGTCTTGCAGTTTAGTGGAAGGAATGCATTCCTTATAATAATTTAATCTAATTTGGGTTGGAATTTTCTATTTTATTGTTGTTTTGCTACTGGAAGTATGCTAATCAATACAGAACTCTCAACCAATGAACCACAAGAATAATCTTGTTCAGATCAAGTCTTCTGTATCCAGAATCTGTCACGCCTCTTCCATTTGTCCTATGTTTTTCTCATTCTGTTGGGATTAATCCCAGTAGATGGTATTCTCATATCAAGGCCTCTGACTCTACTTTTGCAGTTGTTTGCAAAAAGTTCATGTTTACTGCGATTTTCATCAATCGATTTCTATTAAGGGTTGTTTCCTCCAATCTGTTTTGCAAAATGCTGAGGTCGTTCTGTTTTTGCTCTTCTGGGAGAGGCTCTTATCTTTTTGCTTTGCTGAGAAGCACTCTCCATGTGATGCTTCGTCTGGTGACTGTTCTCAACCTCAATGAACTTTCTCTGCTTTACTGCTGTACTCTCTGTGGCAAGAAGAGATCCTTTCTGATGGGGGTCTTGTCTGGGCACAGAATGACATCCCCACCCCATTGCATAACACTGTGACATTTCCTGTAATATGGTCTACATCCTCCCTGGCAGGAGTAGCACAAGGATGTGCCTGAACTTGAGGGCTCTTGGTACAGGGGCTAAATAAACACACAGGCCTTTTTTGTTTTAAAGGTTTTCCTGCTAATCATAGGGAAGGAGCGGCCAAAGTAACACATATGGGGAAATTACAGTGGTTCAAGAAATCTCAGAAAAGTTCCAACAGTAGTGGTTTTATCGTCTGTACTAAATTATTCTCAGGTCATTTTCTTTTCATGCTGTAGTCCTTTTCTTTGCTACTACTAATTCTACTCTGAATTAAAAAAATTTTTTGACTTTAGAACTCAATAAAAAACAGAAGAATGAATATTAAAGCATCAGATCTCTGTTTTAAACCTTGGGAAAGGGAATTCCCTGGTGGTCCAATGGTTAGGACTCGGCACTTTCACTGCTGCGGCTCAGGTTCAATCCCTGGTCAGGGAACTAAGATCCCGCTAGCTGCACGGCATGGCCAGAAAAAAAAAAAAAAAAAAAATTAAGCCTTGGAACATATCTTTATGGGTTTAGGAGAATGAATAGGGATAGAGGACCATTTGTGTTGTTTTTAATTGAATTATCTTGAATAAGAAATGTCTGTGTTATTTTCCCTTGTGACAGGTAACTTTTACCTTTGCTCTTACAGTACTTTGAGACGACAATCATATCATATAATTGTATATAATTATATAATTTCCTTATGTAACATAAACCGCCCTTGTGTAAATTCAGAGTTTACATATTTCTGAGGTTGTCAAAGATAACTTCCTATCGGGCTTCCCTGGTGGCGCAGTGGTTAAGAATCCACCTGCCACTGCAGGGCACATGAGTTCGAGCCCTGGTCTGGGAAGATCCCACATGCTGCAGAGCAACTAAGCCCGTGTACCACAACTACTGAGCCTGCGCTCTAGAGCCCGCGAGCCACAACTACTGAGCCCACGAACCACAACTACTGAAGCCCGCACGCCAAGAGCCCGTGTTCCGCAACAAGAGAAGCCACTGCAATGAGAACCCTGCGCACCGCAACGAAGAGTAGCCCCCGCTCACCGCAACTAGAGAAAGCCTGCACGCAGCAACAAAGACCCAACACAGCCAAAAATAAATAAAAGAAAAGAAAGATAACTTCCTATTAAAGCACTTTGTGTATTAGTTTACATGTTATGAACATTTGAATAATTAACCCTTTATTTTGAGTGAACATTAGGAAATCATGAAATACCTTGAATGTTGACTTTCAGGGTCAAATAAACCAGTTTAGCTATTTTGCTTAATTTGAACCAAACTTTATTTAGCTAAAAATGGCCAATGACTCATTTATTTTCTCATATGAATTAGAAAAATCAGGTGTGATGTAATTATAAGTAAATGCAGTTTTATGAATTGCCTCTAATTCAACTGGGAAATCATCATAACTTTTAAACCACCACTTCTAAAAACATGTGATAACTACTCACACTTACTTGAACTTCTAAATCTTAAAATTCCAGTTATGTACAGCAGTAGAGCTACTTGCTTTAAACTTATCATCAAATTGATGAGCAAATTCTGACTGTCTTAGTGTGTTGCAAATGGAAGTTGGAAGATGTACAGTATTTCCTAGTTCTTTGAGATGCATTTTAATATATCCTTCCATTTTGTTCATTTACATTGTATTTTTAGCTTCTACCCTTCCTTTTTCCCTCTGTAATTTTATGTTGTGGATTTTCCTCAAAATGAAGACTATTAAAATCCATTAGAATTTATCCAGTCTCATGCTTTATTTTGCTTTTTCATATAAGAAATAGATGATTTTGTTATGAGTGTCTCCAAATGCATAAACACTATCCCTTTTCTTTGTTTATTTCTGTGTCTGATTAGTTCATTCATATTAAATATGCTTTTGCTTTTTTTTTTTGTCCTTTTTTTTTTTTTTAATTTTTATTTATTTATATATTTATGGCTGTGTTGGGTCTTCGTTTCTGTGCTAGGGCTTTCTCTAGTTGCGGCAAGTGGGGGCCACTCTTCATCGCGGTGCGCGGGCCTCTCACTATCGCGGCCTCTCTTGCTGCGGAGCACCAGCTCCAGACGCGCAGGCTCAGTAATTGTGGCTCACGGGCCCAGTTGCTCCGCGGCATGTGGGATCCTCCCAGACCAGGGCTCGAACCCGTGTCCTCTGCATTGGCAGGCAGATTCTCAACCACTGCGCCACCAGGGAAGCCCCGCTTTTGCTTTTTGTATTATGGAGTGGCAAGTCTCTTAGGAAAATGATTGTTTTAGCTACCAGATTTTACCTGAAAAATACAGGTTGGAGAATGTCAAGAAAAAAGTACTAATAAGTAAGCCTTAATTGTTTCATTAGGAAAATGTTCAAGAATTGCCCAAAGTAAAGGTGATGGTAGGGAAAAGCTCACTGAGGATTTTGTTATTCACAAGCTGGCAGTTTACAATTTTTTCCTAAGTGAGACGCCATACTGCCTACACAGCTGAAGAGAAGGTTGAATTTTATATACAGATTGGCTGGACCTCCAACCTGAATAATTCAGATCAGAAAGAGAGGAGGGGATTTGCCTGGCTAGACAAAGCCTAGGAACTTTCATTCTGCCGAATCTTAAAAAAGGGAGAGAATACATCCTGATCTAAATTCTGTGAATTGGGGGCTTCCCTGGTGGCGCAGCGGTTGAGAGTCTGCCTGCCAATGCAGGGAACACGGGTTCGAGCCCTGGTCTGGGAGGATCCCGCATGCCGCGGAGCAACTAGGCCCGTGAGCCACAACTACTGAGCCTGCGCGTCTGGAGCTTGTGCTCCGCAACAAGAGAGGCCGCGACGGTGAGAGGCCCGCGCACCGCGATGAAGAGTGGCCGCCGCTTGCCGCAACTAGAGAAAGCCTTCGCACAGAAACGAAGACCCAACACAGCCAAAAATAAAAATATAAATAAAATTTTTTTAAAAATTAAAAATAAATAAATAAATAAATTCTGTGAGTTGAAAATCAAAACTATTGATCAGATTTGAATAGCATTTAGAGTTTTAGACTCATATAGTAAGAGGTGAAAATTGAAGCTGGCAAATAACATTTAGTTATTTTGGCAGAACTGGTGTACTTTACTGCACCTTAAAAAAAGTTTTCAAATGAGAACTTTATTTTAGTCTGATAAGCATTACAGTACAATGACTTATATCTAGAAAGAATTGACTTAGCATGATAAAAGGACCATGTTTTAAAGCTATGTGGGGACTTCACTGGTGGTCCAGTGGCTAAGACTCCTCACTCCCAATGCAGGGGGCCCAGGTTCAATCCCTGGTAGGGGAAGTAGATCCCACATGCCACAACTAAAAGATCCCACATGCTGCAACTAAGACCTGGGGCAGCCAAATAAATTAATTAAAAAAAAAAAACTCACAAAAACCAAACATGTCTTTCAAAAAAAGAAGCTATGTAATAGTTATTATTTTTGAGAAATATATGATTTCTGCATTTGAATTTCTTTCCTTGAAGAAATGGAAATGTAGTTTTTGACCTGTTTATGAAGACACCTTGACATGCAAATACAGACATGTTGGTGTGGCTAAAACCAGTTCATTTAGAGGTAAACGTTTTGCTTTGAGATATTTAGAGTCTAAGAATATACTGAACTAGTTTTAAAATAATAATCCTTGGGAGGGGTAGCTGCATATGTTGAAGGATACAGCCTGTGGAATTTGTGCCTTTTGCAAGGCTGAAATTATGGCAGGTCCAAAAACTGATGCCCAATTCCATTTCACTGGTGTTAAAAAATATTTCATTGCTTTGATGGTCTTATCCTTCAAGTTAATATTTAAAAAGCCTCCTGTATGTATATGTATAGCTGATTAACTTTGTTATAAAGCAGAAACTAACACACCATTGTAAAGCAATTATACTCCAATAAAGATGTTTAAAAAAAAAAAAAAGCCTCCAGCTGTGAAAGCAACATAAACAGGTTCTAAATGTACTCATCTAAGTTCCTATGTCTGGGGAAGCTAATGTTAACTCATCATGTGATACTCAGTTTGTACAATAAATTATGAACTTGGAAAAAAAATGATCCTCAGACAGAATATATGACAACAATCTGTATTGTCTTTCCCTGGCTTGAATTTATTGTTCTATCATTACTTAACATTACTTTTGTGTTTTAAAGTATTTTATACACATTTGTGAATTAATTAGGCTAGATTTAGCATACTCAGGGGCCCAATTTTTAAGGAGATTTGAGGGTTGCAATCCAATCCAGTTGATAAAGATTGTAAGCAGCAGGTCTCAGTGCTTCCCCATCTCTTGCTCCTCACTGATCCAGAATCTGTGAGACCGACCACATTTTCTGGTCACATCTAACTCTGTTGAATGCAAAGAGACTCAACTTTTATCTAGTCAAATAAGGGAGTCAGGAAAATATGAACATGCAAAAGTCATTGAACCCAAACTTACATTACATCAACCAACTTACAGATATTCGTATTAGATTATATTATATGCCAACAATATCCAGGAATAGTGGTACTGTCATGTCTGTTTGGAATACAATGTTCCTCCAATACCATGCGAAACATTTTCAATAAAATCATGTAGCAAACTGAAAACAAAACGACAAAGAAGAACATCCCTTTCTTCTTAAGAATATCTTATTTCTTCTTACTGGGGGTTTCTTGGAAGTTGTTCTAGTCAAGTGATCTCTATGAGCTGAAGGAGCAAAGAAGTATATCAAAAACAGTTGGAATTCACAGAAATTGATACAAGAATGTTCATAGAGCATTATCCATAATAACCAAAAGGTGGAAACAATCCAAATGCCCCATCAATAGATGAACAGAAAATTAATGGTATATCCATACAATGGAATATTATTCAGCCATGAAAAGGAAAGAAGTATTGATACATGCTACAGCATGGATGAACCTTGAAAACATCATGTGAAGTAAAAGAAGCCAGGCACAAAAGGCACATATTGCATGATTTCTTTTATATGATACATCCAGAACAGGCAAATCCATAGATTTGGGAAAACCCATAGAGATCAGAGGTTATCAGGGATGGGATAGGGGAGAATGGGGAGTGACTACCTAAGGGGTACAGGGTGTTTTTTATGGGGTGATGAAAACGTTTTGAAACTAGAGAGAGCTGGTGGTTGCACAATGTTGTGAATATACAAAATACCACTGAACTGTATACTTTAAAATGGTTAATTGTATGTTTTGTGAATTTCCTCTCCATTAAAAAAAAATGAGCAGGGAAGGTTTCTAAAAAATCTGAGCCCCTAGTTTTCTCAGCTCCATATTTTTTTTTAAATGTTCACTTTTCTTTTTTAATTTATTTTTTATTTTTTTTGGCTGCGTTGGGTCTTCGTTGCTGCGTGAGGCTTTCTCTAGTTGTGGTGAGCGGGGGCTACTCTTCGTTGCGGTGCACAGGCTTCTCATTGCAGTGGCTTCTCTTGTTGTGGCAGACCACGGGCTCTAGGCGCGTGGGCTTCAGTAATTGTGGCTTGCGGGCTGTAGAGCGCAGGCTCAATAGTTGTGGTGCACGGGCTTAGTTGCTCCGCAGCATGTGGGATCTTCCCGGACCAGGGCTCGAACCCATGTCCCCTGCACTGGCAGGCAGATTCTTAACCACTGTGCCACCAGGGAAGTCCCAGATGCTCTCTTTTTTAAAAAAAAATTATTTATTTTTTTTGGCTGCATTGGGTCTTCGTTGCTGCGCCGGCTTTCTCTAGTTGCAGCGAGCGGGGGCTACACTTTGTTGCAGTGCGTGGGCTTCTCATTGTGGTGGCTTCTCTTGTTGCAGAGCACGGGCTCTAGGCACGCGAGCTTCAGTAGTTGTGGCATGCGGGCTCTAGAGCACAGGCTCGGTAGTTGTGGCTTGTGGGCCCTAGAGCACAAGCTCAATAGTTGTGGCACACAGGCTTAGTTGCTCCGTGGCATGTGAGATCTTCCCGGACCAGGGCTTGAACATTTTGTCCCCTTCATTGGCAGGCGGATTCTTAACCACTGTGCCACCAGGGAAGTCATCAGCCCCATATTCTGATTTGCATCCTAGGGAGCATATTGATGTGAAAGCTCACATTTTAAGAGATGTGTGTGAGGTGACTATCTGGCTTAGGGTGACTCATCATCGTTTATTAAGCAACCTGGGAGCTTGAGAGCAGTGCATTTCGGGCAGTTTGATGATTCCTTTAGGCAATCTTAATGCTGAGCCCCGTGAGCAGCAAGAACTATCATGTGATTAGAGCAGAAGCAATTACTCTTAGAAAAGCATCATTAATTTCAAAAGCTCTTGTCCTGAGCTATGTAGCTAAGTGGAGACAAATTAGGATGCTGTCTAGAGGAGAGAAAGTGAAGTTGTTTTCCCCTCTTTAGGACAGAAGAGAAACCTAAACTCATCTGTTCCAAGTAGTTAATTCTTCCTCTGGGGGGTGGGAGTGGTGGGTTTGGGAGAGGGTGGTGGGTGGAATGTTAGTCATAGGAGGCATGGGGTTTGTATCAATTCTACCGCAAGATGCTTTGGTTCTTTGTTGCTTTGTCTCCTTGGTGATAAAAGGAAGCTGTTCATATTTCCCATTCGAGTCCATCACAGAATCTTTCTGGGGTCTAATTAGTAAGGTGGAAAGGGCAGTGGACAATTCTCAGGAGACCTGGTTTCTAGGGTCTGCGCTGGGATCTCTTTCTTGGGCCTTGCTCTTCAGTAAGGTAAATCAGAGCAAAGCAGGATCATCTCCCAGGTCCTTATTTAGAAACACATCCTGAAACAAACTCTTATTAACAAAGTGTTCAAAGCATTTGGACAGTGTGCTCTTTTACTCTTCACTTTTTAAAAAAAAATTATTTATTTATTTATTTATTTATTTATTTATTTATTTATTTTTGGCTGTGTTGGGTCTTCGTTGCTGTGCATGGGCTTTCTCTAATTGTGGCGAGCGGGGGCTACTCTTGGTTGCGGTGCACAGGCTTCTCATTGCAGTGGCTTCTCTTGTTGTGGATCACGGGCTCTAGGCGCATGGGCTTCAGTAGTTGTGGTGCACGGGCTTAGTTGCTCCGCGGCATGTGGGACCTTTCCCGGACTAGGGCTAGAACACGTGTCCCCTGCGTTGGCAGGTGGATTCTAAACCACTGCGCCACCAGCGAAGTCCCTTACTCTTCACTTCTGAAACCCCACTCAGACAGGATATAAAAACAAAACAAAACAAAAACCTCAAGGAATGCAATGGGTATTTGTCAAGATTATTGACCTGATTACCTAGGGTAGTAGTTGCTCTCTTGTTGAGGCTTAAAATAACACACATTGGGCAGATAGGATGTATTAAGCTTTGTACTATGTTCTTTTTTTTTTTTAATTAATTAATCAATTTATTTTTGGCTGTGTTGGGTCTTCGTTTCTGTGCAAGGGCTTCCTCTAGTTGCGGCGAGCGGGGGCCACTCTTCATCGCGGTGCGCGGGCCTCTCACTGTCGCGGCCTCTCTTGTTGCGGAGCACAGGCTCCAGACGCGCAGGCTCAGTAGTTGTGGCTCACGGGCCCAGTTGCTCTGCGGCATGTGGGATCTTCCCAGACCAGGGCTCGAACCCGTGCCCCCTGCATTAGCAGGCAGATTCTCAACCACTGCGCCACCAGGGAAGCCCCTGTACTATGTTCTTTTATAAAGATTATGTCATCGAAAGATATTTCGAGGTATTACTATTCCAATTTTACTAAGGTCTAAAGAGATTGCAAAACAAGCCCCAAATCTTGTAACCAGGGTTTGAATGTAAGTTTTTGCCTCCATATCCAGTGCTTTTTCTCTATCGCAACATAGCTGATTTTCTTTGGGGGATGACTTAGCCTACACTACACTTCCTCTTCCCATGATCCTCCACTTTCTAGCTCCACAGTAGAATCCGTATTCCTTCGAAAGAAAAAACCACAGCCAATCTCTCAAATTCTATACCCCAATTTCATTTTATAGCCAGAGTAATATGATTTCTGCTTCCATCTTTCCATTGAAACACTCTGCAAAGGGCAGTTTTTAGAACACATGGGCATATTTAATCATATTCTTATTGGACCTCTCCATAGTGGTTGCGTTGTTGACCACCATCTGACTTCCTCTGGTTGCCTGTCCTGGTCTCTCCTGATCCTACTCCTTCTCTGAATGTTCCTCCTCAGTCTCCTTTGAGGGCTCCTCTTAACTCAGAATGATCAACAGCGGAAATGTCCATGTACTGCAAGGGAAGCCCCATCACCACTCACAGTTACACAATGGTTAGACATCAGAGTATTTCCTGAAGTCCGGATGATTCAAGGTAAACAGCAACACCCAAAGTACAATTCCCAGTCTAGGCTGGGACCTCGTCTGTTTTCTTCACTTCTGAATCCTCACTGCTTGGCCTATTATTGGTGTAGAAGGAAGTATATGCGGAATTAAAAAAAAATTATGGATAGATCTCCAAATAAAGATGGGTCCACTCCATGCAGAGGATGCAGAAAATGCCCAGGAATGTGGTCAGAATTGCTTGGGGCTTTCCAGAGTAATTATGAGGAGCACAGTATGGCTACAGTTTAGAGTAGAGGGCTAGAGGCACTGCTGCCAAGGCTGGAAAGTGTAAAAAAATTGTCAAAGGCTTTGAAATAGGAAAGGAAAAGAAAAGATTACGAGGTGTCATATCAATAGAATGCTGGGCATTGACTTGTGCCCTCTTCCATACCATCTGGTTCTATAGTGGTCTGCACATTTCAGTGTCTTTGACCTTTTTTACACATTGTAAGTTATGCAACTCTGATAGCAATGCAAATGATTCTTGTCTATAGAAATGAAAACGAATTTTGTCTGGCAGAGTTGCAATTGATTCCCTGCCTCCTCAACACCCCAAACCCTACAGCTGGAAGCATCTAGTTTTGCATGTGTTAACGAATTCCTTTCAGCATTTCTGAGTGCCTGTGTATGTGTCTGCTCTGTGGACACTCCTTTGAATTGGGTTTTAATGCCTTATAAGTGCCTCATTAATTCATGGCTAAGTAAAATCTTTGACATGTGCTTACTTTATATTTGTCTGAGTCATGATTTTATCCTTTATGAAAAATGATACTTTAACAGAAAATAAATGAGAGTTCAGTTCTGAAGGGCCTTGAAATCCACTTTAGAGGGTTTAAATTTTAATAGTGTCAGAGGTTTTCAAAGCAGAAACAAAATGGGTTTAGATTTGTGTTTTCAAACAAACACATGTGGTTGGGGTGGAGAGACCAGCTATTGGGCCACTGCCAGAGTCCAGGTAGGAGAAGGTGGGAGATGGAGTAGGGCCCAGCCCAAAGCCTTAACATGTAGTGATGCCAGGTGCTTCATAAACACTTAAAGATTAACGAAATGGACGAATTAAGTACTAACTTAAGGAAAGAGGAGATCAGAGAAGCATTTCTGAAGACAAGTTTCAATTAGGCACACCCACTACCTTCCAGACTCAATAATTTAAAACTTTCTGGGACTTCCCTGGTGGCACAGTGGTTAAGAATACGCCTGCCAATGCAGGGGACATGGGTTCGAGCCCTGGTCCGGGAAGATCCCACATGCTGCGGAGCAATGAAGCCCGTGCGCCACAAGTACTGAGCCTGAGCTCTAGAGCCCGCGAGCCACAACTACTGAGCCCACGTGCCGCAACTACTGAAGCCTGTGCTCCGCAACAAGAGAAGCCACTGCAACAAAGAGTAGCCCCCGCTCGCCGCAACTAGAGAAAGCCCGTGAACAGCAACGAAGACCCAACACAGCCCAAAAAAAAAAAAAATTTTAAACTCTCTGATTAAATGCTTTCAATTTATATTTTCACTGACCCTTATTAATATGATTTTTTTTGGTAGCACCGAGTACCAAATCTTAACACATATCCTAAAATCCTCTTTCTGTACTCATTGATACAGCGTTGCTTCTGTTGACTCAGAATCTCTAGCCCATAGGGTCTCACAATTGTCCTGTCTAGAAAGAGTATTATGCTTCAAAGAGAGGTAAGTACAGAAATTGGTGCTTTAAGGTTGTGGTAGACAGTTTCAGCAGGGCCTCCAGTGAACCACTTGTGGAGTCTCCTCCCACACTGGCCCTGTGACTTTTTTGGCCAATGGGACATTATCAGGCATGGTATAAGCAGAGGCTGGATACACAGTTGTGTGTTGGGGTTTGTCTTCTGGAACATTCTCTCTTGGAACCCAACTACCATGCTCTATTGAAGTCTAGGTTTCCCTGTTGGAGAGAGGCCACCTGGGAGGAGCCAGAGTTGGAGATAGCACATGAAAAGAAAGGCCATGTAGAGGAGAACTGGGGTTCCTGCCAGCTCCCAGCTGAATGTAGGCTGCATGAGTGACCTGAGACACAGTCTTCCAGACTTAGGAGGAATGATAAATTGTTATAATTTTAAGCTACTAAGTTTTGCTGCATGTGTGCATGTGTGTGTTTCATACAGCAAAGGGAAACTGAAACTGAAATAGGGTGAGAGCAGCTTTCCTAGAGGGCAACCAGGAAGGGTACATCTGAGCCAAATTCACTGTTTGAAAAATTCTCAATCAATGGCCCCAGCGATTCTGTTCAACCACAGTTCCTATCTTCAGTGAGGTAGCAAGTGCACCCCCTTTGTGAGCTGTCTTAGCCTCAGCTCTCAGCTGACTAAAGTCAATAGTTCTTTGAGCACCTCATATACTTTATCCCCTGCCTGTTCTGCCTGAATCTCACCAGAGGGAAAGGAAACATGGCAAGCCCTAAGGTACAATTGGGATTCTAGAGAGATCCCAATAATTGGCTGTCTATGTAAGACAGACGCCTGTAAAATTGGTTTCACCATAGCAAGCTCTTGAGAGGTTTGGGGAATTGGGTCCATTTGGCTAATTTTTCTTTATATTTAACACACACACACACACACGTATAAAAAAAGTTTGAACGTGAAATTAGGGCTAATGAAAATAAGGTATGACAACCCTAATTGACTTTGATTTGTTCTTGCTTTGGGTATATTTTTTCATCTCACAGAGACAGGAAATTTTTTTTCATTTTTATTATTTATTTATTTATTTATTTATTTATTTATTTATGGCTGTGTTGGGTCTGTTGCCGCGTGCAGGCTCTCTCTCTAGTTGCAGCGAGCAGGAGCCACTCTTCGTTGTGGTGCGTGGGCTTTTCTTGTTGCGGAGCATGGACTCTAGGCACGTGGGCTTCAGTAGTTGTGGCACTCGGGCTCAGTAGTTGTGGCTTGCGGGCTCTAGAGCTCAGGCTCAGTAGTTGTGGTGCATGGGCCTAGCTGCTCCACAGCATGAGGGATCCTCCTGGACCAGAGCTCAAACCCACATCCCTCACATTGGCAGGCGGATTCCCAACCACTGCACCACCAGGGAAGTCCCAGGAATTTTAATTGTAGAACTTACCTACTCTTAGGTGACCTAAAAAACAAACACCTGCTGGAAGATATAACAATAAATACTCTCTGTGCAATATTGTCTATCAGAAATTACTCAGCTTATTCTCCACCGTTTATCCCTTGCTCTCCTACTCATCCTACTTATCAACATCTATAATATTGAATAATTTTAATTGCTTTGCTTGAGGAATAATATTTGGTTCCAAACCCAGGAATGGCTGTTGGGCCTTTGGCTGAGTGGATAAAGTGGGCTGAAGGCAAGAGAGACTACTCAGGGTGATTTCTGTGGAGGGTGTGTGAAGGAAGGGCAGAGGGGAGGTGGTGAGCTACCAGGGAGGTAGGTCTGGAGGGGTGTTTCAAGGGAGAATTGTTGGGGTGAAGGGCTGTGCACTGAGGTTCTCCACTCCTCTGTGTCTGCTTCTATGGACTCTTCAGTGAAATGTCCATGGCCAGTAAATTTGCTGAGGAACTGGTCTGTTTTGAGATGTATCAAAGTGCTGAGTTCTTGGGTGTGAGGGAAGCAGAGCCTTCCCATGGAGAGCCACACCACCTGGGTGCCATTGGTAATGTTTGTGGCAAGAACTTCCGTGGTATAGTTAGCAGAAACTGGCCTTCACACAAAGTGCCTCCCCACTCATTAAGAAGAGCTCTCTTCTTTTCTTCTGTGAGTAGGCCAAATGGATTTGATAAATCAAGGACTGACTTCTTGGGGAGGGGTAATGGGTAGGTTGGGAGTAGGAGATGGAGCCACTGCTGCTGGCCTAGTCTTGTTAAAAGAAGCCCGATTTTGTTTGGGAGGCGATTCACAGCCCCAGGTGAGGAATCAGGATTGGCTTAACCTAATCATGGGATCTCATTTCTCTTTGCTAGTGTTTTAGGGAACTGGGCATATGACCTGGTGCTGGCCAGTGAGATGTAGGAGGGGACATTTGCTAGGTGATTTCTAGGGACAAGTTTTTTGCCTAACAAAAAAGAGGTATGTACTAAGAGAAGACTCTTTCCCACCAGTCCTCTTCCTTCCTGCTTGGATTGTTATTATGTGACTATGCAATGCTTGGCGTTTTGGCAGCCATCTTGTGATCCTGAGAAGGCCAACACAAGTGCAGAAAAGCTGAACAATCTTGGAACTACCTATCTCCAGATATTTTCTTAGATGAGGTAAATAAATACGTTTGTGGTTTTGCTTTGTTTTACTTTTCTACATTTAAAAAAAATAAATTTATTTGTTTATTTATTTTAGTTTTGGCTGCGTTGGGTCTTCATTGCTGCGTGCAGGCTTTCTCTAGTTGTGGCCAGTGGGGGCTACTCTTCGTTGCAGTGCGCAGGCTTCTCATTGCAGTGGCTTCTTTTTGTTGCGGAGCACGGGCTCTAGGCGCAAGGGCTTCAGTAGTTGTGGCACGCGGGCTCAGTAGTTGTGGCTTCCAGGCTCTAGAGCACAGGCTCAGTAGCTGTGGCGCAAGGGCTTAAGTTGCTCCAAGGCATGTTGGATCTTCCTGGACTAGAGATCCAACCCGTGTCCCCTGCATTGGCAGGAAGATTCTTAACCATTGCGCCACCAGGGAAGTCTCTACATTTTTTTTAAATTAAAGAAAAATTCTTAAAAGGTGGTGGGAGATGAGGCAGTTGCAGCCACTGACAGCCTGTTCTTGGATGACACTTTGTTACGTAGGGAAGTAGGAACCCAGAGCTGCAATTACAAGGAGGTGCGGGGTGAAAGGGGACTTTTCCTTAAGAGGGGAGGAAACTTGCTTTGTCTATAGTCGGATTGCCAGGGCCTAGCATAATGCTGGCCACTCCCAGGGGGTCAATGAAGCTTCGAGGCACCAGGCTCGCAAGACGCTGGAGCCTTTCCTTTTGGATAAGGCAGGGACAGGAAGGCTTAGCCTGATCGCCAACAGCGTAGCACCCTCCCCCTAAGCTCACCCACCTGGGCTGCGTGGGAACCTGGGCCGGGAGGACAGGATGCTCCTGTGCCCCAGAGCTGGGGGTGGGTGGAGAAAGCAAAGCCCCACCCGCTGACAAGCTTTTATCTCCAGTCTCTCAGTTCAATGCATTTGTGGTTAAGCAAGCCGCTGTTGGTCAGGTTTTCCTGTTATGCCCAGCTGATACAGAACCCAAGTATTTTCTCCTACTCTGTTCATGGGCTTAATGAAGTTGGATGCTTCACTGTCTTCACCTGCAGTGCGGAGTTGGAGTTTCCAAGTTGCAGCCTGAGACAGCTGCAGAATTGAGGTCGTGCTCTGGGGTCATGTTGGGTTTGCTCTGGTTGCTAGTCATCACACTGGGGTCTGGTGCCCACAGGGCTGTCTCTCTCCTTACTTTGCCTTCATTTGCACTCCCTCCTTCCTCTAAGAACTGCATTTGCCGGCTGGGGCAGCAGCCCCTAGCTTGGAGGGAGACCCCAGAGGCAGCTCATGCTCCAACTGGACCCCGGTGTGTTCCACTTTGGCTGAGATCCTTTCAACCTAGACAAGGCTCCAGGAGTTCCCCGCAGCTCATGGGTGTAGACGCAGTGCTCCACCTGCAACCACCTCGGTCACCCCTGAGGCGTTCTCTGTTGTGTGGTCTGCCCCTTCCTTTCTTCCACTCCATGCCCCACGCCTTAAGCTCTAGTACAAGTCCTGCTGCAGCATTTACTTAAAGGGTAAGTCATTTATCATGTCTATCTCACGGTTTCCAAGTTGCTGGATAATCACACATGTGTTTGTTACTGTGGGGACCAGAGGAAGTGTAAACGCCCTGGTCTCAGGTGGGCACTGTTGCTTCTCCTGCTTTCACCTCCTGTCCTGGTTAGGATGCCACTGGGCACCCCCTGGTTGCTGGGGCCCAGGCCCCCTTCATACAGCAGAACCGGTGACTGGTCCTTCGTTTGTCAGGCCATGGCTTCATAGTCTGTTGTGAACCTAGTTCCATTTTGAATAAATAGCCCTTTGGATAAACTGGCAAAAAAAGTTCTTCAAATGTTAAAAAATAGACAAAGTAAATGCGCACAGATCTAAAACAATTCTGTCATTTTCAAAATGCTCAGATGTGATAAATGGTGGGAGTTTCACATAGCACAGTGGTTAAGAACATGCGTGGGTCTGAGTCAGAAAGACCTAGATTTGAACCTGCATAAACTTGGACAGGTAGCTTAACCTCCCTGAACATAAAATGGGATTAATCCAAGCTTGACCTCGCTGTTATAATGATGACATGACTATACAGTGATGACATGCTAACAGGTGTTGATATGTACTAGGGCCAGCATTTTATATAGAGATTTCGATGGCAAATTTCTTATTATCTTCACCCATTTCACAGATGAAGAACCTAAAAAATAGGTGAGATAATCTCCCAACATCATACAGCTATTAATTGTGCAGCTGGGCTTTGAATCTAGGACATCATCAGAAGCCCTGCTCTGAACAGTCAGCTAAGTGCTGCATTTAACATATATTCCAACACATAGAAAGTGCTCAAGGAAGGCTATCTATGATGATAATTATTATTAAGCACATTGTCTGAAGACTCATTAGATGAATTTGTTTAAAATTCCTTAAAATGCTCCAAAGATGGTAAAATAAGAATAATACAAGCTAACAGATGCAAAGACATTGCAGAATGTTAATAATTAGTTTTAGTTTATAACATAACTTGTAATCATATAAATTATTTTAGAGGAGAAGAGGCCCAACTTCCTGTTGTCAGATGTGGCCTGCCGGCTTGTCCTTGTTATGTATCAGCTTCTTATAGCCTCCCGGTCACCATTTTTGCCTTCCTTCTGGGGTCCACTCATGCCCTTGATGAAGCCTAGACAGGCCCCGGGGACTAGGCTCCTCCACCTGGTTTCTCCCTCTCCCCAGGCTGGGCACTGGGCCTGCCCCACACTGGCCATGTGTAATGTCCCTCCTAGTTTTGTTTGTTCCACTTTCTGAGTTTCTGTTCTAATGCACGGGTGCACAAACTTAGTTTGAGAGTTCGATAGCCAGTCTGGAATAAGTGAGTTTATTATGTGTAATCGTTAACTACTTCCCAGGCATTAGCCCATTTAATTTTCATAATGAGACAGATACTATTATGAATTCTAATCTTGATACAAACTCTTTGTTTAAGTAAAAAAAAATATCTAGCCAGAGTCATAGGTTTGATTTTAGCTTGTGCATGTGGGAGGAAAGGAAAGTACCATCAATCTTTTTCCAGCTTAAAGAAAATTTCCAAATATTTGTACCTTCCAGAAAACAAAATATCAGTTTAAATATCATTACAAGGGCAATACATTATTAAGAAAGGAGATCAGACTTTAAGAGGTGAAAGTAAAATGACAGACTTTAAGAGGTGAAAGTTTTCTTTCATAGTCGGGGTGTCTTAGACGACTTCTTTGGTAGAAAAACCACCTGCAACGGCAATTTTGTGACAGAGTCTTCGCTGCTTTTCTGCAGCTGGAGGAGAGGCCTAGCTTGTGGAGATTTCTGTCATCAGCAGGTGGGACGGCATTTCTTTTTCATGGCCATGACTGGTATTTTTCTCTAGTTAGTACTTATAGAAACAAAAGCTGACCTGAGAAACTCAGAACCAACAAGGAGAAAGGGAAACTGGTAGAATAGGATTATTAACAAAAGGCACATGCGCGCTGTTCTAAAGAGTCTTATTTTGTGCCCCCTCTCTCCCCACCCCGGCCATCCACCTCCACTCTTTTTTTTTTTTTTTTTTTTTAAACTTTGCTTTAAGTTTATCGTCCCTAAGCAGATACCGGGAATCAGGGCCCAGGCTGGGGCTGCCCGGCTCAGCCAGCGAGTCTATACAGTGTGTGCAGGGGTGCCGTTCGCCCCCTCCAGGTAAATGCAAGGACATGGTTGGCGAGGTCCTGGGGGATTTGGGTGAGATGGGGCCAGGCTGCAGGGCTAGTGGGTTCCATCAGGCACTTGTCAGACGTCGAGAGAGGAAGCAGGGGACAGGGAGGGGGTTCGAGAGGGCGTAGTGGGCGCCGGCCCCAAGCCCCCAGCACCCAGCACTCCTCCTTGGAAACTGCTGGTGCCCTTGGCGCCCAGCGAGGCGAGGTGCGAGTCGTTGTGCGTGAACCGGACGCTGGTCACGTGGCTGCCGTGACCCCAGTCCACGAGGCTCGGCTCCTTGGCGCACGCGCACAGGTACTGGAAGAGGTCTGCTTGGCAGAAGTCGTCGGAAGGAGTCACCGTGCGCTCGTTGTGGGAGCAGTACAGGGAGTTGATGTCGGTTCCATCCGAGCCATCTGGCCACATGCCATAGACATGGAAGCCCAGCACGCAGGTGTAGGTGGCCCACTCCCGGCCTCAGCTCTCATAGTGATTCCTCAGCAGCTTACAGCCTCCAGCCACGTCCCAGTAAAGGATCTCATAGTCCCAGAATTGGACATGATGAAGTTCCTATCGTTGGACCAGTCAGGGTGAGTGATGAAGCTGCAGTGACCCACACAGTGGCCAAAGCGGCTGGACTTGGTACCATTACTGGAAGCTCTACTTTTCTTTATCCTGCTCTGTGCCCTGGGATGTAGATGAAATACAGGAGGCCCAGTTTAATTTGAATTTGAACTTTAGTAAACAAACAGGTTTTTAGTATAAGTGTGTCTCATGCAATATTTGGGACATACTTATACCAGAAAGGTATTTGTTGTTTATCTGAAATTTAAATATATCTGGGCTCCTGTATTTTTTATTTATTTTTATTTTATATTGGAGTATAGTTGATTAACAATGTTGTGTTAGTTTCAGGTGTACAGCAAAGTGATTCAGTTATACATATACATGGATCTGTTCTTTTTCAAATTCTTTTCCCATTTAGGTTATTATAGAATACTGAGCAGAGTTCCCTGTGCTATACAGTAGGCCTTGTTGGTTATCTATTTTATTTTTTTTTGGCCACTCCACGAGGCTTGCGGTATCTTAGTTCCCCGACCAGGGATCAAACCCGGGCCCCCTGCAGTGGAGGCGCGAGAGCGCTAACCACGGGACCTCCAGGGAATTCCCGAGGTTATGTGTTTTAAATATAGCAGTGTGTGCATGTCAATCCCAAACTTCCAATCTATCCCTCCCCCTTACCCTTCCCCCCGGTAACTATAAGTTCGGTTCTCTGAGTCTGTGAGTCTGTTTCTGTTTTGTAAATGAGTTAATTTGTATCTTTTTTTTTTTTTTAGATTCCGCATATAAGTGATATCATATGATATTTGTCTCTCTCTGTGTGACTTACTTCTTCACTTAGTATGATAATCTCCAGGTCCATCCATGTTGCTGCAGATGGCATGATTTCATTCTTTTTAATGGCTAATACTCCATTGTATATTATTATATTATTATTATTATTAAACCTGGCAACCATAGTTTGGGAGGCTGCGTCAACAGGCTCCTGTCCTCTGGCTTCCCATTGTGTTTGATCAGTGGGAGGCACTGGTGGGAGGAAGGGGGCTGGAAGAGGAGGAGGTGGAGGTATTATTCTCCTCAGGCTCACTGCAGATTGGCTGCGTCCATGTAGGCAACCGCTCTGGGGTTGGGTAGCTGCTCCTTTCCCTTACTCTTTTAGCCCTAGGATTGGTACTAGTCTCCTGCCCTTGCTATTCCTGGGATACTATGCTATCGCTTCTTGGTTTTTCTATACTCTGCCCACACCTTTATAGAAGAGACCCTTTGTTAAACTCTTGTCATATTTCCCAGTTTGTGGGTGCTGCCTGCTTCCTGTTGTACCCTAACTGATAAAAACATGTCATGTTTTACATGTAAAGAAGGCATTGTTGTTATCTCTATTTTGCAGATGAAACCAGTGAGGGTCAGAGAAAGGTTAAGTAACTTACCCAAGGTTTCGATGCTACTGTGCTGTCCTTTTTTTTTGTTTTTTTTAAATTTATTTATTTAATTAATTAATTTATTTATTTTTGGCTGTGTTGGGTCTTTGTTGCTGCACGCGGGCTTTCTCTAGTTGCGGCGAGCGGGGGCTACTCTTTGTTGCGGTGCGCAGGCTTCTCATTGCGGTGGCTTCTATTGGTGCGGATCACGGGCTCTAGGCGCGCAGGCTTCAGTAGTTGCAGCTCGTGGGCTCAGTAGTTGTGGCTCGCGGGCTCTAGAGCGCAGGCTCAGTAGTTGTGGCACACGGGCTTAGTTGCTCCGCAGCATGTGGGATCTTCCCGGACCAGGGCTCAAACCCGTGTCCCCTGCCTTGGCAGGTGGATTCTTAACCGCTGCGCCACCAGGGAAGCCCTGTGCTGTGCTTTATTAATGAGTTTGAGGAAGCTCGAGGCTGGAGCTGCAGTACAGATGACATGAGCTTTATTGCTTACGCTTTTACAACAGTGTGCAGAGGCAGAGACAGATGCTTGTGAGGTAGACTATGTCATCAGCCCCGGTTCCTCACTCCTCCCTTTGGGTGGGGCCTACTTTCCTGACTTCTTTTTTTTTTTTTTCCATAACATTAATATTTATTGCTTTATATGAATACTGTATTGAAAGCCCATTCCCTGCCTTCTTGACTTGGGTTTGGCTGTGTGACTTGCTCCGGCCAATAAAATGAGGCAGAAGTGATGGATGCTATTGATAAGCCTCAGTGAACCCAGCAGGACTTGTAAGATCTCAGAAGAACAGAGGAAGGGAGCAGCCCTAAGTACAGTGAGGAGGGAGAAGCAGGGCTCTAGGTAGAAAATTGGGATTGACACAGAGGGGTATAACAATTGCTGATTGGCTGGTGCCATTCAATATTCAAGAATATGTTTCTAAAAAATCAACAGACTGGTTTTGGGAAGCTGGTGCACCTTAGCTTAGTCTAATTTTTATAGAGTTTTCACTTTTCTGGTTTGTGAGAGTGGAAGCAACAGTGAGTCAAAGACTTCATTTGAAAAAATGGCAGAACTTAAATTTAAAAAAATGTTAAGTAAAGAAATTTCATGGATTTCTCATTTTGCTGGGTAAGCTTTGAGAATATTGTCTTGACACCAAGACAGATATGAAAACCATTTCCTAACTCTAAGGGCCTTGCATTACTGTGAAGGCAGTGAAATTTCTTTTGGAGGGTTCTAGGTCAATAGTTCATTTAAGAAAAGCTTTAATTCATGTCTGCAAGAGATAAGGGGGATGGACTGTTCTCCTAATAGGTTCTTTTATAGGCCCTCCCCCACAGTGTAGGGCCGTGGCCACGTCCTCTTCATCTTTTTATTCCTAGCATTCGATGCAGTTCCTGGCATGTAGATGGTGGTTGTGTAAATGTTTGTGGGATTGAAGTGAATTTTAGTCTTTTGCATTTGACAGACTAATATACAAATAGACCATATATGAAAATATAACTCTGATTTTCTATCTACAGCAGCCAGTCCAGAAAACCAAACATCTCCCGTAGCAACTGGCCCCAAATGGTCAAGACTTGATTAATAACTGACAGCTTCTCTAATTTTTGCCCCTACTCTCAACTTTGGACCGATTGGAGAAAGCCAAATATGCTCCCCTAACTAATCACATAAGGTGCTCCACTTCTAGTTAGCCTGCCTGCAGCTTCCCATGCCAACAGCCTTCAGTCAAGGGCACGCCTCAGGTCTTCCCTTTTTTCCACCATAAAGCTTTTCCACTCCTCTGCCTGACTTTGAGTCTCTGCCAAAACATGAGTGATGGTGGCTGACTCCTTTGCTAGAGCAGGCTCTGAAAATAATAGCCTTTGGAATATCTGCTTTATTTAATGAATTGAAATAGAAGATTTATTTTAATTAAATGCAATGAACATTCATTGAATGCCCAGTATATGCCAGGTGTTAGGCTATTTGCTGTTTACTACTTAAAAAGAAAATGGTTGTTCTAATAATTTTCATTTAATAATTTTTAAAATTGAAAACTTAAATGTAATATTTTAATTAATAAAATTTTAATATTTAATATATTAATTATAAGAATTTGTATTTTGATATTTTATCAAAACATTCAGACCAATCTATTATTTATTAAATTGTTTTAGATTAAGATGTATTATAATAAAATTACATGGGTAAGTACAAACCCCAAGTTGCTTGAAATCTTACCTACTTTTGGACCCAAAATCGAGGTTTCAATGCTGAATCTGTAAAAGAAACTAAGTCCTGGACATGATCATGGCCACTTTCCCTCAGAACTTTTTCTGTAAATGGCCAGACAGTGAATATTTTGGCTTTGTGGGCCATTCAGCCTTTGTCAAAATGACTCGACTTGAGGGTTGCAGAGCAAAAGCAACAAGAGACAACATGTAAAGGAATGAGTGTTGGTCTGTTCCAGTACTAAAATTTGTTTATGAACCCTGAAAATTGAATTTCATATACTTGTCACATATCATGAAAAATTCTTTTTATTTTTTCCCAACAATTTAGAAGAAATAAAAAACATTCTTAGCTCACAGGCTGTATAAAAACAGGCGACAGACCAGATTCGGCTTGGGGGCCATTGTTTGCCTCATAACATAAAAATACTCTGAATATCTTTAAATATAACAGCTGGCAATACAGATGATATTGAGACTAGTCGGTCCTTTTCCTATGTATTTCTGCTGTGATTTTATATGTCCTTGTATATGGTATATGGTACAAGGTATATGTCTTTCTATCTTAGTGAGGCTAGATTCATACACACACACACACACACACCCCCCACATACAAATTTCATATAAAATTGAAAGAATATTTTCACATACATATGTTTTATATATTATCGATAATTAAAAATAACATCATGATGTCTTCTCTGTCTTTGGCTTCCTTTAGAATTATGTTTCCTGTTTCTGTTTTAGATGCTGGCTCAGAACTGGGTGGGAGGGAACGAAACAGAATAACCAGCCCAGTAGTGCAGATGTCCTTTAAAGTCTGAGGGAATTACAGATATTATGTTTCCTTTTCTAGCTTTATTTCCTACCACAGGGTAATGACAATTAAGAGCAATTGAACCACTCCCTGCTAACAGCCTCTAGATTTCTATCACAGGACCTTTGGCAGAAATTCAACCACAGTAAAACCCATGGCGCCTTGCTGGGAAATTAGTGGCATACTTGCCTCTCTCTCCCTACCTCTGTCTTTGACAGACACCTTAAATCTATCCCTGCATCTTCCCTGCTATGCCTTCACTGTGGCTCCAGATTCCTGCTAAACACAGTGCTGCAGGCAGCCACTAACAATCAAAAGCAGGCACACTAAACAAAACTGATTGGCCATGTATGTGATATTTTTGTCTCAATCTTGATCTAAGAAAGCTCAGTTGTTGAAATTTATCATGTGAAGAACAGTTGAAAAGCTGGGAAGGGAGATTCATGTGACTTTCAGATTTGGTCTTTTTTTACTTAGACCATGAAATCTAGTGGTTTTTTATTTTTATTTATTTTTTATTCTTTGCTTCTTAGAAGTGGTTCAGTTTAACTTAATTTAACACAGCTGAGGCAAGACATGAACTTAATTAGATTAGAAATATATTAAAAATTCTTCATTTAGGTTTAAAGGCCCATGTACCAAACGGGGAAAGAAGCTTGCCCAAAACGGGCCTGGGGTTTTAGTAGATGGCATTTTCAGAACACTTTGATGCAAGTCCAGGGTCTGCTGGATTATATAGGAAGGAACAGTTCCAAAGTATTCATTCTATCCTGATTAGACCACACGTGGATCATGGTCTTCTGTCTTGGAATTCAGCACCCCCAACCCCCAGCAACAACAACAACTAGAGAGCATTAAAAGGAACACAATGGAGGGGAACAAAGGGTCTGAGCAGCCTGTCATATGGGGACGAGCTGATGAAGCGGGCAGTTGGCTCGAAAGAGAGAAGGTTTGTGGGAGCACTATAGCTGTCTTCATATACTCACAGTTTTATCACCTAGAAGGCGGCACAGGTTGATTCTCTGTTACTCTGGGGGCATCTTTCTTCGTTTGTTTCTTCCTTTTAAATAATTGGATTAAAAAATTGTGGTTGAATACACATAGCATAAAATTTACCATTGTAATCATTTATAAGTGTACGATTCAGTGGTGTTATGTATATTCACATTGCTGTGCAACCCATCTCCAGAACTTTTTCATCTTGCAAAACTGACACTCTATACCCATGAAACAACTCCCTATCTCTCCTTCCCCTCAGCCCCAGTCAACTACCATTCTACTTTCTTTTTCTATCAGTTTGACAACTCTGGGTACTTCATAAAAGTGAAATTACACAGTATTTGTCTTTTGTGACTGACTGGTTTCATTTAGCATAATGTCCTCAAGATTCATCACATGATAGCGTGTGACAGAATTTCCTTCTTTTTAAAGACTGAAAAATATTCTACTGTATGTGTTTACCACATTTTCTTTATCCATTCATCTATTGATGGACATTTGGGCTGCTTCTACCTTTTGGCTTTTGTAAGTAATGCTGCTACGAACAGGGAAATCTCTTCGAGACCCTGCTTTCAATTCTTTTGGGTACATATCCAGAACTGGTATTGCTGAATCATATGATAATTCTATGCTTAACTTTTTGAGGAACTGCCATACTGTTTCCCACAGCAGCTGTGCCATTTTACATTCCTATCAACAGTGCACAGGGTTCCAATTTTTCCACATCCTTGCCAATACAAGGACATATTGTAAAATACAATATTTTATGGGGTTTTTTGGATAGTGGCCATCCTATTGGGTGTGAGGTGATTGTGGTGAGGAGTGTTTCTCAACCTATGGGAACCCATGCTCCTTTTGAAAAAAAAGAAAAATCTCAAGCCCTTTAAAAATGTTATTTCAAATTTTAGAAGAAACTGAATATCTTGTCCCCTAACAAATCTCAGCAATGGTAAATTTGCTTTCCCAATCACACAGATCCGAAAACTTCACCAGGGAGACTTTCTTCCTTTCCACAATAAACTTTTTCATTAGAATATCTAGAGCAGGGGTTGGCAAACTAGCTCACAGGTCAAATCTAGCCTGCTGCCTGCTTTTGTACACTCTTAAAGCTAAGAATGATTTTTACATTTTTTAATGATTGGGAAAAAAATCAAGAGAAGAATAATATTTTGTGACAAGTGAAAACTGTATGAAATTCAAATTTTAGTGTCCATTTCAGTTCTCAGGAAGGGCTGTATGCTGGCTCAGGCTGAGAGTGAGCCAAAGTTCAGAGGCCTGGAGGAAAGAGAGAAGCTTAACCACAGTTTGGTTAACAAGCATTTTGTCCAGTTGATCAGTGGGGATGAAACCGTTCAGCTAATCATTTATGAGGCAAAGAATGGGAATTTGTAGGGTCAGTGTCTACCCTTGTCATAGATAAGCAAAGGGACATCCTTGAGTGTTATCTAAGTCATCTGGAAAAGGGTGGTTTTTTTTGTTGTAAGCTATTTTCCAGGACATGAAAGGACGGGGGATTTCTCCACCTTCACTGTTTCAGTAATATTCAACACTGTCAATGGTAGAACCTCCAAGATCCAAAGTCACTCACCTTGTAGCATGGGTGAATCAGATCTTAACAAGGCCCCTCAACGCACACTCTGCTGACCACCCACTGGTGGAAGTCTGGCTGGATAGGAGCGCTCCTGCCCTTGATGAAAGAGGTCAGTGGCCTGGAAGAGGAAAGGCAAGGGCATGAGAATGACATCACCTACAGCTGGCATATTCTCTAACAGCTTCCTCTAACCAAGCTCTAGCTTTCGATACATGGGGTTTTTTTGTTTTGTTTTGTTTTGTTTTTTTAATGCAAGTAGAAAAGGAAACAGGGAAGATTGATTCAGGCTCACCTCTTCCCACTTACAGGAGAACTGGGGAGAATCTGATTATCAGCAGCAGTGTCAACAACCAAACTCTTAGTTGAGTTTAGCTTCCCTCCTGGAGGAGGGGGTGTGTGTGCGCGTGTGTGTGTGTGTGTGTGTCCTGGGGAAAGGCTTAGGTCAATCAGTGTGGCAGAGGGCACTCTGAGGGTTTAGGGTAGCAGCTCTTTACCATCCCATTCAAAAGTCTTATGTTTATGTAAATATTTTCCCAGTGGGTACAGTCAAGTGGAGTATGTACTCCTAAGTAGGTCCAAAATACCTCCTTCCTCACCTCGTCCCATGCCCACATTTACATTATTGCTAATGATGCCTATGTCAGGTTTGCAAGAAAATCAAGTCAAGGCACAAGAATAGGAAATGTCTGCCCAGGAAGCTCCCTTTCTAAAAGGTCCTTTGCCCAGAGAGAGGATTTCTACTTGTCCGTCAAGTGAGCAAGGAAAGAATAAAAAGCACTTAAAAATTATAAAGAAGTTAATATAGCCATACACACAGATGGGTTGAGGGACACTGTTGCTTTCCTTTTGTGTGCCCTGAGAAGATGGGTTCCTGATGTTAGCAGAGGTGAGAGGACACTCCTGATGGTCCTTGCATGGCATGGGGATCATGGTGTGCATTTGCCTCCATGTAATGTTAGCTCAGGGCCTAGGACTTCAGCTTCTGCCTACTTCACAGGAAACAATGCCAAGCACAGAGAGCTGTGTTGGCCCAGCAGCTGTCCCACTTCAGTTAATCCTCTGATTTAAATGCCCGTTGAGCATTCTAAAACCCTTTTTCCTCTTCCTCCCACCTTGGGGTTTGTCAATCTGGAAGCCACCTCTGTGATAGTACGACTTCCCGCATACTTATTTGTATGCCATTTCACAGATGACAGTGCCAAGAGTCATATCAGTGCTGGGCATTGAGGGAGGAGGGGAGGTTGCATCCCAGGCCAGCTGAGGAATCCCTGATAAAGTCACTCTTCCTTCACACATTCCAACCTCATATGCTGTGTATTTCACAATTGTCTTGCTTCATAATTCAATGCCTGAAACCTTCAGGATGGGGAGCAGGGAGGATAGGAGACTGGGTTTAGAAAGAGGAGTCCCAGACACAAGATCCAACTCCATTGCTACTAACTAACTGGCTGTGACCTTGGGCAAGACCTAATACCTCTCTGGGCAACAGGGTTTTAGCTGGAACTTAATCCCAGGCTGCTCTTCCTGCTTCTGGTTCCACATTAGGTGTCACCACCTTCTTACTGCAGTCAGAGAAGGGGTGGGGCCAGCAGGGCAGGCCCATTAATAGGGTCCCTGGCTGCTCTGGCTTCCCTTCATGGGAGCCCCCAGGGCTGCTTTCCTGAGGAGTACTAGCAGAGTTGCCTCCCCTTGCACCTTGGCTGCCCTCTCTGGCCTCAATCCCCCATGGGAAGGGTGGGCATCTTCTTGGTCCCCACAAGGGGGAGGCACCCAGGATGAGGGGCACGGGAGGAGGTACGCTGGGGAAGGGGATCGCCGAGCCTTCCTCAGGGACGGCCAGGAGCCTAGTCGGGCTCAGCGGGAAGGCACAGCCTAGAAGAGTAGTGATATTGGCCCTAAGAAGAGTAATTGAGAAGAATGTAGGCTCCTCCTCTGCCCTCGCTCAGCCCTCCATCCTCTCGGGGGACAGAGGCGGCCCAGATGTGTCGGAAGGAGCAGGAAGGACGTGCCAGTCCTTTGGCCCCAGGTGAACAAAGTGCAGAAAGTAGAGAAAAAAACGGTATCCCTCACTTAATGCCACGCCGCTTCCCCCCACAATCCCCAGTAAAACCTCTGGACAATCTCTGCGCACTGACCCCTCCAAGTGTCCTCATCCACCCCGGATTATCGGACAGGCGCGGACACCGCCCGGGTTTTCCTCAGTCCCCGGCGTGGGCGCGCAGCCCTCCCTGCAGCCTTCTCCTCCTCCTCCGCCGAGGAGGGGCTGCAACCCGCGGAGTCATAGGAGGAGCACAGGCTGGGGGCGCTCCGGCGCGAGGAGAGAGTAAACCTTTGGCAGGCGAGCGGTGTGGGTCCCACCGGGAGCCTTGGCCGCTCCGCTGGGCCGAGCCCGGCCCTCCGAGATGGGCTCCGTCTCCTCGGCGCTGGCGCGGTCCCGCAGCGCCTCGGTGCAGTTGGGCTGGTCGCCACCGCAGCCCGAGGCGCCACCGGCTGCTCCCGCTGCTCGCAGAGACCCTGTCGCGCTCCCCAAGACCCGGAGGCTTGGACCAGGGCGTGGAGAGGCCGCCCTCCGGCCCGCAGCCGGGGAGGCACAGCGGGCCGCGCCGAGCTTGGAAGGGCGCGAGAAGTTAGAGAGTTCGGAACTGTCCCCGGTGCTGAAGCGTGCGGCAAGTATGTCCCGGCCCCATTTGTCCGGAAGCCCCCGCGCCGCGGGTAAGTCTCCTTCTCTTGCGTAAGGATCGCAGGGAGCTGCTCCGTGGAGACCTATGGGGGCCCCCTTTACCGTCAGGGGGAGACATGAAGGCTCTGTCTCCCAACAGGATTTCGGTTTTCTTGTCCTCTTGCCCATAACTTGCCCATAACCTCTTGCCCATGAAACTTGCCCATTAACTTTCACAGGTTAAGACTCATTTCTGACTCATGTCAATAAGGGGTTATTTCATAAGGATCATCTTTCTCAGGGGTTTAAACAGAAGCTGGCAAGTTAGTTTACACCCTAAGGATCCCTTTCCCCGTCTTTGTACTCGTGTCGGCACCATGGGGAGACGTCTTCCTTGTTGTCTTGGAAAGACAAGGATAAAGGAGGTGCACCTTTCTCCCAGGGGATGTGGGAAAAGGGCAGGAGATTCCAGCTTGTCCGAGACTTATCCATGTGTGAAGAAGGAAACCAGTATTTGAGCTAGTCTCTTCTGAAGGGACTTGGGGGTTGTGTGGCTGGGGAGGACATTTTAAGGGTAGGCAGCAAGGGAGAAGTGAAAAGAGCACATGAGATTTGGAGTCGGTGGTGGGTCTGAGTCTCCATCTCCTGCTTTCATTGTGGTCTTGGGCAGGATACCCTCCTTGTGCCTCAGTTTTATCATCTCTGACATAGGGATGCTAATAATACATTTCTCACTAGGTAGCTGGAAAATCTAACCAGACACAGTGCATGCAGTAGTACTTTGAAACTGTCAAGTGCTGTGCAAATACTGAGTATGATGCCTGAACCAGATCTCTAAAACTCTTCAGCTGAAACTGAAGGGGATTGTGAAACGTTTCAATTTTTAGTTTGAGATATTCAAAGGTCCATTTCATAGGGTAAGTCCTGTTTTGTGCAAGTGGGAGGAAAAGTTCTCAGTTGGTACATGTAATTAAAAAAATCACACTAGAAAAGTTACCAAATACATCAGCTGGGCTTTTGGTCTCATACATAAATCCCCACTTCATCCCAGGCAAGGTTGTGATGCTCATTGCTATTGTCTGTTGAGTGTTCAAGAAGGATTCAGTAGATTCAGTGGGCAATATTAGTTCCCTTGAAGAGAAAGATGAGGTTAGTGGAGAGGGGGATTGGCTCACACTCTGACTCATGAGAGGTCAGTATGCGTGTAACCTTATTCCCTTGAGAATTTCCTTTAAAAAAATAGTGTGAGTTTATCTATTAGCTTTTATTTGTTCTCATTTCACTCAAACAGCGTTTTAAAACAAAAATTAAAAGAAGATACATGTACATTATGCTTGCAAGGGGGGATTATCATTATAAAATATGTTAGTTTTTTTGCATTCATAAGATATCTTGTGGTGTTAATGGAAAGAGAACCAGATTTGGAGTCAGGATATCTGGGTCCTGCTAAGGTCTGCATCCTAGGCTAGGAGACCTATATTTTCTAAGCCTGTACTATCAGCTCTTTTAAAATGAGTACAAATAGAGTTGTGCCATCTCCTATGCCGTGAAGCTGAAAGGAAATTATGGAGATAAAATTGGTTTGTAAACTATAAGTACTATACAAGTGTAAGGCATTATTAAAGTATCTGGAGACTTAATATTTTCTAATGTGTAGGATAGAAATTTCATTTTTATATAATCTTATAATAGTTACATTGGATGAAACATGGACTTCGTTTATGAAACAATTCAATACTAGATTGTGTGTGTGTGATATCAGTTGAATTACAAATATATATATGTCTGTGGAAGAATATTACCATATTTTTTCCTCATGCTTTTGATGATATGGACAGAAGAGTTGTATATTGCAGTTAATTCACACATTTGTAATTCCTGAAAACTAATTTCTAGGAATTTGCATTGAATTAATTTCTGTTCTGGATTTGATGAATACACCTTGGGAATACTTTTAACTTTAACTTTTTGATTGTACGAGAATTCCTTTTTTCCATTCCCTCCATTTTATTTCATAAAGAATATCTCAAATTAAAGATAACAGAGTTTTGTCACCTAGGATACACAAAGTTATTCAATTTCTATATTTTGCTCTTAAAAAATAAAAGAATGGTATTTGAGCTTGAATCTTTGAAGTGTGGTGGGTTTAGATAGTTGGAATTGCAGATGAGGCTCAGTTTTATCTTCTTTAAAAGTGAGGTGAGTTGCCCTTACCTGTGAATCTGGGTGGCCCTTTGTTGGCCCTAGATTGGATTTCTCCAGATATTGGGTTGAATAGCACAGAACTTGTGAATCTGGGAGAAAAGTAGATATGCTGCAAACTAAAACTTGTACTTTACAAACCAAACTGAATATATACATGTGTGCTATGTGCCAGATGTTATTTTATGAGATGGTGGGATGGGTCCTTTAATTATCATTTTACAGATGAAGATATCAAGGCACAGAGAGGTTAAGTAACTGGTCACACAGCTAGTAAATGACAGCCAGAATTTAAACCTTGGTAGTCTAGTTCTGGAATTATATTCTTATCTACTTCTTTATACTACTTGTCTTAAGTTGCTATGGGTTTATTTCCCATTTTCCAGTCCTTTACTTTACTAGTATTTAGTAACGTCCTTTGAAAGCTTTGTCTTGTCTGAGCTATACTCAGGGGAACCAAGGGAAAGTACGTTGGTCCTGGGAGGGAGATGTCAGAGTATTAAGGAAGAAACAGTTACCTTGGATATTATTGTGGTGGTAATTAAAGCGAAAAAACTTTAAGTGGAAGGACTCAGGGCGCAGAGTCAGGGCAGTAAGGCCAGCTGTTTCTCCTCATCTTCATTAAAGGCTTTGAGCCTCTGAGATTTATTTTACTACGGATGGTGATAGTTCCCTACTCCTCTCTCGTGATACTGTTGTGAAGGTAAGGTATCAAAACCCAAGTGGGGACCTGGCTTATATTAAGCATGGGTGTTTTGTATGTTTGTTTTTAGAGCTTTGCGGCCCTGCTCACTGGTAGAAAGTAAGGATCAGGTTGATCCATTTTCAATAAAAAGGTATCTCAGAATAAACCAATAACCAGATAAACAAAAAACCTTCCACAGCTACCTGTCTGTTGTGTAATAATCAGCAGTAGATTATCTGAGGCTCCTAGCTTTTGTCAGAAATTCCCCTGTATGGGGAGAGACTTTGACATTATTGATTAAGATGGTTTTTGGTTAATAATCTGTGTATTAAATTATTGGGGCTTTTTCAATTTTCAGTTGTTATTTCCCCCTGCCTTTTTTTTGTCCTGCTGTTTTAACGTTTGGAAAAGGTGTATCCTACGAGAGGTAGTTTCATACTGCAACCGATATTTGTCAAATGATGGTCTTGGAACGTTGTCTTGCTGAATTTTTTTTTTTTTTGGCTACACCTCACAGCTCGTGGAATCTTAGTTCCCCGACCAGGGACCAAACCCGGGCCCTGGCAGTGAAAGCACCGAGTCCTAACCACTGGACCACCAGGGAATTCCCTGTCTTGCTGAATTTTATTTTCTGGTTCTTGGTTTTCATCTAAATCCTCTGTGACTCCTGAAAAGATTACCGCCGTTGGGAGGAAAAGTTTTCTTCTGCCCACATAGACTTATAGTCAGGAGCCTGCAAATTAACTGACAGTAGTTTAAGAGGAGAAAAGACAAGGTTTAATTATATTCACCTGAGGGAGTACTTAGTAATGAGTAACTTGCTGAATAGCTAGAGATAAAGGTTTATATACCAACTTGACAAAAAAAGAGAGGCTGTTTAGGCCTTCAATGGGAAAATATGAAAGGTTTTATTGGGCTTTTTGATGCTAATGGACAGCTGAATTTGTGTACTTCCCAGTGCTAAGGGTTAGTCTTTTCCCAATCTGGAAACTCCCTCGGGGTGGGGGGGTGTGGTCGAGGGCAGCTGTATTTTCCGGAGGCTCTGCTGAAGTTTAGAAAGTGTTTCTTGCTGTTGCTGCTGATCAGACATTTTCAGTTTAAAGTAAACTCATACCACTTTGGTGGGCTATTAATCCCTTTATCACTGTTTGCCTCTAACTTCAGTCCTCTCATATGCTAGGATCAGTGGTTTTCAAATCTTGGTGTTTATCTTAATCACTCGGAGAGCTCATTTCCGAAGCCCAGGCTTGTGGGTATGAGATAGGGCTGGGGGTGTTAATTACTCTAACCAAATTTCCCAGGTGACTCAGTTACCACCAATGTATGTATCATAGTCACCTGGAGGCTGGCCAGAACACAAGCTCCTGGGCCCCAGCTCCAGAGTTTCTGATGAGTAAGTCTGGCAAGCAGTCTGAGAATTTGCATTCATAACAAGTTCCGAAATGCTGTCGATGCTTCATGCAGGTCAAGGGATCACACTTTGAAAAACATTGGTCAATGCATAGAAACCTAGAAGGAACAATATTCTTAGATACATTGTGTTATAGCCATTATTGAATTCTTGATTTGGGATCTTGACAGATCCCCAAAAAGAGACTCTGGATCCTAGGCAGCTTTCATTTGCCCAGTCTCTTTGCTTCACCTGCCCAGCCCCTTAGCAACCACTATTGCTAATTTCTAAAATGACAGGATAATTATGATTCTTTACCAGTGATGCTTTTAATTTGGGATTAAATATTTTGGAAATTTTTAGCCGAACTAAAAGGACTGATTAATATAAAAATAAAACAAAAGCTTTTATTTTAAAAAAAGACCATTTTTAAAGACCAGAGGGTGGATGGTGATGCCACTAGTGTCTTAATCTTTAACACTCACAGCATCTTCTAAGGTATTTCCCTGTTCCAAGTTAAACAGACACAAATGGCCTTCTAAAAGCTTAGGTTAGTGACAGGCAATACTGATGAGAACGGAGGTGTGATGGGCAAGTGCTGGACCCCTTTGGATTTGGCATTACGTGCAGGAACTGCCACAACTTCCACGATGTCTTCCCCGTAGGGAGGCCAGCCCAGGTCCCAGTGCCCTATCAAGGCTGAAAAGTCTCTGAGTCACTTTCCTTTGATTCTCTTTCCTGGCAGTTGCTTGAGTCATTGCTTGCAAAGCCAGTCTCAGCTTAGGGCAGGGTTGAGTAACCTGTTTAGCTCTGAGCCACCAGTGGTGTATTTGCTCCTGTTGGGTGGAGAACTTGGGGAAGGATGCTTCACAGCTGTACAGCACTTTACGGCTTAGAAAGCCCCTAGAGAGTCTCTTTATCTTTGATCTTCAGGACAGCTTTCTGTGATAGGTAAGACACATGGCCTTATTGCTGGCCTTTAATAAAGAAAGATTTAAATCAACTTTTATTTTTTATTGATGACATGCTTTATCCTAGATCACTTGCAGTTAGTTAGACTTTCAGGTGGCCCATTATTAATTCTTCCAGCAAGTGGGTACCAGGAAAATAGGCTCTGGAATCTTAATCCTTGGCTCTGATACATCCTGGCTATAGGAACTTGCCTTCTCTGAGCCCATTTCCTTATCTGGGAAATGGAAATGGTATTGGTATTGACCTCACCTACACAAGGTAATTTATGCAAGGAACTTAGTACATGCCTTGGGACATGATAATCATTTAAATATTAATTACCTTTACAGATAAATAAACAATCAGAGATGTAGACTCTGTACATGTAGATGTACGGATACGGGACTCTCCCCTGGGGTCCCACAGCCCATGGACTGACAGAGCTAGCGTAGAGATCTTTTGCTTTCTAGTCCGGTTCTCTTTTCACCATGGTGTCATGGTGATTCTTCTGTGGAAATAAAACAATAACTGTAGTGAGAAAAATAGGAAAGAGAAGGATGTAGAACCAGAGAAATACTGGAGACAAAGGGGAAGAAAGCAAGAAAACACAAAGCCTTTGGTGTTAGGGGGCTGGGGCCCTCGATCACCTACTTCTGGGGTAAGGACATAGATCCCACATATATATGTCACCCTTGATGTTATATTGTCTGTAATTTACTCAAACTGTTCAGCCTATGCAGTGGTGCGTGTGTGTGTGCGTGTGTGCGTGTGTGTTTCAGTCTGCTTTCTAGGGGCAGGTAGTTAACACCCTGTTGAGAAATACTCAATAAGAAGTGTATTCCTACATTCTTCACCTATTCCTCCAACTGCTCCAATTATGTAATGCCTAATTGTGTTAAAGATTTTAAAATCAGAATAAAGGTAATTGGGAATAATTTTTCATTGGTCACAATGAGTGATGTTGAAGGTATGCCAGAGAACTTCTGCCCTTGCATGAGCGAGGAGTAAGAATCTGACGAGTCGAGTGTGCTATACCTGCCTGAGTGACATCCTAATCCTACGTCTCTGATTTGGGTGGGAGACAAAGGCTGAGGCTAGCTGATTAAGTTGTGCATATTGACCCCTGAAGGCTGCAGGGGTGGTGAGGGGGTCCCACGCAGCGTGCAGCCCCTCTGCACTGCTGAGGGAGGGACGGAGGAAAGCTCTCAGCCCGCCGCCCACTGCCCTGGCCTTTCAGAACTCTGAGGTCCCTTCCCTAAGAACCAGCCCCTGCCCAAGTCGGGAAAACTCTTCTTCTGCAGGGATTTTCACTCACCGTGTGGCCTTGGCAATGACTAGCCTGTAAGCCAGCCAGCAAGAGTTTTTGCTTTTTCTGCCCTGTCACTTTTTCCACAGCCATACTAATTGTGGCCTCCCCAGGGAGAAGGAAAGGAGGCGTGTGCTGTCTGCTCCAGCCCTCTCCAGCTACCAGCCTTTTGCTTTGTTATTATGTCCTGAGATTTGGGCTCCACTGGGTTGGGAAAGGGAGAGAGGATGAGAGTGCCAGGTAAGTAGGGGCCCCAGACCACTGCCTGCACCCCACGTCGCTTTTCAAGCTGTCTCATAATGAAATGACCCCCAATACAAGGTGAGTCCTCTTTTTCCCCTTTGAGAAGATTCCTCAAAAAAATTTTTTTAAATGGCATACTTGAACATACAGACTTCGAGGGGACTAGAAAAAAAACACATGTATTTTTAATATTTATTTTACTTTGTTATACCTATTTAAAAATCTCAAGAGGCAGAAAATACATTATTTATTTATTTTTGGCTGCGTTGGGTCTTTGTTGCTGCGCGCGGGCTTTCTCTAGTTGCGGTGAGCGTGGCCTACTCGTCGTTGCGGTGCGCGGGCTTCTCATTGCGGTGGCTTCTCTTGTTGTGGAGCACAGGCTCTAGGCGCACGGGCTTCAGTAGTTCTGGCTCATGGGCTCTAGAGCGCAGCCTCGGTAATTGTGGCACACGGGTTTAGTTACTCTGTGGCATGTGGGATCTTCCCAGACCAGGGCTTGAACCCATGTCCCCTGCACTGGGAGGCGGACTCTCAACCGCTGTGCCACCAGGGAAGCCTGTTTCTTGTTTCTTGAGGTAGGCTTGTATTGCTATAAACTTCACTCTTAGAACTGCTTTTGCTGCATCCCATGGGTTTTGGATCGTTGTGTTTTCATTGTCATGTGTCTCTAGGTGTTTTTTGATTTCCTCTTTGATTTCTTCACTGATCTCTTGGTTATTTAGTAACGTATTGTTTAGCCTCCATGTGTTTGTGTTTTTTATATTTTTTTCCCTGTAATTGATTTCTAATCTCATAGTGTTGTGGTCAGAAAAGATGCTTGATATGATTTCAGTTTTCTTAAATTTACCGAGGCTTGATTTGTGACCCAAGAGGTGATCTATCCTCGAGAAAGTTCTGTGTGCACTTGAGAAGAAAGTGTAATCTGCTGTTTTCAGATGAAATGTCCTAGAAATATCAATTAAATCTATCTGGTCTATTGTGTCATTTAGAGCTTGTGTTTCCTTATTAATTTTCTGTCTGACTGATCTGTCCATTGGTGTAAGTGAGGTGTCAAAGTCCCCCACTATTATTGTGTTACTGTCAATTTCCTCTTTTATAGCTGTTAGCAGTTGCCTTATGTATTGAGGTGCTCCTATGTTGGGTGCATATATATTTATAATTTTTATATCTTCTTCTTGGATTGATCCCTTGATCATTATGTAGTGTCCTTCCTTGTCTCTTGTTACATTCTTTATTTTAAAGTCTGTTTTATCTGATATGAGTATTGCTACTCCAGCTTTCTTTTGATTTCCATTTGCATGGAATATCTTTTCCCATCTCCTCACTTTCAGTCTGTATGTGTCCCTAGGTCTGAAGTGGGTCTCTTGTAGGCATCATATATATGGGTCTTGTTTTTGTATCCATTCAGCGAGCCTGTGTCTTTTGGTTGGAGCATTTAATCCATTTACATTTAAGGTAATTATCGATATGTATGTTCCTATGACCATTTTCTTAATTGTTTTGGGTTTGTTTCTGTAGGTCCTTTTCTTCTCTTGTGTTTCCCACTTAGAGAAGTTCCTTCAGCATTTGTTGTAGTGCTGTTTTGGTGGTGCTGAATTCTCTTAGCTTTTGCTTGTCTGTAAAGCTTTTGATTTCTCCATTGAATCTGAATGAGATCCTTGCTGGGTAGAGTAATCTTGGTTGTAGGTTCTTCCCTTTCATCACTTTAAATATGTCATGCCACTCCCTTCTGGCTTGTAGAGTTTCTGCTGAGAAATCAGCTGTTAACCTTATGGGAGTTCCCTTGTATGTTATTTGTCATTTTTCCCTTGCTGCTTTCAATAATTTTTCTTTGTCTTTCATTTTTGCCAATTTGATTACTGTGTGTCTCGGCGTGTTTCTCCTTGGGTTTATCCTGTATGGGACTCTCTGCGCTTCCTGGACTTGGGTGGCTATTTCCTTTCCCATGTTAGGGAAGTTTTTGACTATAATCTGTTCAAATATTTTCTCGGGTCCTTTCTCTCTCTTTTCTGCTTCTGGGTCCCCTATAATGCGAATGTTGTTGCATTTAATGTTGTCCCAGAGGTCTCTTAGGCTGTCTTCATTTCTTTTCATTCTTTTTTCTTTGTTCTGTTCCGCAGCAGCGAATTCCACCATTCTGTCTTCCAGGTCACTTATCCGTTCTTCTGCCTCAGTTATTCTGCTATTGATTCCTCCTAGTGTAGTTTTCATTTCAGTTATTGTATTGTTCATCTCTGATTGTTTGTTCTTTAATTCTTCTAGGTCTTTGTTAAACATTCTTGCATCTTCTCAATCTTTGCCTCCATTCTTTTTCTGAGGTCCTGGATCATCTTCACTATCATTATTCTGAATTCTTTTTCTGGAAGGTTGCCTATCTCCACTTCATTTAGTTGTTTTTCTGGGGTTTTATCTTGTTCCTTCATCTGGTACATAGCCCTCTGCCTTTTCATCTTGTCTGTCTTTCTGTGAATGTGGTTTTTGTTCCACAGGCTGCAGGATTGTAGTTCTTCTTGCTTCTGCTCAGGAAGCTCCTTGACATCAGTCTTGGCAATGATTTTTTTTGGATTTGACATCAAAAGCACAAGCAACTTTTTATTTCTTTTCCTTTGTGCTTCGTCTAGTTTCACTTGCTCACAGGGGGCCACGTTCAGAGGCCTTGCATGCGGCGCTTCATATCGTGAAAAGGCAGCACCGGCACTTCAAGATGGCGGCGGCGGGCCGCCTGCGGAGCCAGTTTTCTTTATTAGAGACAATTCTGTGATTCTGAGTCATAGTTATAAAGATAAAGGCCTTCTCTTATCTTATCCAAGGTTATAAAGGAATTCTCCCATGTTTTTCCTAGTTTTATTTTTACTTTAAAAATTATTTTTGTTATTTAGGTAAAATATGCACAACATAAAATTCACCATTTTAATAATTTTAAAGTGTACAGTTTAGTGAGTGCCATTAAGTGCATTCACATTGTTGTTCAACCATCACCACTATCCATCCAAAGAACTTTTTTCATCTTGTCAAACTGAAACTCTGTTCCCATTGAGAAATACCTCCCCATTACCGCCCTTGCCATCCCCTGGCAACCACTATTCCACTTTCTACATTCAGATTCATCTCTCTTCCCCTTTTTGTGAAGCCTGAGTTTTAATCTGCTGGAAAAGAGAGACTTTAGAAGTCAAGTCTCTATGAAGTAACTATATTACCATATGTAAGTGGAATCACATGGTATTTGTCCTTTTGTGACTGACTTATTTCACTTAGTATAATATCTTCGAGGTTCATCCATGTTGTAGCAGTGTCAGAATTTTTTCTTCTAGTATATTTTTTTAAAAACCTTTTATTAAAAATTTAAAACATAGAGCAAAGTTGAAAGAATTTTATAGGAAACACTCCTATACCCAACATCTAGATACTACCATTAACATTTTACTATACTTGCTTTATCATGTATCTATCTGTCCCTCTATTCATCCCTTCATTTATCTTATTTTTGTGTTTAAAATTAAATTGCAGATATCGGTACACTCCCTCCTAAGTAAATCCACATGCATACCACTAACTAGCGTTTGATATTTGTTGACCCTTTTTTTGTTTTGATGTAAAATCTACATATGACAAAATATGAAAATATTAAGGGTATGTTTGCTGAGTGTTGAGAAACACATACACTCATGTAACCTAAACTCCTATCAAGATACAGACGCTTACCATCATCCCAGAAAGTTCCCTCATGCCCCTTTCCAGTCTTCACCCCATTCCCACCCACAGATTCACTCTTCTGACTCATTGTTCTGACTTTTCCCCACTCTACATTCATTTTTACCTCTTCTAGCGTGTCCTATAAGTGGAATATCATGCAGCACAAATTATTTTATGTAAACCTTCTAACATTCCACATGTTTTTGCGATTCATCTCTGTTGATGGGTGTATCAACAATTCATTTCTTTAGCTGAGTAGTATTCCATTGTATGACTATACTACAGTTATGATTTTGTTTTGTTTCAATTTAATTACATTTGGAGTTTACCCTGGTGTACCATGTCAGGTAAGGGTTTATCCTAATATTTTTCCAGATGGCTCTCCATTTATCTCAATGGTATTTATCAAAATGTCCATCTTTATTCCATTGATTTGAGAGGCTAACTTTATTATACACTAACTTCCTATATACATTTGAGTCTATTTCTGGATTGTCTATTCCATTTCATTGTCTATGTATCAGTCAAGTTCCTGGAAGGAAACAGAATTCCACTCACATGGTTCAAATGAAGGGACTTTAATGGAAGTGTGGTCAAGGTTCAAGGAACCTGCAAGGGATGATAAAGCATCCAGAGACTAGCAGTGGTGGAAAGCCATTGCACTCCTAGGCCTGAAGGAGAAGGGAGCGCAGAGAGTGTTATCAGGGTCCTGTGAGAGCTGTGCAGGAGGGAGCACCCAGTAGTATGGAGGGAGCAGAGCCATTGCCTGAAAAGCAGTGAGGGATCAGGGGGGAAACACCCTGACTTTCTACTCTCACCCTCTGATCTCCAGCCAGGCCTCCTCTTGACTGAACCCACAGGAAGCCAGAGGGCAAAGGTCCACTGATGCATGGGGAAAACCGGGGAGGAGCAGAGAAGGCAGAAAATGAAGTGTGGGTAATGGCCAGTGGAGGAAAAGCAGGAAAGTCCACCTGTCTGTTCTGTGCCAGAACCACACTATTCTAATTATTGAGGCTTTAGTAAGAGTAGTGTCTGCTCATTGCTTTCCTTCCTCAGAGATTTTCTGGCTGTTTAAATTTCCATGTGAATATTAGAATCAATTTGTCTAGTTAAAAATGAAATAGAGATAAAACTCAATTTGTTGATATTTTTGTTTGGATTAAGAAATTTATGTATTAGCCTAGGAGGAAATTGACATCTCGATGATGCTGAATTGTCCTTTCTACGAACATGTCTTTACATTTATTCAAGTGTTTCATATATATATATATATACACACACACATATGCATGCACACACATGGAGTTATTCAAAGATTCCTACTTTATTTGGCTTAAAAAATCAAGAATAGCCATTGAAGTTTGTCAAATTCCCTTTTAGTCTGTAAGGAATCAGTCTGACTTTTCTCCTTAAATCAATAAATATAAATAATCAATAGATTTCCTAATATTGAACCATTTCTGCCTTTGTAGAATCAACTTTACTTGGATATGACATATTATTGTTTTAATGTGGTATTGCATTCTGTTGGTTAATATTTTATTTAGGATTTTTGTATTGATATTCTTAAGTGACATTTGTCTTTAGTTTTTAATGTATATGAAATAATTTTTTTTTAAGAAGAGGATTTGGCTTTCTTTTTTCTTTTTTTTTTAATATTTATTTATTTATTTATTTTGGCTGCTCTGGGTCTTAGCTGCCGCACGCGGGATCTTCATTGTGGCATGAGGGCCCATAGTTGTGGCATGTGAACTCTTAGTTGCGGCACGCATACGGGATCTAGTTCCCCAACCAGGGATCGAACCTGGGCCCCCTGCAATGGGAGCACGGAGTCTTACCCACTGGACCACCAGGGAAATATGTGAAATATTTATTAGATTTTGATATTGATATAATACTCTCTTTATAAAAATAACTTAGAAGATTTCTTTTTCTTTCTAAACTCTAGACAAGTTCAGATATCACTGAAATTACCTGCTCTTTGAAAGTTTGTATAATTCTGCTGGAAACCTTGGACCTGGTGCCTTTTTTTTTTTTTTTTAATTTTTATTTATTTATTTATTTATTTATTTATTTATGGCTGTGTTGGGTCTTCGTTTCTGTGCGAGGGCTTTCTCTAGTTGCAGCAAGCGGGGGCCACTCTTCATCGCGGTGCGCGGGCCTCTCACTATCGCGGCCTCTTTTGTTGCGGAGCACAAGCTCCAGACGCGCAAGCTCAGTAATTGTGGCTCACGGGCCTAGCTGCTCCGCGGCATGTGGGATCTTCCTGGACCAGGGCTCGAACCCGTGTCCCCTGCATTGGCAGGCAGATTCTCAACCGCTGCGCCACCAGGGAAGCCCCCTGGTGCTTTTTTGAGGGGCAATTTTTTGGATAGCTTCCTTTCTTTCTTCTCCAGAAACTGGAGCAGTTAGATATTTGGTTTCTTCTGAGAAATCTTTAGGCAAACTATATTCTCCTAGAAAATTATCTATTCCATTCAGATTTCAAGGTGTATTTATTTAGGGCTGACTAGTTTTTTATACTTCTTTGAATTTTATTTAATGTTTAAGCAGGGTGCGCTCAGAATTCCCTACCAATTAGTAGGCTGTGCATATTCCTCCCAGTCACCCCAAGTTTCTGATTTCTAGATTCTGCAAAGTTGTCCATTTCTTCCCTCTGCATGTTATCACTTGCACATCACCACACTGAAGACACATGGGATACTGCTCTGATTCCATCACTCCCCAAAGTACCACTGACCCAGGATTGTGGGCATAGCTGTTTACAGAAGTTTTAGGGACAGAGGAAATGGGTAATATTGAGCTTAGCCCAGCAAACCACTTAAAATCATACATTAAACTCCTCTGTTTTTTTCTTCGCCTCATCTCTTGGCCTGCCTCTTGTTGCTTTGCTCTTTTCTCTTTCCTGCCTAGTAGCATCTTCCCACCCCTCAGAATTCATCTTACCTATTATGGATAGTTTTCTAGTTCTCTCAGTCTTACTTCTCCAGTTGATATGCTGGAGCTGATCATTTCACAAGTAAACATAATAAAGCCCAGCAATGATGGTGCCCTGGGATGATGAAATTCAGATATAACACAACTGACAATCTCTTCCTCCCTCTGCCCAGCTGGATTTTAAATTCCAGTCACTTGTGGGGGTGAGGGAGTGTGGTGAGGTGTGGAAGTGACTCCTCTGTGATCACATGGAGCGTTCTCAGTTTCATGTCAAGCGTTGCTGACTCCCTGTCTGAGCCAAGAAATGTCCTCATCAGGATACTGTCTGTCTTCCAGGGGGAGGAGGCCACCACCCTGCCTTCCCTGGCTGGTCAGGCGCAGAATCTGAGCCCTATGTGATCCTGGCTCTTCCCTTCCTCTCCTGAGCTGTGCAGGGTTTTAACTGGAGCTGTGTCTCCCTGTGTCCGTCTCTCAGCCAAGAAGACCAGCAGCTTCAAGGAGCATCCCCACAGTCCCACGCACATGCACATTATAAAGTAACTGCAAACTCTTCTGAAAAATATTGCTTTTCATTAACCTTGCAATAATGCAACTTCAGCATTTCATGCAGTTGGATTTTCTGGATTCCATTTTTTGCATATGGCGGGGTTTTATTGTAAACATCAATATGTTATGCTGAACAAGAGAAAATCTGCAGCCAGCTTTGAATAGCAAGTTTTTCTCCATCATACACTAGAAATAGAGGTCATCAATGGCATCTAGGCGAATTTGGTGTTCTTCTCCTTACTGTTCTCTCTACAGTTTGTACCTGAGTGGAGTATACTTGAGGATTTTACTTATTTTCCTCTTCCAACCTAGGAGCTCCTAGGAAGGACTTCCTTTTCTTCTCTTTAGTTTTTCAGTCTCAGTTCCTGACCCTGAGTCTGGTTCGTGGTAGGAGCTCAGGAAGTGTGGAGGAAGAATCCATAGGCGAGACCAGGGACTAAATCTCAGTGTATTGCTACGACAGGAGCCTGATGGTGCAGTGGAAAGACAGTGGGTGAAACCAGGAGGCTGCTCCTGGTTTTGCTTCCAGTTGCTTTTTGGCCTCTGTGAGATAAGACACGTAGCTTCTCTAGGCATCTATTTCTTTTCTATAAGATGAAGATAATCATACCTGTAATGTCTACCTTATGGGGCTGTTGAGTTTACCAAAGAAAATAACAAGCATGAAAGGCACTTATAAAAGTATTCTGAGCTCCACAAGCGTGATGACTCATTCGTCTAACGTGTGAGGGACAGGTGTGCATCTGATGGGTACACAGGTGTACAAATAGGCTTCTGAGTTCCATCCAATCTTTTCAGTGAAATAGGTATCCTGAAAAAGTCTTCTTACGAATTCCTAGAATAATTAATAAAGCACAGCAAACATCTTTTTAAATGCAGAGCTGAGCTTGCAGGAATTTCAGGGAACCTCTTGGAGGCCAAAGAAGTGAGGTGGGGCTGCAGATCTCTGTAACCAGGGTTTAACCTCTCTGGGGGACAGGAGACAAGGCCTCAGGCCTGAGTTAACTAGGGGATGGGAACTGAAACCCCTGTATAAAGCTAGGGCCCTTGTGGAGAAATGTGCTAAAAGAAATTTTGCCCACCAGCAATAAGAAAAAAATAACAATATGTCATTTATTTTACCTTGGGTTTGAGTGGAGAAAAAAAAGTCTCTTTTAAGTCTTTATCTCTGCAGGTTTGCTATTGCTTGTGTTTGAATTCCTGATTCCTGCGCCTGTACTCCCTGTAGGCTCTGGGACATTACAAAGTAGACTTTATAATATTCGATATGTATAAAACGCAAATATATACATTTGTATAATATACGGTAACATACAAAATAAAGTAGACTTGGGTTGCTAGTTCCTGGGTTCCATACAAAGAAAATTTAACACTTGCTGGAGAGATGTATCCTCAATCCACGCCCCACAGGGCTCCCCCAGTCTTGCTGAAATAAATGCTCCATCTAAAATTGTAAGTACAGACTTACGAAGAGACAAGCCACCTTCAGCTGAGGTATTTTAAATGAGAGAAGCAAGATGCATAGAAACGTATTATAGCATAATCCCATTTCTAAGAGAACAAACACTTGTCTCTCACAGACACATACTCACATATACCCCTCTCTGTATAAGCTTGCATATGATGAGATAAGCATAAATAAAGTACAAGATATGCATGAGTTGTTAACATGGTGATCTGGAGGGGGTGCTGTACCAGGAAAAGGGGCAAAGGGACAAGCAAAAATGAAAAAGAGATTTGTACAATCCTGGCTCCTTCCTTCTTCTGCCCACTCACTCTGCATCACCCTGTGCAGGATTTAGACTGGAGGGCGTGTCTCCCTGCTTCCCTGTTTCAGCCAAGAAAAACCAAACAGCTCCAAGGAGCACCCCTATGGAGCACATGGGCACAAAGAATATGTAGAGTCATCAATGCCAGTGGACAAATAAATAACAGCTATTGAAAGTTTAAACACTCGTGTAGATGCCATAATTAACAGCCCCTATTTATTTATTCATTGCTATGTGGCAGGCACTTTCCAAATGCTTTACATGTATAACTATTCTATGAGATAGGGACCACCACTGTGATTCCCATTTTACCCACAAGTAAAGGGAAGCACAGAGTCCAGAGAACTTGTCCAAGGTCTCAGGTCCACCTGCCTGACTGGAGGAGACAGGATCCAGACCCAGCAGTTCACTCCCCAGCCCAGGCGCTTAGTCATTGGGCTAATATGTATGTATGTATCGATATATGGAGGATTTGATGTACTAGTGACAATATTTTTGTGTCGGGGAGGTAATATGAGTAAGTTTTGAATTATTATTGTAATTTCATTTTTCCTTGAACTTGCTACCCTTAAAATAAAAAAAAAAAGAAGAAATGGAAAAAAGGATATCTGTCCTTTTACAGCCCTCTCCCTCACCCCCAGTACCTAACACCGTGGTTGGTACTAAATAAGAATGATTACTGCACGCATTGTTGAATCTGTCAACATAAAATGTGATTTAGGGAGCTCCCTGCCAAAGTGTAGGGGTATAAGAAACGTTTATTGAATGGAGTCAAATTGAATCATGGAGGGCTTTCATGTTGATTGCAAATCGAATCAACGGCAAACCGAGAAGGGCAAACTGAGCCAAAATTTCTACAAATTTAGAGAGGACAGGAGTGTGATTGTTGAAAAAACCTTTATGTTTCCATGCCTCAGGTCACCTTTAATGATTAAAGTGATGAGTGATTTTAGGACTAGTTTACATTTATGACATGGCTTCTTCTTTATGAGTGTCACTACTCCTCTCATTGCTGGGAACCAACATTGATTCATTCATAAGCGAGAAAGTGGTGAGGCAGATTTAAGTGCCACAGTTTTAGAACTCAGAAAAGGGCAAAGGGGCAATAGAAATTTTGGGGAAATGGAAGTCTGCAGTAGAGAGAGGTGGGAATAAATGATGCTGTAAAATCACATAGCTGTCCAGGAAGCAAGGAGTCCAGGTCTTTAGGCTTATGGTCTTTCTCCCACACCTTGGAGTTTAAATGATGTCAATTTATTAATTTAGTTGCTCTGTTATAGAACATTCCTGCTCAGTGAATTCTCTCTGTGGAGAACTGAAATGCTTTCAGAAATCTGTGTGATGACCATGGAGTCAGAGTAGAAGTAGCTGATGATCTTAAAGCCGGGAGTCATGAAGCTGGGAAGGTCCCAGGCTTCCATCTCCGATTCAGGTGGGTCTGCCTGGCCACGGGATAGGGCAGGGCAGGGCACATGCCCACACATTCTTGCCCTCACTGGGGCTCCCTGTAACCCCCTTTCTAACACCTTCTTTTGTCAGCCAGGGCCTGACATGATTAACTTTCTTTACACTCTTATCCCGATGACTCACCTTGGCACCTTTCTGGGAACTCACCTGGGGGTTCAACAATACCTGCTAACATTTATTGAACCCAGGTGCTGTGCTCACACGATACAAGTCCTACTTCTCTCCATTTCGGATAGAAAACAACAGAGGCGGGAGACGCAAGAGGGAGGAGATGTGGGGATATATGTATATGTATAGCTGATTCACATTGTTATACGGCAGAAACTAACACACCATTGTAAAGCAATTATACTCCAATAAAGATGTTAAAAAAAAATCTTCAGAAAAAAATAGACATTGAAAAACAACAGCAACAACAGCAGAGGCTCAGAGAGGGTGAGTGTGGTAGGCAGTAGAGTGGGCAGGTCAGGAGTCAGGAATGTGGAGTCAGGCAGACATGGGCCTCGCTTTAGGCAAATGATGTAGCCTTTTATAGTGCCTGTGTTTCCTGAGTTATTAAATGGAGATAACAGTAAGTTCATTTCATGACAGACATAAGGATAGATAGCTAATGTGTATCGAAGTGCTTAGCAGACTGCCTGATACCTAGTAAATCCCTAATAAATGAGAGATACTATTAGCACTTAATGGTATGTGCCCAAAGTCACACGCCAGCAGGGAGATGCAATCAGAATTTGAACGCAGGCCCACTTCAAGCTGAAGCCCATATTATCCCACACTCCGCTGAAACGCTGCAGATTCTCCCACAAAGGCTGGGTCACCTGTCTCAGAAGTAAGAAGGGCCACTTTAGCAGGGCTTGTCTGCTCAGCTCGGGAGCCTGAGGCTGCCTCTCCTTTTGCTTCCTTTAGGCTGGTAACCTCTGGGAGAGCTTGGTGTTGAGCACAGAAGTCTCCAGAGTGAGGAGCATGCACAGCAGGGGAGCCCAAGGCAACCTGCTGGGGGCTGTGTGAAAACATTAGAACTTTTACTTCTGTTTGTTTCCTCATCTGATTTACATTTCTATTTTCATGAGTTTTATGAAGTCATATTGTATTAGGACAGCAGAACATACCCATACTTTATAAATCAATATATTGTGCATATCAAAATATTTTTATTGGTTTGCATATACAATCAAAACACTTTCGGACTTCCCTGATGGTCCAGTGGGTAAGACTCCGCGCTCCCAAAGCAGGGGGCCCGGGTTCAATCCTTGGTCAGGGAACTAGATCCTGCATGCCTGCCGCAACTAAGAGTTCACATGCTGCAACTAAGAAGCTCGAGTGCCTCAATGAAGACCCTGCATGCTGCAACTAAGACCTGGCGCAAAAAAAAAAAAAAAAAAAATATATATATATATATATATACACACACACACACACATATATATATATATACACATATATATATATATTTTTAAAAAATGAAAAGGAAAAAAAGCACTTTGGAGGCCACTAGTTTAGATAATGGTGCATCAGTTAGGTCCAGTCCATGGCAATTTGCCAAGGGTAAGCAAATGGGAAGCTGGTGTTTGCTGGGAGCTTGGATGGAAGATTGATATATTTTACTCAAGAACCACTTAGGCAAAGTGAAGGTGGATTCTCAGAGTCATAGTGAAGAGCACAGGTCATCTGGGTGACTTTGGCTTGATGTGTGAAGGTGGGAGCTTGCTCAGCAGTGACCATATCAGGGACATGCAAAGGGACCTTCTGTATTATGGCCCTACAAATACAAACGCTATCTAACAGTATGTTCATGATCTCACTGTCTTAACATTTGTAATTTCATTTCCACTGTCTAGCTTGAGTATTTTTCAATTTCACTTGGAGCTATTCTGTGACAAACCCGTAAATCGTCAGAGCAAGAAAGAGCCTTGAATGCCTTTCTAGTTCAGCATTTTCCAGCACCACTAACTCCATGAGAAGAGAAAGGTTTCCATGGCCAAATGCATGTGAAAATTGCTGGTAAGACAAAGTTAAACAGGTTTTCTCACTGCTGGACTTCTCAGATGCTTTGTTCTAGAAATGTGCATTGTGACTCCAAGAGCAGAATCTAGCCTGAAGATTTCCCAGTATTCCCCCCTCCTTTTTTTTCTTTTTTTTTTTTTTCATAGAGCATTTCTCCATGGGATACACTTAGGAAAAATGGATGAGGAAATTCAGATTTAGAGAAGGAGACTGATTTCCCAAAAGTCTTGAGTAAGAGGCAGATTTGGGATTAGAACTCAGGTGTCTTCATTTTCCATTCATGCAATTAAAAAATCATTCTCTGTGACAGACATTTCTGTGCCAGGTACCGTGCTATAAACCTGAGTAAGAAAGAGTCTTTTTCTGTGGAGGGCTTACACTCTTGCTGGGGAGACAATTATAACACGGCGTGAATTTAGAGACATACGCAGCGTGCTAGGTTCCTCAGAGAAGGGAACAATGAACTTTCCAGGTTTAGAGCTCTATCTACTACATCAGGCTATTCCAGGACTTTAAAAATTAGTCTTGTTCAATTCATATAAGGATTCCACAAAGTATTTGCATCTATTATTCCATCATTCTACATCAGTGAGTTTATTTTTAGAATCCAATGTGCGGACAAGGCTTTAAGGACAAGCAGTGGTGTGTTAGAGATGGCTTGCCCTCTTGTAAGAACCCCTCGTGCACATCTCTTCCCAATTCCTCATTCAGTGACCTCATGAGGGTAGCTTGAAATCAGCCATGATGAGAGTATTTACACCACGGAAGACACTACAAATCAGGGTCCCTGTCCCAGTTGTTAAATTTTTGCCAGCATAGTGCTAAATAAGGATGTTCACTCTTTGTAATAGTCAAGAATTGGATATAAATTGAATGTCCAGCAAGAGGGAATGTTAAATTATGTGCTGGTTATCTTCCGTTTTATCTTCCAAACCCACCCGCTACTCTTCTCCACCTTCCTCTAGTCTGGGTGGTGACCTTTATTGTCTGCTTTTACCTTCTGACTTCTGTTTGTGTTGGACCAATGAGAAGCACATGCAGAAGGTTGGAGGGTGGAAGAGAGTGATGTCAGGTCATTTATTCCTCCAGCTCAATCCCTGCGGGGTCACCGTTGGCTAGCTGTCCCTCAGCTGAAGGTCACAGCTCCTATCAAGTGATCCTGGAAATCATTCTGTGTCTGTTCATAGTGGTCTTCTCCCACCTGCCTTTTATAAAAATTTAAACAGCTCCAGAATCTTCTATTGTGTGGATGTCCCAGAGTTTATTCAACCACTCTCCCAGGTATGGGCATTAAGTTGTTTCCAACATATTGCAATTACCAATAAACCTGTAATGAATAACCTTGGGCATTCATTTTGTATTGTTGTATTTTCATATTGTTGGAGGTATTATCATATTGTTGGAGGTATTATCTTCAGGGTATGTGTCTAGAAATGAGATTGCGGAATCAAAAGCCAAATGCGTATGTAATTTATTACTAAATTCCCCTCCATAAGAGTTGTACCAGTTTGCATTCCTACCAGCAATGAATAAGAATGTCTATTTGCCCCCAGCCTTGCCAATAGAACATGCTGTCAAGCGTTTTAATTTTCGTCAGTCTGTAACGTGAGAAATGGTATGTCAGTGTAGTTTTAGTTTGCATTAAAATATTATGGATGAAGTTTAATATCTTTGTGCATGAATTATCTGTTCATGTATTTTGCTTATTTTTCTATCGTGTTTCTGGTATTTCTTTCCTCAATTTTTAAGAATTAACAATAGATTAGGACATTAACCCTTTGTGATATATGATGCAATTTTTTTTCTTTAGGCTTTGGTTTTGGTATTTTTTTGTCATGTAAAAGTATGTTTCTATGTAGTCAAATTTATTTCTCTTTTTATTTTTTGTACCTGGTTTTTGAGTTATAGTTAGGAAACTTTTCCCTGCATTGAGGTTATAGCGGAATTCACCCATATTTTCATGTAGTACTTGCTTGGTTTCATTTTTTACCTTTAGATCTCTGACCTTTTTGGAGTTTTTCCTTGTCTATGGTGTGAGATACAGATCTATTTTCATCTTTTTCCAAATAGCTATCAAGTTGTCCCCAAGTCATTTATTAAAATGTCCATCTCTGCTTTAAGTGGTTTGAGATGCTACCTTTATCAAATATTAAATTTCCGTATTTACTGGGAACTATTTCTGGAATTTGTAATTTATTGTACTTGCTTGTGTGTCTATTCATGTGCTGGTGTGACATTGTTTTGCCATTTTTTTTTTCAGATTTTTTTCAACATTTTACTATACAATTTTTCAAACATACATAAAAGTTGAAAGAATTTTACAGTGAATACCTACTTACATACCCATTAGATTCTACCATTTCACCATACTTGCTATATCACATATCTATCCATCTGTCTGTCCCTCTGTTCATTCACCAATCCATCTTATTTTTTGATGCATTTCCAGGGGAGTTGCAGGCATTATAACACTTCCCCCCAACTTCAATATGCATATCAGTTTTAATTATAGAGGCTTAGTAATATATTTTGCTATCTGGCAGGGCTAGTTCCCCCTCACACCTTTTCTTCTTTGGATTTTCCTAGCTATTCCTAGCTATTGGAAAAATGTTCTTTTTCCATATGAACATTAGACTCAATTTATCTAGCTTTATTAAAAAAAAAGCCTTGTTATTTTTATTGTGATTGCATTTATTTTTAAAATTAGAGAATTATAAAAATTTAAATATTTTAAAAATATTTAAAAGTTGATAATTAACTTTTAAAATGATATTATGTTGTTCTATCTAAGAAGAAAGGATGTCTTTCCAGTTGTTCAAGTCAGTAGTGTTTTAAAGTTTTCCTCATATAGGTTTTGCTGGGAATCTTTCTATTAGATCTCTAACAAATTTTATTATATCTCTGAGAAATAGCTCTGGTTGCTACCGGTGATCAGTATTCTGCAGAACAGCTGCTTGGCATTATGGCTCTAGCTAATTAAAATGTTTTTCCTTATACTGACCCAATATCTTTTTTCCTGTGTATTACAACTTTACCCCAGGTTTTAGTTCAGCTCGACTAGAATAACACGTAAGAGCTATAATTTCCCTTCCTGGTTTGCTGGTAGGAGTTTAAGCCCATCATAATTGGCCTCTGTGCACCTCTTCACCTCCTCTGCCACTACCTTCCACCCTCACTTTGCATCCTAGCATATGGAATCACAAATATCCCCACACGTCCCACCCCTTTTCATCCTCTGTGCCTCTGCTCCTGCCTTTGCCTGTGGTTCCTTGCCCCTTTGTCTTTCTAGTAAACTTCGATTTCTCTCTGTAAACTCAGTTGAAGAGTCACCTTTTCTAAGAAGCCTTCCCTGATTTTCCACAGCACATCTACTCTCATAGCAGACTCTTCCCTATACCGTTTCGACTGCTGCTCTTATGGCATGGTGAGGTGATGTGTTTTACGTGTCTTTTTCTCCTTTGTGCGTGGTTTCTCCCCGTTCTTGTATTACTAGCATCTAGTATAGTTCCTGGCACATAATATGTACTCAAATGTTTGTTGCATAAATGAATAGTTACAGGCCAATTTATCACCTTTTCTGTACAGCAGCCCTTCAGATAGTTGGAGATCCCTGTCATGCCTATTCTTCAGCCTCTTTTATTCAGCTCTTTTAACAGTTTCCCCTGTGATGTTCTTTCCAGATAATCCCTTAATGTTCGAAGAAACATTTAACCAGAGCCATTTCGTAGTTTTCCACAACCTTTGCATTACTAGAAGACCATGCACCTTAATTACTAACCCCAAGGGGTCCCAATGGAGGGTCAGACAACCCAGAAGCTTTTTGTGTACTTATTTCTCAACAATTAAATTTTCCACAAACAGCCTTGTACAATGACAGCTCTATATGACATCATTTCTGAGTCATTAGTAACCTGATTTTTTTTTCTATCATTCTGAAGCAAAGCATAAAAGGTATGTATTTCCCATAAATAATGAACTGTTTGTGACATTGGGAAAGTATCTCATAAAATGTGGTTAGGGGAAGACATAAAAGTGTTAATGTTCTCTTGGCAACAGTAAGACAAAAATATATGATTTGAGTGTTGGCACAAATTCAGGCAAAATACTTGGCAGGAATTCTGAAGAGGACTCCAAATTCAAGTGGTATAAGGTTACTTTTTAAAATTATATGAAGGCCAGGTCTGTGCTTTCTAAAAATTCTGAGTATTTCAGGCTCCTAGTGGCTGAAGCAAGCATGCTTCCTGGAATTATTCAGGAAATAATTACTGAATAAGATGGCTGATCCATCCTAGGAAAATGGCAATAATTTACAATTGAAACAAAGGCCAGTATTGTCGCTTTAAGTCAGAGCCTTGTAGATTAACTTAAACAATGAAAACAATTAAATGATAGACCACAGAATTTTCTTTAGATCTGCAGAGCATTAAACATACTAGATAGGTTAGAAGGAGAAAAATCTGTAAAATATTTTAGATACTTCTTCTTTATGTTTTTTCAGATTATCTGTTTCTGCTTGAGTCAATTTCAGTAAATTGTATCTTTTTGGGAATTTGTTCATTTCAGCTAACTTGCCTAATTTGTTGCCATGAAGTTGTTTATAGTAGTCCTTATAATTGTTTTTATTTATGTAACATGGTGTAAGGACACATTGAGGGATATTTTGGTAGTGAGATTTGAAAGTTGCCTTAAGACCCAGTGGTGAAAGGCCTTGAATGGGGTGCTTAGGTACTGGGAAAGCCACAGGAATTACTGAGGGGGGGAGAATGACAATCTCTTATGAGTTTTAAGATTAACTAAGGAATAATTTGGTTATTATACTATTATTCAAATGATCCAATCATGCGTATACATAAATATATGGTTAATACAATTTTCATTACAACATAATTTATGAAAGTGAAAAATTAGAAACATCCAATTCCCATTTCCAAGAATATGTTGGATCAGGTTAATTCAACCAAACTTTCCCCTTAAAACAATTAAAAATACTAGGCACAAAAATAATGCTGTGGCCTGGACTTCAAGACAGGAGTCAAGGAGAAATGGACCCAGCTCTAGGGAGCTGACTGGGGTCTTCCCAGAAAGCCCACTCTCAGAGACCAGGAGTGATGTCTGTGGACACCTCCAAGGTCAGGACTGGAGGTGGATGGGGGAGAAAAAAGGGTGTAAGTTGGGCTTCAAAGGGAGGGCTTTCATTTCTTTCTGTTAACTCAGACAAGGTAAAGCCTTTCTGGGCTCTCCTCAGCTTCATTTGCTTCTGACTGGTTTGTCTTTCTGCTTGCCTACCTCTTCCTTCCCAAGGTGGGGGGTGGCTGGAGGGGAAGAATGGGGGAGGGAGAAAAAAGTAACAATTATTGGCTACCTACTAAATATCAGGCACTATGCCAGTGTTTTACAAACATGATCTTGTTTAATCCTCATAAGCATGGTATGAGAAAGGTGTGATTATCTCCATTTTACAGATTAGGGACCTGATGCCCAGACAGAAATGACTTGTTAAAGGTTATTCAGCCTGGTTTAGGGATGGCAAATATATGGTAGAACTAGGACTTGAATGAAGGCTGTCTGACTTAGGGGCTCGTGCTTTTTCTATTACCCCTGGTATGTTAATACACATATATGTATATATCTTGATATATCACATTCTGACCTTTTGATAAGACAACCATGTCTTTAATTTTCTGGGTTATTCTCAATTTAAAACATTTTGTCCTTTGGTCATCATAACTATCCTCATACTTGATATATTCACATGCCCTGATTTTTAAAAATAGAACTGCCTGGGGGCCTGCTCTTCTTGTTTACTCTCTGTTCCAGAATTATGACTGGAAGGTCATAATATGATCTGCTAGTGATAGATCTTTCCATGAATGACACCCATAGTTACTGTTATTTCTTAAAATATGTGTCCTTTGTTCCATCACGGAACAAACTGAACTGTGATATGTTTTGTAATTCATATAGCTGATTTCATGTTACTGTCATCCTTATAGTTCTGTCACACTTTGGATGGTTACAATTTTCTTTGTCTCTGAGGATGTTGGAACCTTGCATTATTTACTATATAGGAGAGGAAATTGTAGCCTTATAGGGAGATGTGGTAATGTTCTCTCCCTGTTACTATATTTCTGAGAGAAAGCATCTAGTAAGAGCCAAATGCAAGCTAAGGGCATAGATAGAAGTATAAATGAAACTTTCAGACCTGTGAGGGACCTTAGAACTCTTCAAATTCAAATCTGTTTTTTAAAATTGAGGGCTCAGAGAAGAGAAGGTACTTACACAAAGTCATAAAGCTAATAAATAGTGGTGCCAGAACAATGTTCCTTTACTTTCAATATAATGCTTTTTCCACCCTAACCCAGAGTAAAATGTTATGGGGTTAATTGGGCCTCTACTCTGCAGCTACGACAGCCAAATTAGGAATTATTACTGACATTTCTTAGGTTTCCCTTTGTGCTGAATGAAATAATATTGGGGGAAAAAAAGAAGATAGAACCCACAGAGCAAGAGAGAAGAGATGGCTCTAAGAGGGTGCTTCCCTGCTCTTCTCCAGGAGGAGATTTATGCCACATGAAAGGGAGGTGAGTATGCTAATCACCTGGTGGGCCTAGATAGGCTGAAATTCATACATTTCAGGTAATTCCACCATTTTTAACTTCCATTGTTAGGAGAAAAGTCAGCTGTCAGTCTAATGGTTGTTTGACTACAGATAATCAGCCTTTTCATTTTGTCTGCTTTTTAAGATTTTCTCTCTATATTTAATGATTTGTAGTTTGAATACAGTGTGTTTGGTATGGTATTTTTGTTGTTGTTTTCATTCTGCTTGGAATTTTCTGGTGAACCTGGGGTCACTTTAAATTAATGTTTGAGTTGGGATTTGTTTGTCCCCACAGGTAGTATAGATTCCATCTCTGAATCCACGTGAGTAAAGCCTTGTGATGAAGAGTTCTTTAGGGAGATTCCCCCTCCCCGTTTTTCATACTTTAGCCAGAGACAAGGTCAAAGCAGTCAGGATATCCACTGTTTACCCATACTGTGGGAAAGATTTAAAAAAAAAAAAATCTACTTCATACAATTGAGGATGGTGCTTTTTTTGGAGGTCCACTTTTTTAGTGAGAGCTCTACTTTAGCATTCCACCCCTTTTTGGTTCCAGACTTTATTTCCTGTCCTCTCATGCTCATGAGGCCAATTAAAATCAGTCCCTAAGCCAACAGAGATTGACAGATTTCTCCAGAGAGAATGCCAGTTTCAGTACTTGCTTATCTCTCTGGATTTATGGTTTCTCATTGTTCCTAACCTCTGAGCCTTTCTGTAACTCTCATGCCAGCTCAGACATGTCAATGAAACGAGGTTTAAAAATGTTTTAGTAGCATTTTTGGTATCCCTGTGTCAGGAGTCTTTTTCCTTGACTTCCAAGTCTGTCATATTGTTGAAAATGAAAGTCAGTCTATTTATATTCAGCAGAAGAGTTTGGCTATTACATTTGGATGTTATCTTGATATCACTCCAGTGCAACAGCCATATGGAACTCACAGTCTATTGAAGGAGGTAGTCATTAAACCATTATACACAATAAATTGATGTGGAGGATATGTTGGTCATCTATACAGGGTAAATGGGGACACAAAGACATGAACAGAGGGTCCAGGGAAGTCTTCTGGCAAAAGCTGACTTGAGCTGGTGTTTGAAAGGAAAGGGTGGAGAGACGAAGGAAAGAGTGGAGTGAGCTGAGTCAGTAAAGGCAGCGGGGGTTGTGAAATACCACCTTTCCAACCCTACAGTCAGAGCTACTTGGTCACCCCAGTCTTTGAAACAGGTCCCAGTCTTGGTCAGTCCCATTCCCACATTCAAAAAATCATCGCCTAGACAAGCATCAAGGAGCTTCTTCCCTATGTTTTCCTTTAGGAATTTTATGGTATCAGGTCTTATGTTTAAGTGTTTAATTCATTTCAAGTTAACTTTTGTGAGTGGTGTAAGATAAGGGTCCTGTTTAATTTTTCTGCACGTGGCTATCCAGTTTCCTTACACCATTTGTTGAAGAGACCATTTTCTTCCCCATTGAGTATTCTTGGATCCTTTGTTAAATATTAATTGACTGTATATATGGCGCTTCCTCCTGTATTTCTTGTTTCCTGTGCCTGCTCCTTTCTGGGGCTTATTTGACCTTCTGGGACTTAAGCTCTGCCAAGTTCTTGCTAGTCCTCCTGGACATGGTACTGCATGTGACTACAGCCTAGCTCCCTCTCTCCACTCCCTGCTAGGCATTATGCCAGACACCCTTCATAATCTTCTCTTATTTCCTTTTCTCAAATAGTCTATGAAGGAGATTGAATTTGGATTTCAGTGGGTAGAAATAAAGTCTCCAGATGAGCTTCCCACCAGCCTCTGTGAGGGAGCACTCTTCTCCCTAGCAGATCCCAACCATGTTTGCTTGTGGGGAACCTTGAGGGAGCAGTAGACAAGCTTAAGAAGGGGAGTGCCATGGAGCTACCAGCTACCCGCTCCCTGCCCCATTATATTGGAAGTATTTCAGAAGCTGCCAGAAGGAAGGAAATTGCAGCTCTAGCTTCTTTGGCATTTCAGAGAAGAGAAAAAAAAATATACCTGCTGCTGGCTCCCAGTTATATGTCTGTGATCTAGAACTCTCTTCTGAACTCTCTGTCTGTATATTCAACTGCTTACTTGATATCTCTGCTTAAAATTTTTAGAGGAACCTCATAAGAACAGTGTGTACAAAGATAAATTCATCTTCTCTCCCGAACTTGGCTTCTCCTTCTGGACCCCTGTCTCGGTGAATGCCACCTTGATTCACACAGATGCCTAAGCCAGGAACAGGAACATCATTCTTGGCTTCCTCTCCCCTGACAAATTCTGTAATATTCCATCTCTGCTCATCTATTTCTGTTCCATTTGCCACTTCCTCAGCCCATTTCCTCACTATCACTTATCCAGCTGGTGTCCCTGTCTCCTTGGTTCTGCTCTCTTCCAATTCATTTATCAAAACTAGCTAGAGTGATCACTCTAAAACATTGGTACTCAAAGTATGGTCCATGGACCAGCACCATTAGCATCACCTGGGAGCTCATTAGAAATGCAGAATCCTAGGCCCCACCCCAGATCTGCTGAATCAGAATTTGCATTTATAAAACACCCAGATGATACATACCTAAGTACACTGGGATTTGAGAAGCATAGCTCTAAAATAAATGTCTCATGATATCTCTGCCTTGTAAAATCCCTTAAAGGCTTTCTACTGCCCTCAGGAAAATCCGTCCTCCTTAAATGAGCCCGTAATGTCTTTTAAGATCTAGTCCCTATGGACCTAGGCAGATATGTCTCTTTTCTTAGTACTGTGGTGACCTCTGAGCAACAGTCACTGCCCTGCTTTCAGTTCTCTGTGTCTTTTCTCCAGGATTTGCATGTGCTTTTCCCTCTGCCTGGAATATTCTTTCTCTGAAACATTTCTTCCCCAAGGAAGCCTTTGTGACCTCCCATATCTGATCTTGGTTTTCCTTCTGTGTGTTCCTGTGGATTTCCCTTATCTTGCTAATTAATTCTTTTTTTAACTTTATCAAATAATATTTATACAGTACATGTACCTGTTTGCTCTGTGCTGGGATGCAAGCTGCTGAGAATACCCTGTAGGTGCTGTGTTCACCTCCGTCTCCCCCTCTAGACTTGAAGCTTAGTGTAGATGGAAGCCATGTTTATTTATTCACTTGTGATCCTGAGACCTAGCATAATACCTGGAGCAAAATGACACTCAAAAATGCAAATCAAAACTACAATGAGGTATCACCTCACACCAGTCAGAATGGGCATCATCAAAAAATCTACAAACAATCTACAAACAAAATCTGCAAAATCTACCAACAAATCTCCTGCTGGAGAGGGTGTGGAGAAAGGGAACCCTCTTGCACTGTTGGTGGGAATGTAAATTGATACAGCCACTATGGAGGTTCCTTAAAAAACTAAAAATAGAACTACCATATGACCCAGCAGTCCCACTATTGGGCATATACCCTGAGAAAACCATAATTCAAAAAGAGACATGTACCACAATGTTCATTGCAGCACTATTTACAATAGCCCCAGGACATGAAAAGCAACCTAAGTGTCCATTGACAGATGAATGGATAAAGAAGATGTGGTACATATATACAATGGAATATTACTCAGCCATAAAAAGAAATGAAATTGAACTATTTGTAGTGCGATTGATGGACCTAGAGTCTGTCATACAGGGTGAAGTAAGTCAGAAAGAGAAAAACAAATACCATATGCTAACACAGGTATATGGAATCTAAAAAAAAAATGTTTTTGGTGAACCTAGCGGCAGGACAGGAATAAAGACGCAGACATAGAGAATGGACTTGAGGACACGGGGAGGGGGAGGGGGAAGGGTAAGCTGGGATGAAATGAGAGCGTGGCATGGACATATATACACTACCAAATGTAAAATAGATAGCTAGTGGGAAGCAGCCGCATAGCACAGGGAGATCAGCTCGGTGCTTTGTGACCACCTAGAGGGGTGGGATAGGGAGAATGGGAGGGAGGGAGACGCAAGAGGGAAGAGATATGGGGATATATGTATACATACAGCTGATTCAATTTGTTATACAGCAGAAACTAGCACAACATTGTAAAGCAATTATACTCCCATAAAGATGTTAAAAAAAAGATATAAAATAAATATATAATTAGGAAAAAAAAATGACACTCAATAAAAACTTGTTAAATGGATGGGGAGCCCCAAGTATACTGATGATGAGTATGGAATATAAAGGACCTATTTGGTGAATTAAGGGGGGAGTGGTGACAAACTTTTACTCCCTTTAATCTGAGTGTGCTCAAAGAGAGGTCTATTCTCAGTCTTCTGGAGACTGGGAAATGGAGGCGATGGGAACAATTATTTCATTTTAATGATGCAGAAACTGAGGTTCAGAGAGGTTAACCAACTTGCCAAGGGTTCCACTGATTGTAAGAGTTGGAGCTGCGACTCCAACCCAGGGGTGGCTGACTCCAAAGCCGGGAACTTTTTCCAGAGTCAGGACCTGAGTAAAGGTCAGTTTGGCCACTCCTGTCCTGAATGAATGAATGAGTGAATGAGTGCATACAAACATCTGTCCATCATTCTGATAGTTATTTTAGGATGTCAGGCATTTCACATTCAAAAGGCCAACCATCTCTAACATAGAACAATGCTTTCTGGTGTTTTCCATGGACAGCAGACTCCCCCAAAGAAAACTTTCCTTTGGCCCCTGCTGTGTGGGATCTGAAGCCTCTTTGCCTCTCCATAGAATGCCAAATGTAGAAGAGATCTCATTAGAATCCAGTTGGTTCCATCTCTCTTTTCATCAAGGCTCAGAGACACAGAGTGACTTACCCAAGGTAACACAGCAAATAAGTGACTGAGCTGGAGCTCAAACCTGGACCTTTGAGTAGTCCGTTCAGAGCTCTGTCCACTGGACTTTGCCACCTCGTATGCAATAGGTATTCAAGAAATGCTTGTTGATAGTCTTGTGATTGTTGCTCACTGCTGGGAGCTCTGGCAGTGTATGGAATGACTCAGGCCTCAGTCAGAGGCAAGTCCCCTGTGATTTTTAGTAAGCAAAAGAGAAGTTCATGTCCTGAGCTATGATTATCTGTTCAAATTCCTGCAATTAGTGTCAAAGATAATAACTTGATTGTTATTATTAAATGTAAATGGGGATAGTCCTGAGATGCCCCAATGCAGATGTCTGTTAATTTTGAACAGAGACATGCACTGGCTGAGGCCTTGCCTCATGACTCCGCGCGAGAGAGGGGGGGGTGGGGGAGGGGAGAGAAAGAGAGAGAGAGAGAGAGATGGAGAAAATGTGTGTGTGTGGGGGGGGCAGACAAATAATAAACAAATACACAAATACATATATACTGTTAAGGGATAATAGGTAAGGCAGGCTGAGCTGGGCAGAAAGATCGAAGGGGAGGAAGTATTTTTTTTTTTTAATATTTATTTATTTATTTATCTTTGGCTGTGTTGGGTCTTTGCTGCTGTGCACGGGCTTTCTCTAGTTGCAGCGAGCGGGGACCACTCCTTGCTGCGGTGCACAGGCCTCTCATTGCGGTGGCCTCTCCCAATGCGGAGCACGGGCTCCAGGCACGCGGGCCCCAGCAGTTGTGGCATGTGGGCTCAGGAGTTGTGGCTCGTGGACTCTAGAGTGCAGGCTCAGTAGTTGTGGTGCACGGGCTTAGTTGCTCCATGGCATGTGGGATCTTCCCGGACCAGGGCTCGAACCCGTGTCCCCTGCATTGGCAGGAGGATTCTTAACCACTGCACCACCAGGGAAGCCCTGGAGGAAGTATTTTGGATGAAGTGGTCAGGGAAAGCCTCTCTGGCTAGGAGACTTGAGAAGAGGCATGAGTAGTTGAGAGAGTCGTGTGGATATTAGAGGAGAGTAGCTTTCCAGGCTGAAGAAAGAGTAACTGGGGGGGCCTGAGGTGGAAGCATGCTTGGGCGTTCAATAAACAGTCAGGAGGCCAGTGCAGCTGGAGTTGGGGGGGGGGGAGCCAGCAGGACAGTGGGGAGTGAGGTTGGAGAAGTAATTGAGGCAAGTGCACATAGACCCAGGTGAAGCCACAGTGAGGATTATAAGGGAGATGGAAGGCCATGGAGGGCAGGCAATTGAGCAGTTGAGCTGTCGGTTTCACCCAGGGTGCCTGAGTGGAGAATAGACTGGTGCGGTGGGGAAATGGGGCAACCTTTGAAGCTATTGCAGTAGTACAGGCCAGACAGAGCGGTGGCTTGAATTAGAGAAGTGGTGGGTGGTAAGGAGTAACCGCACTCTGATGTAGTTTGAAGGCAGAGTGGATGTGGAGTAAGAAAGAGCGGAGTCAAGGATGACTCTTAACACCTTCGGTCTGAGCGACTGGAAAAATGGAGTTGCTGTATCCTATCTCCTTGGATATAAAGAAGATGGGGAGGAGAAGGGGTTGAGGGGAAAACAGTCCTGCTCTGGACGTGTTAAGCTTGAGAATAGTGGGAGACGTCTAACTGAGGTTGCCAGGAAGCTGTTCAGGGGAGAGGCTGGAACTGGTGGTGTGGAACGGGGCATGGTTAGCATGTATGTGGGCAAGTCCCCTGGGGAGTGAGACTAAATAGAGAAGAACTCAGCCCTGGGGCTCCCCAAAGTTGGAGGTCAGAAGGATGAGGACAGTCCTCAAAAGAGGCTGGGAAGGAATGGCCAGTGAGGAGGGAGGAAAACCAGGAGCGTGGTGTCCGGAAGCCAGTGAGGTGCGTGTTTCCAGAAGGGGATAGCGATCAAACGTGTCACAGGCTTCGGAGGCCCAGTGAGGTGAGGCTTGAGGCTGACCATTGATTTGGGAACACAGAGCCATTGCTGAGCTTGATAAGAGCAGCGCCAGAAGAGTGGTGGGGTGAAAGTCCAGCTGGGGCAGGTTCAAGAGAGGCTGGGAAGAGAGGAGAAGAGGTGATAATTATAGACACGTCCTCTGAAGAGTGTTATTATAAAAGGGAGCAGAGAAGGGAACAACAGCATGTGGAAGAGCGTGTAGTCAAGTGAGAGAGGGTTTTCCTTTATGATGGAAGAAATGACAGATTTGTGTGCTGATGAGAATGATCCAGTAAAGCGAGGGACACTGAGAGTGCAGGAGAGAGGGGGCAATGGCAGGAGCTGTGTCCTTGAGTAGACAACAGGGGACGGACCTGTGTGCCCTGGGGAGGCGCTGGCCTTGCACAGCTGCTGACAACCCCAACGGAGCCCTAGGTGCTGACTGGGCGCTGACTGGGCACTTCCTGGGGGAGGGGCGGCGGTGGCACAGGGAGTCCTGCAGAGAATGTTGAAAGGCTCATTCCAGAGACCAACGCTAAATTCTTTTTATAGCTTCAGAGTTTTGGTCTTACATGTACAGTGAATTTGATGAACTTATTACCGGAAACCAGACAGGGCAGCCGCTAATAGCAGCTGTAGGAAGTTCTTGGCTTCCAAATTATGCAGTTGTCCATCAACAGCTCAATTAAAGCTCTCAGGCAGCAGTGGTTCGTCAGCATTAAAAAGCGTCAGAGTGAAACCCTCAGGAAAATTAATGAGATGCAAGTCCACCCGTTGGGCTTATTTTTAGATATTCTAGGCAACTCTTGTAAGGGTGGAATCTTGGACTGCTTTATGTCAACGTCGCCACGCCAGGAATTGACAATCCGAGAGGCTGGCCCTTCAAATAGCAGACAACTTCCTGCAGCTCATGGGCAAGCGTCTTACTTTTTTACCCCAAGGCACAATTTCTTTCATTTTTTTTTTTCAGGAATCCTGAGTTGTAGGCAGTCTCTATTTGCCAGCCCTAATAATGGCTTATAACCTTGCAAACTGGCTGGGGTAGCTTGTGGCATTGTCCTCAAACAGGGCATTTGGGGATTTTGCTGTGGCTGAGAGCAGTTCTGTCTCTGTTTCTGATGTTGTTTCTGTTTTTCTTCATTATTGAAAGCCCAACCTTCCCTCTTTGTCCCTTTGGTTTGCAGCCCAAGTGATCGTCTTGGTTGGTACCTCTGATCTTTCTGTCCTTAGCTCAAGGGGTCTCCACCTATGCTGTCCTAAGCGGTGTCCTGTTGTCTGGACTTGGGCTCTGTCTATCCTACCTGCCTGCAGGTCTTGCCCTGTATGGCTGCTGAGTTTCTGATTGTCAGCCCCAAGATCTGACTGGCAGAGGAATGGTGCCCCAGGCCCTACCTGAGCCCTGAGGAGCTCCACCTGGCTGCCTGGACCAGCCTCATACCTATATTGATACTCTATGCTGGGTCAGGGCTATGCTTGGCCTTGGGGACTCAGAGACAATTGGGACATGCCCTCAAGAGTCTGACAGTACAGTGGGGAGACCAGCCGCAGCGGGGAGTCGCCATCCTTCTCTCAGGGAACTGCAAGTCCTTCGGGGCTGGAGCTGAAGTGTGATGGAGCTGGAGCTGGGGAAGTAGGCGGGCCAGAGCTGGGACTTCACGCTGAGGGCAAGGGGGAACCATTGAGGTTTTAAGAAGGTCGATGACACGTCATATTTGCATTGAGATTTGCATCTCTCTCTGGCTTCAGCTGCTGCTGTGAGGAGCACAGGTTGGAGGGGACAGGGAGACCGGTGAGGAGGCTTTGCTCATCTCTGCACCTGTCTGAGCCAAGGAGGTGGCGGAGGAGATGTGGAGGCAGACATCAAAGAGAGTAAATGCACTCAGTTGGCAGGACTCCCAGCTCGGCTTTAGAACACGATGCTGCTGAAGTTCCTTGCACAAACCTGATTTCCTTCAGTCCTCATACAAACCCCTTACTCTCCCAAACGTAGGGGCTTGGCAGTGGTGTGACTTTAAATACTGTTTCCTCCTCCCAGAAATAATCTCTCTTTGTAGAGACTAGAGGAAGGGATTATCTTTCTTTGTGGACTCTTGTGCACCAGAAATTACAATCCTGGCCTGTGGACTATTGAGACAAAACCAAAGAGGAAACTCATGTGCTGTTTTCACCTTTCCTTCCTCTGTTGCTGCTTTGTTTTGCTCGATGAGTGGTAACAGAGTATAGTGTTGGAAAGCACACATTTTGTAACTGGATTGCCTGAATCCCAGCTCCACCATTTACTAGTGACTCTGGGCAAGTTACTGAACCTCCCCTGTTTCAACTTCCTCATCTCTAAAATAAGGATAATTATAGTAACCTATATCATATTGTTACTGTGAAGGTTAAGTGAAATAATACCTATAGGGTATCTAGACTAGGGCTTGGTCATAGTAGGACTTACTGCATCTTACCTATTATTATCGGTGACTTGGAACATTTGAGGACCAGAGGGCAAGGATGAAATGCTTCTCAGTGGCAAAGCGACTATAAAAAGACTCACCAAAATAGTCCTTCCCAACTGGGGTACCAAAGAGGCAGTGATGGGGCCCATAGACTATTTTAAAATAGCTAATAGAAAGTGCACATTAATCTAAGGCAAGCTTCACAGGTGCATTATACTGCAATGCACTATGGTTACATTGATATAAACAAAGTGCTTGGGAAAACAGAGTGAGTCTCAACACTGCTTTTGGTGGGAAGGGTGTGGGCAGGGAGGGAGGTTACCAGGTTCCCGATCTCCTTCCCAGAGACTCAGCCTTACACAGTGACTATCTGGACCACCCTGGGGCAGCTTCCACTTTGCTCAGCTACTGAATATCCTGGGGTCATTGTCTCATCCTTTCCATTTCATTCTTAGATTGACTGGAGAGTGGAAGGGTAGGGGGAGAGGTGGCTGCAGTAGGGAACACTGTGATTCTTACCTGGGCCCCTAAAGGGGGCCCACACTCAGGGAATGGCTACAGGAGGATCTTTGAAAAGGGGAAGGCATTGTATTTTTATGTTTATACAAAGAGATATGGGCTTAGGAGGCTCCAGCAAATGCTGATTTAGTCCACCTCAGGGTCCCTCACACCCTCCCGCACTCAGACCACTGTGTCTGCTTTTAATAGCTCCCAGTCAGCAATGTTTTATTTCACTAAGCAGGCACTTATCTCCTAATACCATCAAGGCAAGGTCATTGTAATTAACAAAGGGCAGAAGTTTTTTCTTTCTTTGCTGTCCCAGTGCATAGGAAACACTAAGTTTACCAAGGAGACATTATGGTGTCTTTGCCAGTTGACCAGTGTCTTGGATTTCCTGTAGTTCTGAAGTCTGAAGGTTGGCTAGAGCCTAGGTGATCATCTGCTCCAACATTCCATCCCCGTCCTCTGACAGACCATCCATTCATTCTCTGATGGAACAGAGAATTTTTTCCATCTGAAGGTGTTTCTTAGTTCCCCTAATGTCCACTTTGTGCATGGGTCAGATCCTATTGTACAATCATCTTTCAAGATATTATCAATGGATTTCTTCTTCTCAACGAGGAACACATCCCAGTGAAATGAAAAATGGTGGCCAAGTGAGTTATACTTTATACTCAAGAGTATCATGGCAGGGGAGGGGGTACTTTCCTGGTGGCACAGTGGTTGAGACTCCGCACTCCCAACGCAGGGGGCCTGGGTTCGATCCCCGGTCAGGGAACTAGATCCCACATGCGTGCTGCGACTAACAGTTTGCCTGCTGCAACCAAGGAGACCATGTGCCACAACTAAGGAGCCCGCCTGCCACAATTAAGACCCGGCACAACCAAATGAATAAGTAAAAAAGAAAAAAAAAGAGTATCATGGGGGAACTTGGGAATAAATTTGTATCTTAGCTTAGATGGGGCCTTTGAGAAAAACTATCTCTAATATTTATAAAACCTTGAAGCTCCTTTAGGAAATATCTATTTCATAAAGTTGCAGTGATAAGAATGACTGTAATTCAATTTCATTTTAATTCAGCTGACATTTGTTGAGTACCTCCCTTTTGCCAGACCCTGGGATAAACCAGGAGGCTGCAAAGATAAATAAGGTCCCTGTCCCTGGGGAGTTCATGGTCTGCCTAGGATGCAGATGAATAAACAAATAACTATAGTACAGCACATTGGGAGATATCTTAGAAATAGGAACAAACTGCTAAGGGAACTCAGATGAGGGAGCTCCACACCTGGAGCGTTCACTCCAGGTGTGGAGAGGCAAGGAGAGCTAAGACAGGTAATGCTATTTATGATGGAACTTACTAGGTCTTGAAACATGGGGGGGAGTTGACTGGATTTGGTGGAGAAGCAGAAGCTGTGGAAGAGAACTGGTGAGGTGGAGACACATAGTAGGAAAGGGAACAGTATTGTGACACTCTAAGGAGTGAGTGCTATGATGCCTTCTCTTTGTTTCAGTAGAAATCCTTTCACCTAGTGAGGTGCTGCAGTGCATGCTTGGAGCCTGACTGCCTCTCCTGGGTGGGGTTGTGTGTTTTCTATTTACGGTAAGTCTGTGGTGAGGAATAAGGGAGGCTTGGCTTGCTTCAGGACTGGGCTGATCCCAGCAATCTTGCCTTACTGAGATTCTTTAGTTAAGCAAAAATTCAGAGCTCCTCTTTTAACTGCAAGTACAGTTTAAATGGTGGTGATTGGCTTTCACACTTAGGCCTCCCTTTACCCGACAGAACCATCTCTGGCTTTCTGAACTTCTTTGTGGGTGAAGGAGCTGCGGTGAGTTGCCTGCGACCCTTTGAGCGCTGCAAGAGCCTCAGGGGGTTGGGAGGGCCTGAGGAAGACTTTGTAAAGAAGGTTTTAGAATTAAAAAGAAAGTCCTAAAGAGTGGTGAGGATTCTTAGACCTTGTAGAAATCTTCTAGCTCTGGGACAGCAAGTGTGTTTCCTCTTTTGTACTGTCTCTCATTGAATGGTGGTGGTTGGAAGGCTGGCTTGAGGATGCTCTGGACAAATGGGAAAGGGTCTCATGTGAGGTGAGTGGCAACGACAGAATCCAGATCTCCTGATTCCTGGGCGGGACTTTGGGACACGTGGTGTGGCCGTTCTGAACCCATGGGGCATAGGCTCTTTCCATGCGAGGATTTTTACAACCTCATAAAAGTCAGAAAAATTCAGAGATCTCTGGGAGTCAACTAGATAACAGCATCCTGACAAATGTCATGAATGAAGAGAAAAAGAGGATTCTCCACGTTCATCTTCACTGGCCAGATATTTACATTTTATCAGAGCTCAAGGGGGTGGCCTGGGGTCTGGCGTATTTTATTCTCCTGAAATCATTTGGTAGTTAGGTCTTTTCTAAGAGATTTAGATGTCATACTAATCAGTGAGGATTACAGTCTTGTGAAGGAAAGAGGACAGGTGAATATCAAAGGAATGAATATGCCCAAGAGTCCTGCCATTGTTGTGCATTGTTCCCTGCACTGGGGCGCTCTCTCAGTAGTTTTGGTCCTTTGAGATCCGGGATTGACTTTGAAGGAGACAACATCTGACTTGTAGGATCAGAAGAGATTGTATTGATGTCATGATACTCAGTTGGGCACACTGGGAGTGAGGATACGAATGTCCCTATCTCAGCTCCAAAACGGACATTTCTAAAATAAGACTAATATGAGAAAGAGAAAAATATCTTCTTCTCTAAGATCATTTCATAGACTCCTCCAAGCTTCAGATCCTGTAACATAAGAAATTTAAGCAATCTAAAAGGCAACAAAATAATACTCAACAAATTAATTGCATGGAAAATAAAGAATGGAGGTGATACCTATAGACTAAAAGAGATTTCAGCAAGTATCAGTAAAGTGCCATGTACAGACTTTAGTTGGACCCTGATTCTAACAAACTAAAAAGGAACACCGCAACCATTTGACTTTTAGGGGACAATTTGGATATTAGAACACTGAATATTTGATGATGTTAAGGAATTGTTCTTCACTTGGTTTAGGTATGGTGATGGTATTGTGGTTATGTTAAAAGAGAGTGACCCTTTATGTTTTAGAGATACGTATTGTAGTATGTAAGATGAAATGATATGACGTCTGGGGTTTGCTTCAAAATGATACCGGAGGGGGGAGAGCTGGATGGAGGTGTATAGAGGACAAAATTGGTGGTAGATTGCTGGTAGTTGGGGCTGGTCAATGGGTACATGGGGGTTCATCATATTATTTTGTCTGCTTTTGGGTATGTCCAAAAAAGACAATACAGAGGAACGCCACAGGGCAGGACATGGTTATGTATCACGTAATTGTAACATATCAGGGATATGAATACAAAGTAAGGAACATACTGTTGTTCATAGAGTAAAGAAACTTATTGCTCGCAGAATATTATTTTTTTAAAGCTTTTTAAAAATTTTGTTAAAAAGGAACTATTTTTAAAAATGAAAGCATAGTTAATTTATAATGTGTTTCAAGTGTACAGCACAGTGATTCAGATATATATATATATATATATATTCTTTTTCAGATTCTTTTCCATTATAGGTTATTATAAGATATTGAGTATAGTTTTCTGTGCTATACAGTAGGTCTCACAGAATATTCTAAACAGAGCTTTTTTGGATCCACTTTAATGAATAGAGGAGACAGCTCTAATTGACAAATGCATTCCTTAATAGATGTTATAAAGGCGAGTTTTGAAAATCCTTTGCTCTCAGTGTTCTTGGAAGACAGTTCTCTAGAGAGTACAAAAGTTAACTTTAGCCCATACATTTCTGGGTGAATTTAATTTTGGATCTTCTCTCTGGAACAGGCAGTCCTGCCCTTTCCCCCACTCCTCCTCCCTCATCTGTGTCTTTATAGATCAAGCATATTTACCCTGTGCCGTGGTTTGCCCTACTGTCCCGAGTTCCTTAAGAGCAAGGATGTGCCTCAATCCCACTCTGTGTCCCCAGCCACGGCCCAGGGCCTGGAGCACCGTGGGGTTCAATAGAGATGAACTGAACTGAATTGAATAACATTTAGTCCAGTCTCTGAACTTTCTGCCATATCTAGAGGACTCCCAGGAGGCCACAGGTCACCCTGAGGGCTGCCTCTGTGGAGGGGCTTGGAAAAAGGGTCCTTGACATTTGAGAATGAATTTGAAGTGATCCCTGTTTGAGGAGCCGGTTCGTTGTTTCTTTGATGGTGTGACGCCCCCTGGTGGTTCTCTGTTAGAATAGCTTCTTCAAGGAGTGGTCATTCACTGTTTGGGCTGTGCGGGAGAAGAGGATTTAGAATCCTTTGTCATAAATCCAAGCTGCAACTGGCAGCTCTTGTCATTTATTGCTCTTTAATGTAGGAGTGGCCAGTATAGGTGAGCCCACCTGCATATGCCAGGCCACTGGATGGTGCAAATGGGGTGGCCATGTACAGCTCTGTAATAAGAGCTTCAGGGAGTCACTGGCTTAAGGTTCATCCTTTGCTGGCCTCCTAGGGAGTCCTCCTACCCTAGATAAGAAAACGAAGCTGGATCTACTGCCTCTAGAAGGTCACTGTTAAAATGCACACTGACATTTTGGGTTAGGCAGAGAGGAGGTGTCTTCACATGAGTAAAGAATAAAGTAACACTTAACTGCATACCTGTTGTGTGCCAGATATTGCTATAGGCCCTTTCACATACCTTCCCATTTTAAGCTATGGCAACCACCCATTCTGATGTTCATGGGATAAAATTGATTTCAGACCCAGTCCCATTTCCCCTGTCAAATCACTTGTAGTTCTCAGACTATGGATGCGAATATTCAGTTCAGTAAACACGGTTGCCGCACTTATAGTGTACTCCCATGAGCACAGCAGCTCAAATGCCTTGATAAGATGTAACAATCTGTCTCAGGGTTGAACAGAGTTAAGGATGCCTCTTTTGTATGGGCAATGAATATTTTTCTTTCTTTCTTGTTTACGGTAATAAATTACCATAAACATAGCTGTTGAAAACAACATACATTTATTATCTCCCAGTTTCAGTGGGTCTGGAGGTTAGTATAGCTTAGCTGGGTCCTCTGCTGGCGAGCTCATGAGGCTGCAGTTAAGGTGTTGGCTGGACTTCATTCTCATCTGGAGAAGTATCTGCCTCTAAGCTCCTCCAGGTTGTTGGCAGAATTCATTTCCTTACAGCCCTGTAACTGAGGGCTCCAGCTTTTTGCTGGCTTTCAGCTGAAGGCTGCCTTCAGATCCTAGAGCTCACCCGCAGCTCCCTGCCTGTGGGTTTCCTCGACATGCTGGCTTACTTCATTAAGCCAGCAAGGAGAATCCCTGACCTTGGGAAAAGCTCTCACCTGATTAAACCAGGCCCACCCTTGATAATCTCCCTTTCGATGAACACAAAATCAACTGATTTGGAACCTTAATTACATCTACAGTGTCTTCACCTTTGCCATATTCTATTGGCTGGGTGCAAGTCACAGATCCCGCCCACACTGAAGGAAAGAGATTATATAGGGAATGACCACGAGGGGACAGGGATCCATGGGGGCCATCTTAAAATTCTGTCTACCACAGTAAGATTGTTCTTGATTCTTTTGTATTCTAGTATCACAGAAAATGCAGGTTCCATAAAGACAGACTGGCCAATAGGGTTCCACTCTTCCTTGATTCCTTAAAAAAATTTAGTACCATGTACTACCCGGGTATCGGCTGTACTGTTCCCCCTCTTGGCAGAAGGTGGGGGGATCTTCAGTTGCCCAGGTGTTCTCAGCCTCAGGGCTGATAGTGTTTCCTTGGCTTTGGACTGTCCCTGTCCTGTGCACCTGAGTCTGCCGGCCTGACCAGGCTACCTTACGAGATGTGTGGGTCAGTTGTGGGAAATAGGAGCGAGGACTTCAGATTCTTTTTTAAGCAACTTTATTGAGATACAATTTGAATACCATAAAATTTACCCATCTTAAGTGTACAGTTCAATGAGTTTTAGTTTGTTTATACATTTAAACCAGCATCACAATCCAGTTTTAGGATACCTCCATTACCCTGAAAGTTCCCTTGAGCCTTTTGTACTCAATCTCTGCTCCCACCCCCCAGCCCCAGATAACCACTGATCTGCTGTCTGACTCTATAGTTTTGCCTTTTTTTCCCTAGAAATATCATACAAATAGAATCATGTAATATGTGGTCTTTGGTGTCAGCTTGTTTTATCAAGCAGAATGGTTGTGAGGTTCACTTATGTTGTTGCATGTATCATTACTTCATTCTTCTTTATTACTGCATACTGTTTCTTTCAGGTCTGGCTACATAACTTGTAGGCCCAGTGCAAAATGCAAATGCCAGTCCCCTTGTTCAAAAAGCAGGAAAAAGTGCCATTAACAGTATTAAAATATAAAGCTTTTCCTTTTGTTCTGCGGTCTCTTTCTTAGTCTGCCATGGTGCTTTTTATTTGCTATTTGGTGTTGTGTTTAGCATGTGGATACTTACCATGGCTCACTGTGTGCACATGGTCCTCCAGCTGCTGGGTTGCCTTTCCCACCAGCCATTGGACTAACGTGCTGTGGCTTGGCTGGGGGTGTGGAAGTTGAGCCAGGCATCTCTCTTCCACATGGGTCTATTGCCCCAACCCATGGGGACAGGTAACCCCCAAGGGTACTGCAAGCTTTATGCTGGGATGTGCTGGGAACCTAGATCTATCCCATGTCCCATTGGACTTCACTTACCAAACACAAATTCAAAGGTAAACTTACTAAGAAGTTCAAGATGGTGACCACAGAGCATGAAACCCTATGTGTGGGGTCCTTCTGAGCGTGGTTCGCGTGCATCTACCCTGGCTGCTTGCCCATGAAGCTGGCCCGGATTCCACTGTTTGATATATCATTTTGTTTATCCATTCAGAAAATGATGGACATTTAAGTTGTTCTAGTCTTTAGTCATTATGAACATTCATTTATGAGAGCCTTCGTGTAGACATGTTTTCCTTCCTCTTGAGTGGATACCTAAGAGTGTAATTGCTGGGTCATATGGAAAGTGTGGGTTTAACTTTTTGAGAAATTGTCCAATTGTTTTCCAAAGTGGCTGTAGCATTTTACATTTCCACTAGCAATGTCTGAGGGTTTCTTCCTATCCTCACCAACACTTATTATCTGTCTTTTGATTATAGCCTTTCTGCTGGAGGAGTTGTGATGGTTTTTCATTATGGTTTTGATTTGCATTTTCACAATGACCAGTGATACTGAACATCTTTTCATGTATTTATTTGCTATCCATATATTTTCTTCGGTGACGTATCTATTTAAATCTTTTGCCCATTTGTTTTAACATTGGGCATTGGGCATTGCTCATTGTTTTGCCCATCGGGTTGTTTGTCTTATCATTGAATTGTGAGACTTAAAAAAATGTTCTGGATACAAGTTGTTCTAGTTATATGATTTGTAAATATTTTCTCCTGGGCCGTGACTTATCTTTTCATTTTCTTAATGCTGTCTTTTGAACAGCAAATGTTTTTAATTTTAATGAAGTCCAATTAATGAAAAATTTTTTTCTTTTATGGTCCATACTTTTGGTGACATCTGATTCTTTTTATTACTCTCTTCAGGGGAGAAATTGGGGGCCATGGTGAAAGACAGTCACTGCTTTCTTATTTGTTTGGGGGCGTTGAGGGACTGATTTATCTTGATTGTTTTATAGAAACACACAGAGAAAATGAACGTGATTTTTAGATGAACAGGACTTTTGCAGCCTCCCCTTGCCTTCCTCCCCATTGCAGACGTGCAGTACAATGTGTCTGGGGAGAGTCTTGTGGGGAGACTTAGAGATGATGGAGAAGAGTCATAGCCTGACAGCTCCACTCTCCACATGAAAAGGGAAAACATCACATGGAAATTTCAGGTATCGTGGGATCCTCCGACCCTGCATGAGGGATTTTTCCAGAAGATCTGACCTCGTGATTATGCTGGAAGGGGAATGGTTTGAAGCTGAAGCTCTAGTTTTTCTTTTTTTCAAAATCTAAGCACCATTCAAAGTGAATGATTAGCAGAAACCTCAGTTTTAGCTAAAACTGCAAATAGGATGATAGATGCGATACTCATAATATAAATGGTAAAGAGACATTTTATGACTCAGGATATTTTTATATTATTAATATCTTTCAGTTAGCTTAAAAAGTATTTATTGAACACCCGTTATGTGCAGGCACTGTTCTAGGCTCCCTTTGTCCTAAAACGGACAAAGCAAACAAAAATCCTTGCTCTTGTGGAGCTTATATTCCAGGAGGGGGAGACAGACAATACATAAAAAGTAAGGAAAATGACACAGTATGATAGAAGTGACAGATGTTATGGGAAAAAATAGCAGGGGATGGGGGGTGAGGGGTGCTGAAGATGTTTCATATCACATAGGGTGGTCAGGAGAGAACTCACTGAAGGGGTGCTATTTGAGGTAAGGAAGTGTTATCTGGGGAAAGAGCAAAAAAGGAAGAGGCCCCAGACAGTGCAGAAGCTCCAAGACGATGGTTTGCCCAGTGTGTTCATGGGCTGATGTGGAGGTCCGGGTAGAAAGAGCAGGGAAGAGTGATGCAGGAGACACACCAGAAAGGAAATGGGGCCGGATAATGTCGGCCTCAAAACCCATTAAGATCTGAGCTCTTGCAGAGAGTGAACTCGAACACATTTTGTGCAACTGTAATATCCAAGTTTCTTTTCCATTCAGGTGTTTAACAGTTACATTTTCCTCAAATGATTTCCCGAACAATACAAGGAATTCAGTGTGTGACTGAATAATAGTTAACTTTTAAAAATGGCAAATGATGCTGTGTGGATAATAAAAGATAACAAGTGGATCTAAAATGTTATTATGGAGCTGCCAAAAAGATGAAAATACTGGCCTATGTACAAATGAATAAAATTTAAATATAAAAATGCATCTATTTTCTTTGGAATAGGTTTTAACTGGGTTATTAAAAATGGAGACTGGGAAATTACAAAAGATAATTTATTACAAAGCAGGCTATAAATGGGGAAGTACAATGTTACAATGAAGTCGTAGATTTAAAAAGTGACTCACCAGAATATGCAATTATTAGGTACAAGTAAGATGCACGCTTAAAGATATTTTTACTTACACTTGAGTAATATGGAATAATATGGACAGTGATTCAGTCAGAGTGTCTCCCTGTGCAGTGGGGGAAAAAAGGTACAGCACGAACACACTAACTCCTTAGGGAGTGGGCTGGGCCCACCGTTGGTGGTTTGTGAACCCAGCTCACCATCTACGAGAAAGTATGCGTCTTGCAACCAAATCTACAAGTCAGGTGACAACGTGACTCTTAGAAAAAGGTGTGGGCTATGTGGCTTAAAACTCAAACAAATATCAATCAAAAATTAGACCAGAAAGTTCTCCAAGCCGAAACTGGACCTTTAAGTGTAAAGAAAATATCCTGCCTCAGAGGGACTGGAGTAGACCCAGAAGTCATTCTGGTGTAAATTGACCTGTTTCTGCCTTTCCCGGTGTTCATTTTTTTGTGTTGGGTCTTCGTTTCTGTGCGAGGGCTTTCCCCAGTTGCGGCAAGCGGGGGCCACTCTTCATCGCGGTGCGTGGGCCTCTCACTATCGCGGCCTCTCCTGTTGCGGAGCACAGGCTCAGTAGTTGTGGCTCACGGGCCCAGCCGCTCCGCGGCATGTGGGATCCTCCCAGACCAGGCCTCGAACCTGTGTTCCCTGCATTGGCAGGCAGATTCTCAACCACTGCGCCACGAGGAAGCCCTCCAGTGTTCATTTTTGCACAGCTTTGTCAGAAACCCATTGTTGGCGCCCTCTGGTGGCAGATTCAAGATGAGGCCTAGTGACTGGCAACACCTTGCAGTTAACATGGCCTAACAGCCCTTACTTCATGAGAAATGACTGTACCAACTCACTGCTTGTAAAATCTAGCGTTTCCCTTTGTTAGTGTTGCATATTCCAGAGTTCAATAAAATTACTTGAACACTGATTTGGGCTTACAAATAAATAAGCACGTGGAATATTTCTGCATGATAATAGCTAGTACTTTTGGGGTTCTTACTATTCTGAGTGCTTCACGTTTATTAACTCATTTAAGTCATACAACAATTGTATGAGGTGCTATTATTATTATTATTATTTTAAACATCTTTATTGGAGTATAATTGCTTAACAGTGGTGTGTTAGTTTCTGCTTTATAACAAAGTGAATCAGCTATACATATACATATATCCCCATATCTCCTTCCTCTTACGTCTCCCTCCCACCCTCCCTATCCCACCCCTCTAGGTGGTCACAAAGCACCAAGCTGATCTCCCTGTGCTATGCGGCTGCTTCCCACTAGCTATCTGTTCTATATTTGGTAGTGTATATATGTCCATGCCACTCTCTCACTTTGTCCCAGCTTACCCTTCCCCCTCCCCACGTCCTCAAGTCCATTCTCTAGTAGGTCTGCGTCTTTATTCCTGTCCTGCCTCTAGGTTCTTCATGACCTTTTTTTTTTTTTTTTTTAGATTCCATATATATGTGTTAGCATACGGTATTTGTTTTTCTCTTTCTGACTTACTTCACTCTGTATGACAGACTCTAGGTCCATCAATCTCACTACAAATAGTTCAATTTCATTTCTTTTTATGGCTGAGTAATATTCCATTGTATATATGTACCACATCTTCTTTATCCATTCATCTGTCAATGGACACTTAGGTTGCTTTTCATGTCCTGGGGCTATTGTAAATAGTGCTGCAATGAACATTGTGGTACATGTCTCTTCTTGAATTATGGTTTTCTCAGGGTATATGCCCAGTAGTGGGATTGCTGGGTCGTATCGTAGTTCTATTTTTAGTTTTTTAAGGAACCTCCATACTGTTCTCCATAGTAGCTGTATCAATTCACATTCCCACCAACAGTGCAAGAGGGGGTCCCTTTTCTCCACACCCTCTCCAGCATTTGTTGTTTGTAGATTTTTTGATGATGGCCATTCTGACTGATGTGAGATGATATCTCATTGTAGTTTTGACTTGCATTTCTCTAATGATTATGATGTTGAGCATTCTTTCATGTGTTTGTTGGCAATCTGTATATCTTCTTTGAAGAAATGTCTATTTAGGTCTTCTGCCCATTTTTGGATTGGGTTGTTTGTTTTTTTGATATTGAGCTGCATGAGCTGCTTGTAAATTTTGGAGATTAATCCTTTGTCAGTTGCTTCATTTGCAAATATTTTCTCCCATTCTGAGGGTTGTCTTTTTGTCTTGTTTATGGTTTCCTTTGCTGTGCAAAAGCTTTTAAGTTTCATTAGGTCCCATTTGTTCATTTTTGTTTTTATTTCCATTTCTCTAGGAGGTGGGTCAAAAAGGATCTTGCTGTGATTTATGTCATAGAGTGTTCTGCCTATGTTTTCCTCTAAGAGTTTGATAGTGTCTGGCCTTACATTTAGGTCTTTAATCCATTTTGAGTTTAGTTGTGTTTATGGTGTTAGGGAGTGTTCTAATTTCATTCTTTTACATGTAGCTGTCCAGTTTTCCCAGCACCACTTATTGAAGAGGCATGAGGTGCTATTATATTCCCATCTTACAGAAGGGGAAACTGAGGTACAAAGAGGTCTCATTTGCACAAGGTCACACAGCTAGTAAGTGGGAGAGCTGGGATTTAAACTCAGGAAGTCTTCTTGCAGATTCTGTGCTCTTAATCACTACACTATACCATCGATTATTTGGCTGGGTACACAGTTGGTTTTGTCAGTGCCTGGTTCTCTAGCATTGACTGTCATTCTTCAAATACTTTGCTTTTTATTTTTATTTATTATTTATTTATTTATTTTTATTAATTTTTTTTGGAGTATAGTTGCTTTACAGTGTTGTGTTAGTTTCTGCTGTACAGCAAAGTGAATCAACTATACGTATACATATATCCCCTCTTTTTTGAATTTCCTTCCCATTTAGGCCACCACAGAGCATTCAGTAGAGTTCCCTGTGCTATACAGTAGGTTCTCATTAGTTATCTATTTTATACATAGTATCAGTAGTGTATACATGTCAATCCCAATCTCCCAGTTCATCCCCCCCTCCCCCCGCCCTGCCTTTCCCCCTTGGTATCCATACGTTTGCTGTTCTCTATGTCTGTGTCTCCATTTCTGCTTTTCAAATAAGATCTTCTATAAGATTTTTCTAGATTCCACATATATGCATTAATATATGATATTTGCTTTTCTCTTTCTGACTTACTTCACTCTGTATGACAGTCTCTAGGTCCATCCACATCTCTACAAATAACCCAATTTCATTCCTTTTTATGGCTGAGTAATATACCATTGTATATATGTACCACATCTTCTTTATCCATTCCTCTGTTGATGGACTTTTAGGTTGTTTCCGTGTCCTGGCTCTTGTAAATAGTGCTGCAGTGAACATTGGGGTGCATGTGTCTTTTTGAATTATGGTTTTCTCTGGGTACTTGGCTTTTTAAAAGCAAAGCAAGGTGAAATACTTGTATGTATTTGTGCATACACACACTTAAAATATATATTAAGTTAAGTATATCATTTAAAGACAGCTATATAAAAAGGAAGATTATATATATGAAGGAAGATAAATACATCGCTTTGACTTCAAAAGTATTTGAATTTTTTTCTTTGTGGTGATGCATATGTTCCAATAACACTTGCTGTCATTTATTAATTCAAGTTGTTCTTCAGATTAGGGTTGAAAATGTAAAGTTTGCATGTCTTAATCTCTGTGTCTAAGTTTCTTGAGAGTAGAATTAGGATATGATTTATCTTTGAGTGCCAGTAGTGGGGAATCTATCAATACTTATTGAATGAATGAATAATGGAGTAAATATATGAGCTAAACTTTATTCAAAGTAGTGAGTATTCATAGTATTGATAGCATAGGCTCATATGCTGTTGATGATTCATCACTTTCCTTGCTACTTTACATGTACTAACTCAATCTACAGCAACCTTATGAGGTAGGTACTGCTCATACTCAACGTTCTATAGGTAAAGAACCTGAGGCACAGAGGTTAAATAAATTGTCCAAGCTGGTAAGTGGCAGAGCTAAGATTCAAACCAGGAAGTTTGGCTCTGGCGTCCATGAGCTCAACCACCATGCTACATGGCCTCGTGCAAACAGGCCTGAGCTGGCCTTGGCTATGATGATTGTGTTTACAGAGCTGCAGGGGTGCACCCTGCGTGGCTTTTTCTGTGCTTAGTGCTTATGATGGAAAAAGTATTAGGCATGGACTCCTTTCAGCTCCGGGAAACTCAGATTTCACACGCCTCTCCCCACCCCACAACTGAACTCACTATGCCCTTCCCCGAGTCCCTAAACTCACTCCTCTTCTCTGCTCCCCGTTTCAGCAGGTGGCAACAATAGTCTCTTGTCAGGGCTTCCTTTCTCCAGGATTACCCTTGTCCCATCCATGCTCCACACAGCACTCCAGAGTGATTAAAAAAAAACAGACTTAATTTTTTCTAGCAGTTTTAGGTTCACAGTAAAATTGAACATAAAGTACAGAGTTCTCATATGCCCCCTCCACACAGCCAGCCTCCTGCACTGGCTTCTGCCAGGAGTACGTTTGTTACAATTGATGAACCTATGTTGACACATTATTGCCCATGTCCATAGTTTACCTTAGGGTTCACTCTTGGAGTTGTGCGTTCTGTGGGTTTGGACAAATCTATAATGACATGTATCCACCATTACAGCAGCATACAGAGTAGTTTCACTGCCTTAAAAAGCCCCTGTGCTCTGCCTATTCATTCCGTTTTCTCCCCTAACTCATGGTAACTGCTGATCTTTTCTTTTTCCTGTCTCCATAGTTTTGCCTTTTCCAGAATGTCACATAGTTGGATTCATACAGGATGTAGCCTTTGCAGATTGGCTTCTTTCGCTTAGAAATATGCCTTTAAGGCTCCTCCATGTCTTTTCACGGCTTGATTGATTGCTCATTTCTTTTTAGCACTGAATAATACTCCATTGTCTGATGTAACAGTTTATTTATCAGCGTGATCTTTCAAAATCTGATTGTAGTTCTCTCTACTTAAAATCCTTTAATAGCTTCCCTGTGGATAAAAAATAAACTCATTTGCATGTGTTCCAAAGTCTTCACAAAAATAGCCTTGCATTCTATCCATTACCTTCCCCATGGTACTCAGTTCTCCATCCTTAATGAACTTCTTTCTGTTCCTCAAAGTGACATATTCTCACTTACCCCAGGGCCTTTGCACATGCTGTTTCCCCCTTGCTTCACATCCTCCCCCTACTCTAGCTCTTTGTTCTCCTCCTGTCTTGTCATTCTTCAGGGTGACTTTAGCATCAATTTAGGTGGTCCATTCAATATTCTGGACTCTCAGTTCCTTGACCTCCGGCTCCAAAGACCTTTCATTTGACCTGATTAAGCCGCCCATTCGCAAAGTCATGGACAATAACTGCCCCACCTCTTAAATCTGGATTTCTGGCATCCTGCTCTCTGATCCTTCCCTCCTGTGTCTCCAGCTCACTTGTTTAAACAGGACTCCCACCCAGGCAAGTCCCAGACCACAGTGCAGCCTCTACTTCTGTACCCATCCCCCTCCTCATACCCTCACTTCCCTCTCTGTGCAGCGTAGATTCTATGGCCTGGCATTTAAGCCTTCCCTTGCAAAGTCTTATAAACCTCTTGCCTCTCTCTCTCCTCTATTGTCCTTGCCTATAAAAAACCACAACCTGGTTAAAGCCAGGTTAAAGCCACTAACTCTGCCCCTGCCCCTGTGCAGCTGTGCTCTGCTGGAGAAAAGGCCGTAACCACTTGTTTCAATACATAAGACCGGAGAACCCAAACGGCGGCACCACGGTTCCCCATGAACAGCCTTTAATCTTGCTCATCTTCACCCTGCCAGCCTTGACCCCACCTCCTCCTCCAGCTATGGCCGCATCTCTGTGCTTCTGTTCAAAGCTAAGAAGTTTGAGAAGTCATGTGTCCTCACTCGCTTGATTTCCTCACCTCCTGGTCTCTCTCCTCCCTACGTTTCCATAAGGCTCCATAACTCACTGTACTGAAAGGGCTTTATCAAAGCCTCCAACACCATATCTTGCCACAGACAGTTCTGTCTTCATCTTGGTCAACCTGTTAGTAAAATGGACTACTTATTCATTTTTTTATCCTTCAAAAAAATTAAGATTGTGGTAAAATACATGTGATACACAATTTACCATATTAACCATGTTTAAGTGCACAGTTCAGCAGTGTTAGGCACATTCACGTTGTTGGGCAGCCAGTCTCCAGCAGTCTTTTCTCTGTACCCATTAAACAACAACTCCGCATTCCTCTCTCCCTCCAGCCCCGGCAACCAGCATTCTACTTTCTGTCCCTGTGGTTTTGACTACTTTAAGTACTGCATGTAAGTGGAATCATACAGTATTTGTCCTTTCGTGACTGACTTATTTCACTTAACGTAATGTCCTCAAGGTTCATGCATGTGGTAGCATGTGGCAGGATTTCCTTCTTTTTTAAGGCTGTGAAATAGTTCATTGTATGTATATAGCATATTTTCCTTATCCGTCCACCCGTTGATGGACATGTAGATTTGCCTCCACCCTTTGGCTATTGTCAATAAAGCTGCTATGAACATGGGTGTACAAATATCTGTTCAAGTCCCTGCTTTCAGTTCTTTGGAGTATATACCCAGAAGTGGAATTTCTGGATCATATGGTAATTCTATATGTAATTTTTTTATGAACCTCCAAAACTCTTTTCCTTAGTGGCTGCGTCATTTTACATCCCAACCAGCAGTGTACAAGAGTTCCAATTTCTCCACATCCTTGTCAACACTTGTTATGTTCTGTTGTTTTTTTTAAAAAATTATTTATTTATTTATTTATTTATTTATGGCTGTGTTGGGTCTTCGTTTCTGTGCGATGGCTTTCTCTAGTTGCGGCAAGTGGGGGCCACTATTCATCGCGGTGCGCGGGCCTCTCACTATCGCAGCCTCTCTTGTTGCGGAGCACAGGCTCCAGACGCGCAGGCTCAGTAGTTGTGGCTCACGGGCCTAGTTGCTCCGCGGCATGTGGGATCCTCCCAGACCAGGACTCGAACCCGTGTCCCCTGCATTAGCAGGCAGACTCTCAACCACTGCGCCACCAGGGAAGCCCCTGTTCTGTTTTTTTTGATAGTAGCTGTCCTAATGAGTGTGAGGTGATATCTCACTGTGGTTTTGATATTAACTTTCCTAACAATTAGTGATGTTGAGTATCTTTTCATGTGCTTGTTGGCCATTTCCATATCTTCCTTGGAGAAATGTCTATTCAAGTCCTTCATCCATTTTTAAATTGGATTGTTGGGTTTGTTGTTGTTGTTGAGTTGAATGAGAGTTCTTTATATGTTCTAGGTATTAACTCTTTATCCGACGTATGATTTGCAAATATTTTCTCCCATTCTTTAGGTTGTCTCCTCATTCTACTGATTGTGTTCTTTGATGCACAGAAGTTTAAAATTTTGATATAGTCCAATTTATCTATTTTTTCTTTTGTTGCCTGTGCTTTTGGTGTCATATTCAAGAAATCATTGCCAATTCCATGTCATGAAGCTTTCCCCCTATGTTTTCTTCTGAGAGCTTTATAGTTTTAGCCCTTACGTCTACATTTTTGATCCATTTTGAGTTAATTTTGATATGTAGCATAAGGATCCAAATTCTTTTTTTTTTTTTTTTTTTGCACGTGGATATTTCATTTTCCCAGCACCATTTTTTGAAAAGACTCCACTTCACTTCTCAAACACTTGCTTTTCTAGTGCTCTGTGATTCTGCATGTTCCTGCCTTGCCTCTTACCTCAATGACTGTTCCTTCTCCATCTATTATGCTGGTTCCTCTTCTTTCTGACCTCCAAATACTGGATCTCTATAAGGTCAGTACCTGTCTCTTTCCCCTCCCTTCCCTCCCTTCTCTCCCTTCTCTAGGTGGTCTCATTCAATTCCATGTCTTTAAATCATGACAACCCCCAATTCTCTATCTCCATCCCAGGTCCTGTATTCCGGGCTCACACATCCACTTATCTTTTTGATATCTTCATTCAGATGTCTAAGAAACATCTTAACCTCACAGTATTGATTACCCCGTCAAAGTCTGTTCCTTCCTTGTTCCCACCATCTCCCACTTTGCTGATCTTCCCCAAGAAAGAATATGTATAGCAATAATCATTTTTTAACAGCAACTTTTTTTTTTTTCATTTTACTGCACTGGTTTGGGTCTCCCAATTACCTGCTCTCATAGCATGTGTTCTTACCTACCAAAGCACTCATGACTCTAGTTTATCGTAATTATTTGTTTCTAGCAATTGGCTGTCTCCTACACTAGACTATCACCTCGAGGGGTGTGCCTGCTTTGTTCAAGATAGAATCCCCAGCCCTCAGCGTATTGTCTGGGACATAGTAGGGGCTCAGTAAATACCTGTTGATTGAACGAATGAATGATCTGGCAGTGGAGTATGAGAGGTTTAGATGTGAGGAGACTGGAGTTAGGGAACCCATTTAGGAATCTCTCTACTTAAGAGGTGATAAATATCTGAGCTAGAAAAGTCGGGGTGGAAAGGAAGAGATACAGTTAAGAATCATGAAAGCTGAATCCATGGAATATGAATGTCTGGGGATGAGGAGGGAGGGGTGACTCAGAACTTGTGCAGAAAGTATGCTTCAGTGATGTGGCTTGGTACTTGATAAATCATGCTCACCAGAGTTGTTTAATATAATTTACTGAAACACTGTTAGCAAAGAACTGTATTAGGTAGTTTCCTACTTTCCTGTAGAGAATTCTCTTCTTCTGTGTAGAAAATTTCCTTTGCTATGGAAAGTTCTTTTCTATAGGCAGTTCCTGAAAAACTGTACAAATGTTAAATGTATGAAGGTGGTATAAGGTATTTGGATGCTACAAGGGAAACTCCATTCTCTGAGAGCTAAGACACACTTCCCAAGTTACATCTTGTCTTCTAGGTCCAATCTTGGATCATCTGGTTTTGGAACCTAATCTGTGTTCTTTAGCTTTTTTTCTTTTTCTGTCACAGATGTACACACATCAGCTTAAGTTCAGTGAACTCCAGTTGAGAGAGTCCCTGATTCAAGCTCAAATGACAATTCCCATTTTTGTGTCAACTGTAGTAAGGTTATGAGACTTAATGTGTCTAATCACTGTAGTCTGTCATTTTCCCGTTGTCTACACCTTTATTTGACATAATAAGGGCAAAATGCAGTAAAATATTCAAATAAGTGTGTAAACAATCTCTAATGGATAGAAGTGGGGTGCTGCTAAAATTGAACTATGAGCTGTTGGCTGGCATGACAGTTTGAGCGGTTTTGCTTGTTGGGTAATATACAAAAGATCCCCCATGCTGAGGGGCACCTTTGTTAAGAAGTGCCCTGCTGTAAAAGGGTTGCGAAGAAAATGGAACTCTACTTATATTTCAGGAAATTTGCAGGTAGTTCTGTATAATGCCTTTAATTGGACTCTCCTGCTTCTATCAGAGCTAGTCTTTCTACTCACTGTGTTCGTTTCTTTGACAGGAACCTGTTATGGGCTGAACTGTGCTCCACCCCCTCCCCCCAGCTGAATTCAAATGTTGAAGTCCTAGCCCCTAGTACCTTAGAATGTGACTGTATTTGGAGATAAGGCATTTAAAGAAGTAATTACGGTAAAAGGAGGTTATATGGATGGGCCCCAATCCAATATGACTTTTAAGAAGAGGAGATTAGGACATACACACACAGAGGGAAAACCATGTGAAGACCCAGGGAGGAGATGGCCATCTGCAAGCCAAAGAGAGAGGCCTCAGAAGAAACCAGTTCTGCCAACATCTTGATCTAGGACTTCTAGCCTGCAGAACTGTTTGAACATTAATTTCTGTTGTTTAAGCCTCCCAGTCTGTGGTACTTGGTTATGGCTGCCCCAGCACACTAATACAGAGCTCCTTGACCAAACGCCACCAGCCTTGCTGAGACCCCTCGGACACCCTCTCAGCCTCGCAGGGTCCTCTGGGCCTTAGAGGTGGAGAAGCATTCCCTTAGGGCCCAAGCAAGGAACAGAGGTTATGAGTGGTAGGACGACTTGCCCAGAGGCACACTCCCAGGAGGAGGCCAGATTGTAGACTTGAGTTTACTGTTCACCACATAGCCCCCTTAAGAGATTTGGACCTGTCAATTTTTTAGTCTATTTGAGAAAATGCTGGTAAGGCATACCATTTTGAATACGTCCATGTAATCACTTGCAAACAGATGCTATCCTTCTTTAGATTTCATGATAACGTTCTTAAATGTTTCACATGAATGGCCGAAATGAAAGAAGTTGTAAGGGAGAGAGCAATGATGGGGGAGGGGAGATATTACAAACCTACACTTAGATCTCTGCCAAGATGTAAAAAACACCAAAAAAGTAAAAATCAATTACAGGTCATTTTTAAAAAGAAGAATATTTTCTTATGTTATTATAAAAGTAATAAATATTTATGGTGCAACATTTGCAAAAGGCAAAAGTTTAAAGAAAGAAACATGTATCTCTCACAATCTGACCATTCAAAGATAACTCTTAGGAACAATTAAATAGCCGTCTTTCCAAAATTTTATTCTGTGCCTATGCAAACATACGTATGTATCACAAAAATGAAATTACAGTGTACACGTACAATTTTATAGCGTCTATTTTATCCGTTTGGAAATATATATATTTTTAAAATTTATTTATTTATTTTTGGCTGTGTTGGGTCTTCATTGCTGCATGTGGGCTTTCTCCAGTTGCTGCGAGCCGGGGCTACTCTTCGTGATGGTGTGCGGGCTTCTCATTGCGGTGGCTTCTCTTGTTGCGGAGCACAGGCTCTAGGTGCGTGGGCTTCAGTAGTTGTGGCACGCGGGCTCAGTAGTTGTGGCTTGTGGGCTCTAGAGCGCAGGCTCAGTAGTGGCGCACGGGCTTAGTTGCTCTGTGGCATGTGGGATCTTCCTGGACCAGGGCTCGAGCCCGTGTCCCCTGCATTGGCAGGTGAATTCTTAACCATTGCACCACCAGGGAAGTCCCCGTTTGGAAATATTTTATGGACATTCTCCCAAATCATCAAATAGTCTTTGAAAACGCAACTCTTATGGTTACATTTTAAGTGTCCATTATACAAATATGCCACACTTTATTTAATTAATATCGTAGTATTCAGGTAAAGTAAGTTCATTTTCTTTTTTTTTTTTACCATTTTATTTATTTATTTATTTTTGAAGCATAAAATACATTTATTGGAAGAGTATTAGGTAGCTGACAGATTCAAAGGTGACCCTGTTGAATGAGGCTCGTTGAGGAACCAAAACTGGCAATGCTTGGGCAAAATTCTGCCACTGAAATAGTCATCTTGGAACAATGCAGCTGGCTCTTCAGCCCCAGGAACTTTTCCTGACAAGGCTTGGCTAGTATGTGGCCACTGGAAACTCACTGTGGCTCCCTTCTCCTCTTCACTAAGTTCATTTTCTAATCACAAATGTGATTAGACCACAAATGTGGTCAAAACGTTAGTGGAATTATGTTGAAAAAATATAGGTAAGGAAAAAATTTTTAAAGGACATATTATATATTTAGTTACCCCCAAATTAAGGACTTTTATTTAGACAATTGCAATTGAAGTTATTCTTTCTCACTAATTATGTATTGTCACTGTAGGTAGTTTAGTTTTACTGAAAGAAATTTGATTAAATTATGAAATTTGAGTAAATTTACTTTTATGACTTTTATTTTGAACCTTCTTTTCATTGAATTGTTAATTGGTGGTTCATTTTATTTTTAGTGTTAGTGTGTGTGCCTGAAATGGTGTCTGTTCCATGAATTCCAATTTAGGTTCCAATGCTTTTCCTCCTTGTATTTGTCTGCTTTTCTTTCAGAAATGACAGGGCCTGGCACGTTTTTAAACATTTTCTGAAAATGTCTATGAAGTGAGTTCAAAAGACCTGAACTTTTGTCCTCATTAAGTCGTGGACAAAATAGAGAATGTTAATGTGTTTACTTTAAAATGAGTAGAATTGCAAGATCAACTATCTGCTATGTTACTGCAACTCTGTAGCATTTGTCAAGGGCTTAATACATGGCAGGCACTTTCCTGTAAATTATTTCACTTAATTCTCACACCAGTCTCACAATTTATGTAGAATTTCCTCCATTTTATATGAGCAGAAACTGAGTCAAAGAGGTTGAATCACTTGTCCAGAGGCACATAGATAAGTGGTGGGCTCCAAAGCATGTGTTCTTTCTCATTACACAGCACAGTTTTTTGATGACCAGGACACAGCTCCTCAGATCGTTTTTGGACTTCTTTAATGGGCATTCAGTGGCAAGGAGCATGCACACGTAGACCAGGTGTGATGATAAAATAATCAGACTCATTTTGTGGGCGGTTATGGGAATCATTCTCATTGTTTTATAGTCACAGACTTACATTATGTACAGTATATATCCTTGGGGGTAGTGGGTGTGTACATATATACAGGTACAAAAGCCTACCTTGAAAAGGATAGAATGATGCCTTTGTAAACCTCCAAAACCCAGCCAAATCCTGTAGTCAGAACACAAGTTGGCAGCCAAATGCTGTAATAACAGTACATCAAGGCTCAGAAAATTAATATTTGAAAATAAAGAGGTTTTACTATTTATTACTTTTCATCCTCATTCTTTTAACTTGGTGCTTGGCACTGATTGGCTATGACCTTGGTTTACCTTGACTATGCTTTTGGTTATTTATTGCAGCTGTATTGCCCCTGGCTATCATAGGCAAACACTCTTCCGAGATGTTTTTAGAGTACATTTTTTTTGATGTATAACATAAATATGTTTCAGTGTAAACAGATCACAAGGTACAGGTTGATGGATTTTCATGAAATGGACTCACCCGTGTAGCTGACACCCAGATTAAGAAAAAGAACATTACCAGCATCAGAGAAATGCCCTCATACCCAGTCTTAATCACCATCACCCCCTCCCCAAAGGCTTCCACTCTCCTGACTTTTATCACCAGTTTTGCCTGTTTTTGAACTTCATGCAAGTTGATTCGTAGAAAATTTTGCATTTGGTTTCATTTTTCAATGTTATTTTGTGAGATTCATCCATGCCCTTACATGCAGTATTTGTTTATCCACTTTCATTTTTACACAACATTACTTTGTCTGAATAAGTCACAATTTATTTTATCCATTCTCTTATGGATCGACACTTGAGTTTTCCCCCGTTTTTGGCTATTATGAATAGTGCCCCTAAAAACATTCTCATACATATCTTCTGATACAAATACATATATATTTCATTGGATAAATGCCTAGGAGTGGATTGTTGGGTTATGGGCTATATACATATTCAACTTTAGTAGATGCTGCCAAACACTTTTTTCCCAAGTAGCCGTACCAATTTAAATTCCCATTCATAATATATAAGAGATTTTGCTGCTCTGGATCTTTGCCAAAAATCGATACTGTTAGTCTTTTTCATCTTAGCCATTTAGTGGGTAGGCTCATTATGGTTTTAGTCTGTGTTTCTCTAATAACTAATGAAGTCGAGCACCTTTTCATATGTTTATTGGCAACTTGGATATCCTTTTTTTGTGAAATGCCTGTTCGGATCTCTTGCCCATTTTCTATTGGGTTGTTTATGTTTTTTTAATTGATTGCAGGAATTCTTTGTATATATATATATCTCCCAGATAATGTAGCAGCTAGAGGCAGCATGAAAGTCCTGGGATCCTGGAAGGTGTGGTACCGAGGGGAGAAGAACAGAAAGGAGGTTGGGGCACCTGGGTAAAACCCCATTTGCTTCTCCTTTCAGCCCTGACATGGGAAAGGTATCTTAGGCGGCGATGCCTTTAGTCCCTGGTGGCTCTGTGCTTCACCAAGGGGTAGGCTGGCCCCACCTCTTGCCTATTGATCTCGGTTTTGAAGCCCCATCGTCTGGGAATCTATACATTATTCTAAACTCACAATTTCAGATGCTCTTGTCCGGTCCCAAACTTGGGCGTCGTCTCTGTTTCCTCACCTCTCCTCCAAGCCCTCACCTCTCCAGTCCCACCAAGTCCTGGCGATTCTATGTCCAAAATATGCATCCGATTGGATCACTGTGCCCCGCTTCTACCACCAGCACCTGGTTCAAGGCACGTCGCTCTTCCCTGAGGCCAATGAGATGGCTTCCAAATGGGCCTCCAACTGCCGCAGTGAACTGTTTTAAAACACAAAGTGAACCTTCCTTGAAGTTCTTTATTCTCCCTGTTATTATTCCTCATAGCCCCTCTTCTTTCCCTCATAGTGCTATCACAGTTGGTAATTACATGCTTCTTTCTGCCTTTGTTTTCATGTCTGTCTTCTCCACTGACCTGTCAATTCCATGAAGGGATCAGACCTACTTTGTATACCAGTGCAGCTCAATAGTTGTTGCATTTGAACACGAGAGATTGAATGAACACCTCATGTCAAATCTGAATCAGGTCCCCAGTGCCCCTTTCAGGTGGTTATCCAACCTCTTCTGGATACTTCAAGGGATGGAGTTCTCACTACCCCTGAGGCCACCTGTCCTGTATTTGAAAGAAAAGCAACATACCTAACTTCAGTGTTCAAAGAGGAGGCAAAGTGTGCAAGCTGAAGGAAGGCTGAGGTTCCGGTAAGACCGGAAATAGGAAAATCTTCCCAAGGCACCAATGTCCTTGCTTAATTGTTTTAGTTGGAAAACTCCCCTTAGTCATCAGATGCAGTTCCTGGCTCTTTGGCCCTAACTTCCCTCCCACCCACAGTGTTTCTAGGGAACACAGTGCACTTCTGTTTTGGGGGCAATACAAGCTTGGGGGGCGGTGTCGATCTTGTTCCCATGCCATGCCTCTGACCTCTCCCTCTGGAACTGAGGTCCAGAGTGGAACACATCATGACCTGGGGCTCCAAAATGGGCCTCACCCATCTCTCAATGGCTCAGCTCCTTACCCGAATGTGGATTACTGAACTCACTTTCATCAGAGGTGGTGGCAGGGAGCTAGATATCCAAATGCATCCTCTGAAAGAGACAAGGCTGCAGTTTGAAATTCTGGCTGTATTGAGGCCGTGTCCCCAGTGTTTAGTTAGTCTATTAAGTAGGAATCTCACCCTGTGATGATCTCAATTAATTTGACGTTTTCCCCAGTTCCCTTTAGATAGTCTGTACTCAGCACTGTGGCTTCATGAGCAATTTTAAATCCAACACAGGAAAGGTCCTCCTTGTATCCCCACAGTTCACAGCCAAGGCTAAGTCTATCAGTGTAGCTCAACAAGGCCTTGGAGCCAGAGAGAGCTGCGTTCCAGCTTGATCAAGCCACTTGTCAAGTGGGACCCCAGACATTCACTTACCTTGCTGAGTCTCAATGTCCTCATCTGCAAAGTGGAGCTAATTCTTACCTCCAGGGCCATTGTGAAGATTAAGTAAGTTATGGAAGGTGTCCAGCACTGTAGCTAGTGTGACTAGGTGTCCTGTATGAGATGATTCTTTTTCCAAACAGAGTCTCCCATCTTCTGGGAAAGATGGTCTAATACAGCTTACTGAATCTATTCAGCTGTTCTGGGAGATAACTACATTTACTCCTGATTCTAGGACAGTATTTGCCGAATTGCTATACTGCAAGGTACTGCCAGCCTCCTTGGCATCCTTGATGGGGAGACAAAGGCAAGGTGTAGAAGCTGATTTGAGCAAATGAGCTGGAAACAGGCCCAAACCCTGAAGCTTTTAATAATCTATCTTCAGTTCATTCCCAATTAATTCCCACCAGTTATGGGCGTAGAGGACTTTAATTCCCTCCACTCCTAGCACAGGCCTGAATAATTAGAATCCCCCAAATGCCCTACTTTATTCAGCAGTTCTGGGCATGTGCTCTTGTGAGCCTTTTGAGCAACACTGACAATAAAGGAAAAAAGAAAAAGCGAAGACTTGGAAGAGATCTGCTGATTTTTCCTGGGTAATAGAAGAATGGATGGTTATTATTTTTCTCATCAATGTCCCACATTTTGTAAGTGATAATTTATTAGCATTATTATCAGAATCCCCTTCCCCCCAAACTTTCTGAATTAAAACACCGGGCAAGGTAATTTAAATGCTGCTGCACTTCCGAAGTAAGGGTGAACCTATGTAAAGTGGTCAAAGCAGGGAGCAGGGGGCCCAGGGCACCTCAAGGTCATACATACTGGATTAAAAGCTCATCAGCATTAAGAGGGAACATGAATGTGGTTTCTGTTGCAGAGTACAAGAGGCTTATTCCATTCATAGTAGGTGCTCAGTAAACAGTGGCTAAGGTGTTGAATGAATGATGCTTCTCTTCTGATGATCTCAGAACATTTTGCTCTCTCTATTTTCCTCAGTGAGAAATGCCTGCTTAGCTTAGATTCCCCCCAGATAGGGATACTATTTTTGAACCAACCAGCTGATAAAAATTTATTGAGTTCTTATTATGTGCCAGGTACTGGGTATGCCGTAGTGAACAAGAGAGTCATGTCCTTGCTGCCTTGGACCTCATAAGCTGGTGGAGAAGACAGAATGTGGTCAAATAAATAAAGAAATAAGATGTGTAGATGTGTAGGTGCTGCAGAGGAAATAAACTCTTGACAGGGAAGTCAGGTAAGAGTTCCCATCTAAGGAGGCGACTTGTAAGTTGAGACCTGAAGGATTAAAGCAAGAAGGTGGGGTGGGGGATGGAGAGTGGGGCTGTGTTCCAGGCAGAGAGGACAACGTATGCAGAGCCCCTCAACTGGGACAGAGCTTCGCTTGTTCCAGGCAGCGAAGGAGACGGGTGTGCCTGGAACACAGCGAAAGGCAGGGAGCATGGTTGGCGTGAGATGAAGTGGACAGGTGGGTAGAAGCCAGATCATGCAGGCACTTGGAGGCTGTGGTTATGTGCTTGGGTTTATTCTGAATGCAGTGGGAGCCCGCCCTTCTTCCCCCAAACCTACTTCACCTGCAGTTTTTCCATTTCAGTTTTTGGCAATTCCATCTTTCCAGTTGCTCAGGTCAGAAAGTTTGGCATTATCCTTGACTCCTTTTTTCCCTCTCAGACCACAGCTGCCCTGCCAGCAAATCCAGCTTCCTCCTCCTTTAAGTTATAATAGAATCTCACCACTCCTCCCCACCTCCACTCCTCCACCCTGATCCAAGCCACCATCTCTCTAGTCTGAATTATTGCAATCACTTCCCAGCAGCTTGGCTAAGAATGCTGTCACATTGTCTCCCTCTTGTGGTCAAAACCTTCCAATGTTTCCTCATCTCAGAGTGAAAGCAAACTTTCTTACCATTGTACAATCTGGCCCCTCCCTTTACCTCTTAGATCCTGGGTACAAAGCCAGTGGGTACACACCGTTCAGAATGGCCATCATCAAAAAATCTACAAACAATACATGCTGGAGAGGGTGTGGAGAAAAGGGAACTCTCCTACACTGTTGGTGGGAGTGTAAATTGGTACAGCCACTATGGAGAACAGTATGGAGGTTCCTTAAAAAAACTAAAAATAGAGCTACCATATGATCCAGCAATCCCACTCCTGGGCATATATCTGGAGAAAACTCTCATTTGAAAAGATACATGCAACCCAGTGTTCATTGCAGCACTGTTTACAATAGCCAGGACGTGGAAGAAACCTAAATGTCCATCAACAGAGGAATGGATAAAGAAGATGTGGTACATATACACAATGGAATATTACTCAGCCATAAAAAAGAACTAGATAATGCCATTTGCAGCAACATGGATGGACCTAGAGATTGTCATACTGAGTGAAGTGAGTCAGACAGAGAAAGACAAATATGATATAGCTTATATGTGGAATCTAAAAAAATGGTACAAATGGACTTATTTACAAAACAGAAATAGAGTCACAGATGTAGAAAACAAACTTATGATTACCAGGGGAAAGTGGGGCGGGGAGGGATAAATTGGGAGATTGGGATTGACATATACACATTACTATATATAAAATAGATAAGTAATAAGGACCTACTGTATATCACAGGGAACTCTACTCAATGTCATGGCCTATATGGGAAAAGAATCTAAAAAAGAGTGGATATATGTATATGTATAACAGATTTACTTTGCTGTACACCTGAAACTAACACAACATTGTAAATCAACTACAATAAAAATTAAAGAAAATATTAGATATGTGGACACCTCAAAAAAAAAAATCCAGTGGGTAAAACACTGGAGGGGGAAATCAGTGGCTATAACGATTTATTCATTCAGTCATTCCTTCAACAAATTGTTACTGAGAGCCTGCCACGTGCCAGGCACTCCTCTAGGTGCTTGGGACATGCTGGTGACAAATCAGATAAAAAGTCTCTGCCTCATGGAACTTACATAGTAAATAACTAAATTACATAATTTGTTTGAAGGAAATAAGTGTTGGGGGAAAAAGTAGTTAGGGTAAGGAAAAATCCAGAGTCTTGGGTGGGGGGAGAGTGTGGTCTTTTTTTTTCTTTAAAATTTAATTAATTAATAGTTAATTAATTTTTGGCTGCGTTGGGTCTTCCTTGCTGCACGCGGGCTTTCTCTAGTTGCAGTTAGTGGGGGCCACTGTTAGTTGCGGTGCGCAGGCTTCTCATTGTGGTGGCTTCTCTTGTTGCGGAGCACGGGCTCTAGGCGCGCAGGCTTCAGTAGTTGTGGCACGCGGGCTCAGTAGTTATGGCTCTTGGGCTCCAGAGCGCAGGCTCAGTAGTTGTGGCGCACGAGCTTAGTCGCTCCGCGGCATGTGGGATCTTCCCGGATCAGGGCTCAAACCCGTGTCCCTTGCATTGGCAGGCGGATTCTTAACCACTGCGCCACCAGGGAAGTCCGAGAGTGTGGTTTTAAATAAGGTGGCCTTGCTGAGAAGGTGATATCTTAGCAAAGCCTTGTAGGAGTGGAGGGAGTTAGCACTGCAAGTGACAGTGGTGATGAGGTCTTCAGGCAGTGGCCATGCTGGGAGTGGAGCAATGGCTGCTCCCTCCAGCGTGATGCAGGCTGAAGCTGCCGTGGAGATAATGCTACCCACAGCCAAGGAGTGGGAGTGGTGGTCATGGTTAAGCCAAATAAGTTAGGTCAGAACAGTGAGCTCTCCATGTAGCCTTGATGGCAATATATTTGTCAGATCCCTACTTCCTTTAGAATCAGATTCCCAAAGTGGATTCTGAGCAACAGTTCTCAGCAAAACGATTTCATGGGCAAAGAGTTTGGTAAATGTTCCTTGGAGTTTCACAGGGAACGTCAGCATCTTAAAGGCTTTGTGGGATTCTGCGCTAAAGAAGCATGTTTAACTCAACATTTATTAAGCTTATTTAGTTGTGGAATCCTTTTTTTTTTAAATGGAACGTCTAGTTAAATTCCATAGAACTACAAACTTGGAAATACTTACATAGACAGATTGGAACCAACCAATCTGGGAAGATTTGATTGGGCTCTCACTAGGAGCAAAGTGCTTGCAGGAGCTGGAAAACAAAGCTAGTTGCTAGGGTGAGTGGGGTCGTCCAACCAGGGAAGTCTAGATAGTTATGAGATTAAGAATGGCTGGGAATGCATCTAGGGTCAAATAATTATTAATCAAACATTTGTTCAGTGTTTCCTTTCTTGTGGCGTCTACATGCTGAGAGTTGGCAAACTTTTTCTGTAAAGGACCAGAGAGTAAGCATTCTAGGTTTTGTGGGCCATATGGTAGTATGAAAGCAGCTATAGATAATACATTAATGAAGCAGCATAGCTGTGTTTCAATAAAACTTTGTTTATGGATACTGAAATTTGAATTTAACATAATTTACATGTATCATAAAATATTATTTTTCTTTTTTTTCTTTTCCCAACCATTTCAAGTTGTAAAAACCATTCTTGACTTGCATACCCTTTATTTATTTATTTATTTATTTTTGGCTGTGTTGGGTCTTCATTGTTGCGCGCGGGCTTTCTCTAGTTGCGGCGAGCGGGGGCTACTCTTCATTGTGGTGCACGGCCTTCTCATTGCGGTGGCTTCTCTTGTTGCGGAGCACGGGCTCTAGGCACATGGGCTTCATTAGCTGTGGCACGCAGGCTCAGTAGTTGTGGCTCACGGGCTCTAGAGCGCAGGCTCAGTAGTTGTGGCGCCCGAGCTTAGTTGCTCCACGGCATGTGGGATCTTCCTGGACCAGGGCTCGAACCCGTGTCCCCTGCATTTATAGGTGGATTCTTAACCACTGTGCCACCAGGGAAGTTCCTGCATACCCTTATAAAGCAAGTGATGGGCCACATTTGGCCCACTGGTTTGCCAACATCATGTGCTATATGCCTTCAGGAGCTCCCAGCCTAGTGGGAGACATCTACATGGGTAATTACAGTGTGTTGTGGAAAAGGTTGTAGTGGAGGTCAGCACGGGATGCTCTGAGAGCCCAGAGGAGGCGCTGGGAGGGAGTTGGATGGGTTAGGAGGGGAGCTAACAGCAAAGGCACTCTGGATTCTCTCCTTTGTCTTCAAGACCTGGTTGGATGTTGCCTGAAGGGTATGCCTGCCTGAACTCAGTGTTTCCTCTTCTGACTGGGCATTGGTGTTCTCCTAGAGTCTCTTTTCTGGCGCTACTATTTTCCTTTTGCCTCCTTGACTTGTTTCTGTGGTTCTATATCCTCATTTGCCCCCAGTTTACTTTGGGGGCTTTAACTTTCGAGTACCCTCCTGGCTGCTGCAGCCTTCTGGAGATTGAGCACGTGGTCCCTCCGTCCTGAGTGCCCTCGGCCTGTCTCCCTCGGGGGTGGTACTTCCCCACACCTAGCTCTTGGCTCCCTCAGTTTCTGACACTCACTACAGGAACTTCACACAGTGGTGTGCTGGTGCCAGCGCAGATCAGCTCGTGAGACCCAAACGTACATGTCTCATCCCAAATGAGTTCAGTGACGTTTGGTTGGTAGCCTGAAATCTGCTGTGGTGGAAGTATTTACCCCATAGTAATTGGCAAAGAAAACCTGCAAATACAAATCAGCACCACCCCCTGCCCCTTCCCCTCGGCTGTGGCCATTTCTGCCCAGGAGAACTGTTTTACCAGCACAGCACTCTTTATAAGCCCAGGCAAGATTATTTTTTAGGATATTGTACAACCCTACTCAGTCTGGGAGAAATTTGGATCTAGGTGTAGTGTCAATTACTAAACTGTTAAAAATGCCTGGAAGGTACCACCCTCCTGTACCTTCCTGACACATTCCTACTAGACTCTCCCAGTTTGTGTTTGTCTCTCTTCCTTGGTGTGTTCAATCATACCACACTTTTTTTTTTTTTTTTAAATGGCTAGTCTTCTTTTATATATATATATATATTTTTTAAATTTATTTATTTATTATTTTTGGCTGCGTTGGGTCTTCGTTTCTGTGCGAGGGCTTTCTCTAGTTGCGGCAAGCGGAGGCCACTCTTCATCGCGGTGTGTGGGCCTCTCACTATCGCGGCCTCTCTTGTTGCGGAGCACAGGCTCCAGTCGCGCAGGCTCAGTAGTTGTGGCTCACGAGCCCAGTTGCTCCGCGGCATGTGGGATCTTCCCAGACCAGGGCTCGAACCCGTGTCCCCTGCATTGGCAGGCAGATTCTCAACCACTGCACCACCAGGGAAGCCCCATATCACACTTTTGTGTCATCTTCTGATTCTATGTGTGTCTTTCATTCAACTGTGATCTCCTGGAATGTGGGCCTGGAGAGGCAGCCATAGAGTAGTGATTAATTGCCAGGACTATAGAGCCAGGCTGTCTGGGTCCAAATTCTGGTTCCATCACTTATGATCCGAGTAACCCTGAGCAAGTTATTAAGTAACTCAGTTTACTTCATCTGTATAATTGGTCAGATTTGCAAGGACTAAATAATTTCATGTACACAAAAGCACCTAGAACAATATCTGCCCTTAGTAAGCATTCAGTGAATTTAGCTATTATTAGTAATCATTTTGTTTTTTTTTTTTGTTTTTTTTTAAAAATTATTTATTTATTTATGGCCGCATTGGGTCTTCGTCTCTGCGCGAGGCCCCACCCCCCCGTTGCGGCAAGTGGGGCCACTCCTCACCGCAGCGCGCGGGCCTCTCACCACCGCGGCCTCTCCCGCTGCGGAGCACAGGCTCCAGACGCGCAGGCTCAGCAATCGTGGCTCACGGGCCCAGCCGCTCCGCGGCACGTGGGATCCTCCCAGACCAGGGCTCGAACCCGGGTCCCCTTCATTGGCAGGCAGACTCTCAACCACTGCGCCACCAGGGAAGCCCCTCATTTTGTTTTCAATTCCCATCTGTTGTCTGGCACATGTTGTATGGTACACACTTAATACATTTAATATGTATATTAAATACTAATTGTATGAGCAAAAGTACAAATAGAGGTAGAGAAGGGACTGATCCTTGTGGGCTGTAGTAAGGGGATTTGAACAACTGAAGGGGTTTGAAATAGGGCTTGAAGGGTTGGTTGAGTGTGGATAGCTGGGGAAAGTTAATGGTTAATTCAATTGGCACTCCAAAAGTTAGGCCATTTGGTAAATATAGAAACTGAATGTGAAAAATAATTAGCATTAAGCTGATTTCATCTCAAGTTAGTAGCAGACCTGCTATCAAAATTTCATTTCTCTCCTCCCCAGTGTCTGCTGAGGTGTTACCAAGTGTTTTGCTTTAGGAATATAATAGATTTTAATTATTGAACGATGCACTTGAAGAGAAAGCAGGAAGTCAGGAATGTTCTGTAACTCTGGAGCATCAATTTTATGCATTCTGGAGAAATTAACATAAGATGGTGACATTTCCACAGCATCCAAAAGTAATTTTACAATGACTGAGAGATTGTGACCCCTTGACCCTTTCCATTCTCACATGCATTGTCACTTTGCCTTTTGTGAATTATTTTTCCTTTCGGAACTCACTTGTGCTGTCTTTTGGCAAATCAAAGCCAAGCTAACTAATAATGCATGGCTCTGCCCCGTGATTGTGTTAAAAGAAAGGCTGCTTCCCCACAGAAGGGAGGGGTATTAATTTGCCTTTTTTAGGACCTGCACAGTGATTGAGGTTGACATAATTCTCTTTGAGGTTTTTATTCCTTTGTCACTGAGTAATTGTTTTTCAGCTGCTAGGAGTAGATCAGAGCAAGGGGATGAGGACTGCTGTAGACGAAGAATCAGGACGGTTGTGAAATTTATCCTTCGTCTTCCCCCCACTCCAAAATTCATAGCCTCTGGGGCAAGACAGATCTGGTTTGAATGAGGACTCTGTCACTTTGCAGTGAGTGATCTAGGACCTGTGATGCACCTTTTATTTTGAGCCTCACTTTCGTCTTCTGTAAACAGGGATTATGACACCTACCTGGCTGGAGGTGTGGGTTTCAGTGAGATGGAGCTCTGCGGTGACAGTATGAGGCAGAGCCCCAGTGGCTTAGTAGGTGCTCAAGAAATGCTTCTTTCCTCACGTTTCAAAGTTTTTTTTCTCCCAGAAAGTGTCCTATGAATGGTAGGATTTTCCTTAAACATATTTAAATTGACAAAGATATGTGAAAATTAACATCCTGATGAAACATCTATTGTGTGAATGTGTACAGGACTATGGGTGTACATGTTTGTGTGTGTTTGCTCTTGGAGGGCAGGCACGTACAAGAATGACAATATTTCTAGAACAATTACTTGCAAACTACCTTCAACTCCCCCTTTTTCTTCTCTTCCATCAAGAAAGCAAATCCATTAACAAAGAGGAACAGAAAAAAGTAGCAGACAGGTCTGAAAAGGCATCGGACAAGAAAACCCCATTCCATTCTTACAAAATCTTTGCTATTTGTGACAAGCATGATACTTGAAATTCACAATACACAAGCAATTGTCATTCTCAAAATATAGTATACATTGTGTAGTCTCAGTGACACCCCAAATTTGCGAATTTTACGGCATGTCACTACAGACAAGAGTCTGTCAGTAATCTGCCAATTAGCAGGTTGAAGATTAACTGTTTGGGAAATTATCATTTTTAAAATGATAAAATTATTAAAATGATAAAATTATTATAGAATTGACTTAAAATCACAAGTTGGCTGGGTTGTGGGCAGGGAAGCTTTGCTCTGTGTCCAAGGCCGTGGCATTCTGGATGGTCTTTTACCCACCCTGTTCATTAGGATTTTGGGATAATAAAATGTATAATTATGTTTTATTTATCTATGCTCGGGAGGCATAAAAACTATAGAAAACAGAGAAAATGCTTTGTCATCATAAAATACGTGCAATTAAACACCATCTTAAGAAAAATTTCTGTAGGAGTATTTTCACTTTAGAATGGACTTAACTTTCCAGCCTTCGTATTCAGAGGGGTGGCTGCGGGGAGGAAGAAAGTGCGCTAGACCTGTTGAAGACCCGTGTTCAAACCCTTACTTGCCTCTTATGAGTTCCATGACCTTGAGCATATTACTCAACCTCTCTGAGTTTATTTTTCCACTTGAAAAATGGGAGTCATTATAACTACTGACAAAGTTGCAGCAAGTGATATTCTATACTGAAGTTTGTCCTGTGTTTCTATTCCTGTCTCCTCTGGACCAGTGCTCTCAAGATGCAGGAATATTTGCCTCCTGCAAAATGATTTGTGGGAATCATTCCAAGGGTCTGGAGGAAGCTCCTCTCACTTTTCCAACTGGTCCCTTTCCAGGGTTGGTTTGCCCATTGCGCAGATGGCTCAGTCCCTTCCTGTGCTGGCTGAAGAGATTAGGAGTCAATAGCACCCGAGGGGGTGGATGCCATCACTTGGAGAGTGAGAAGAGAAAAAGGGTCTGGAACAGAACACCAGTGTTTAGGGTGCAGAGGAGGGTCAAAGGCCAGCCAGGAGGGAGCTAGGCATGGGAGTGCAGGAAGACCCAAGGTCAAAAGTGAAGGCAGAAGAACTAGTCAACTGCAGCAGACACCCCAGAGAGGTCAGCGAGGATGGGCTCCTCTGGTTATCTTCAGGTGGCTGACGGGCATGTTTCTTTTCTTTGCGGATAGAGGCAGGACCCAGGAGGACAACCGTGGAAGAAGAGTGGAACAGCCCCGGGGAAACCAAGGAGAAACTCGAAGATGCAGGAGAGCAAGGTCAGTCCCCCTGTGCGCAACTGACTTGGTTCAGAATCCTCCAAACACTCCTCTTTCCTCAGCTCTTGTAACAGCTTAAGGGAACACAGAAGTGACCAGTACTATCAGTTTCAGTGAAATGATGGAAAAATCGGGACTCAGAGTGCTAATGCTTTTTTTCAGCCATGGAGAAGCTAGGTTTGAATCCACCTCTTCTGTACCTTAGTCCTGAGCCCTTCTCACTGAACCGGCCGCGTCTTTCGGGAGTTTCCTAAGCGTTTACCAAAGCAGCAATGCAGCGCTTCCTGCAGGTCTCTTGGCCACGCAAAAGGCCACCATGCAGGACTCCATGCTGTCTCTCCCCATGGAAAAATATCCAAGCAAATGTGGTCCATCTTAACATCCTCATGGCTAATCACTTCATGATTTCTCGCCTTTACTCCTGCTCCTGTGCTCACTGCCCTTCGCCCTGATCACTTCTGCCAGTTAAGTCGGGGTGGGGAGGGGGGGGGTCCCTTCGTCCCGGTGAGAAGAGACCAGGGCAGCCCGAAATTGTGCTAGGAGTCCTGCCAGCACACAGGCGCCCCCCAGCGGTGCTGGCGGTAAGCGCAGCTGTGTGGACGGCGCCCTAACGACCTGGGCAGGGGAGGGAGAACCTGTGTTTTCCAAAGTGAGGTTCCTGGTGCTGTGGGCTGTGGCAGTTTGGGGGATGTTGGACAGAGGAACCCCGTGAGACTTTGCAGGGATTTTTATCACACTCAGAAGGACATTTGGTTTGGACTCTAAGTATTCCCAAATTAACCCTAGGTGTGGGGTCCTCCAATCTGTTGAATGTTGACAGTCACGTTGTCTCCTAGTGCCGTTTCCCTCCTTGTTTATGTGAAAATTAAGGCTTTTAAAGGAACTTTCATCTAAGAACTCAGGGTTTTTAAAATAAAAGTAGTATTTTGTAGTTGATTTACAATGTTGTGTTAAGAGTTCAGGGTTTTAAAACAATTTTATAAAGTGTCGTGAAGCGTTAGAAATAACATGGGCTGTCAGAAGTTCTGGTTCCGGAACTGCGCTAACTAGTTGTTAGGACAACCTGTTTCCCTCTCTGACCCTGTCACTTTACCTATGACTTCCTACCCTTCACAGGTTACTACTGTGCAAAAGTGCACGGAAATGCATAAGGTGTGAAAACAAAGTAACAATGACATGATAGCAGCAGCTGATATTTGTTGAGTGGTTACTATGTGCTAGATACCGCTCTAAGTACCTTTCATGTGTTAAGTCATTTAGTCCTCACAGCAGTCAAATAAGGAAACTGAGGCAAAGCCCAAGGGCATACAGCCAGTAAGAGCAGCACCAGGATTTGACCTTGGCAGGTCAGCTTCAGAACTTGTGCTGTTCATCGTTGATGTTTTACTGCATTAACATGAGTGAGGTAGGATGAAAATGAGTCTGGTTAGGGTGAAAATGACACCAATATTGTTATTAAAAAAAAACAAACAAAAGACAAACCGAAACCTTATCATTTTTGCTCACATCTTTTTATCACTCTTATCTCAAAAAAAAGAGACTAGTGTGGATGTTATCTCCTCCAGGAAATTGTGGGCTGGACTAACAGCCCCATGCTGGGCTCCCCCCACCTCCTGGACGTCCCTCTATCTATGCATCATGTTCAGTTATCATTTGTTCACTTGTGGGTCAGTCCACCTAGACAGTGAGCTGCCTGAAGGCAGGGACAATGAGCCTGGCAGGTAGATTGTGGAGCTTGGACACTGGGCCTCTGGGTACAGTTGGCATTTTCTCCCCTTCCTCTCTCCCTTCCACTCCTTTGAGGCAACTAGATCTCCCTCCCATCTTCCCAGGAGAGTCCCTGTTAAGTGGTTTCCAGAGTCCATCTGGGTATCAGGGAGGCAGGTCTGCAGTCCTCTAAGGGGCTGCTGACTTTAGGTGAGCCATCTTCATGACAGTTGGGTTTTCTCACTTCCCCTTGTGCAGCAGGAAGCTGAAGGTGGTCAGTGCGGCTGGGGCCTGGCCAGTATTGTGGATGGGAACCAGGACCACATAAGGTACTTGGAGGATGGGCTGGGGGAGAGGTTTGGGAGGTGGCTAAGGGCTCCTCTCCCAGGGACAGAAACCTCAAGGACAGCTCAAGGGCACAGTTCTGTATTCCAGGTGGGAGATGGGAAAGGAATAGGGCCTACTCTGTGGGCTCTAACTAGCACCTGTCTCCTCTCTGCTTATTTATTTCTTTGGACTTGATTAAACAGGGGAGAGGTTGAAAAAGTAAGAATGGGTGGAAGGGCCAACAGATGGGAGTGTCTGGAACTTTGCACCTTCTGAGAAGATGAAGACAGGCAGCCTAGCATGGTGGATGGAGGTCTGGGGAGAAGTCAGATGGGTCCCCATTTAGATGTCACATCCACCTTGCTGCACCTGGCCTCAGTTTCTTAATGTGTAACACGGGAATTGTTGTGAGGGCTAAGATTCTTTCTGGAGATGAAAGGGTCTGTCACAGTGGTTGGACCACAGTGAGGACCTCGACAAACAGGAGTTGAAATGAGGACCCACTGACTCTTCTCTTCTTTCAATTTAATCACTGAGTTAACACCTCATTTTTACCCTTTTTCACTTCTTATTTCCAACAAGTGGTCTTGATTTCCAGCATACTTCAACAATTCAATTTTCTTGTGATTTGCTTCAGTTGTCACACATTTTGAGTCAATCCCATAACCGTTCGCTGAATGCAGGCCGTGTGTCAGTGACAGTGCTTTGTGGTTTGGAGGATATCTTCAAAATCACAGGGAGATTAATTAAGCCAAGAGGCAACTCATGTGAAAAGAGGAAACCAAATTGCTTCCATTCTCTCAAATGCCCTTTGTTGGCCTGAGAGGCATTTTGTTAAAAATTCAGTTGCCAAATGTATGTGTAGGAATTTATCACAATTAAAAAAATGCCTTTTGGTAACTTAAATACCTGACAAAAGCATCTCAGCATTAAATCGTTAATACTCCCACCTGCTGCCAACATAACTGCTTTCTTTTGTCATGATAATACAGACTGTCTGATTCTCTGGTAGAGTTTTTGGGCGGCAGCATAATCAACATCTGGAAAAATGTGCTTGTGATTCTGAGATTTCAGTCATTTTGTCAATGTAGACTTTGTGCTTTCCCTACCCATGAAGGTTTTTATAATTTAAGATCGTAATTTAGAATTTCCACTACACAAGTCTACAATCTCTTTCTTTTTGCACCAGCTTGCCTTGTATGGTGAACATGCCTAATATTTTTTAAAGTACCGGTAAATAAGGTGTCACTGATAATGTGGTAGCAGGACGTTTCCATTAAGTCCTGGTATGATGGAAGAATGAAATCTCTTCTGAGTAGAGGAGCCCAAGAGTTTTTAGACAATGAATATGAATTCTCTTTTACGCAATTGGTGGTAAAGATGGACCATTTATCCTGATTCATGGAGGCTGGTTAGAGCACATCCTTGACTGAGAAGGCTGACATGTTAATTTCCGTATTTCTTCTTAAAGCTACTGTCAGAACCAGAATATTCATTCAACAAGTATTTATTAACTGCCTACTCAGTGCCAAGATTGTTTTAGGTATTTGGAATACATCAGTGAACAAAACAGACATAGCCCTCATGAAGCTTACAGTCTAGGCATGGGTCATTGATCTGGCTCAGGATAATTTACTTTATTTTTTAAATCATAAAATTTTTAAAACAGGACAAATACAGGAAATAATTTAGAGACCCATATTTGCATTGACAACTGACTTCTTATTTATTTTATTATTATTATTATTTTTTGACTGCTCCTTGAGGCTTGCAGGATCTTAGTTCCCCGACCAGGGATTGAACCCGGGCCACCGCAGTGAAAGTGCCGAGTCCTAACCACTGGACCGCCAGGGAATTCCCGACAACTGACTTTTTAAATGTTTTTCTTTTTTTCTAATAATGGGCAGAGTAAAAAATTTGGAGGACACATAAAAGAAGAAACTAAATTCTACCAAGGTTCCTGGGTGGGAGGATAAGCCTGAACTTGTTGCCTCTGGGTAACCAGGTTACCTGTAATTCCAGCACTAAACTATAATCACTGTCACCATTTTGGTGTGTTTTCTCCCTGTCTTTCTGAAGTGCATTTTTTACATAGTTGTGACCATATTGTATCCTACTTTGCTCTTTTTCTTAAATATAGTTTTTTACTCTCACTAACTATGTTTTTCTGTGACATTTTCTCCAAAACCCCAGCATCCTTATCATTATCATCAGCAGCAGAGACCACATCCAGGACACAAAGTGTGGGTGGGGTGTGTGTGTGTGTGTGTAGCTAGCTGTGTATATCTGTGTGGGTGTGTGTTTGCTGGTGATAAGGGACATGTTTGTTACTCTGTTTGAAGTGAATCACTAAGCTGGAACAAAGTCCTGGATGAATTTAGCTGCTAGTGAACAACAGATGGGGGAGAAACTCTCCATTACAAGTCATTCCCACAAATAGTTGGATCCACTCTGGTGTCAGAAATCCCCTTTTGAGCTGCCTGTCTGTTCTCTTTGGTTCCATTGTTCTTGGTGCTCTTGATGATTCTGTTGAAAGGTTGCCACTGAGAGGAGTTACCTTCTCCAGGGATTTCAGAACCACAGTAAGAAAGATTTTCTAACTAAATCTAATACCATAATTCCATTCTTTGTTATTGGAGGGCTTGAAATGAGATGCATGCGTAAAATACTTAGCACAGAGCCTGGCACATGGTGGCTGTTAGATCCCTAAGGCCACTATGTTAGACCCCTAAGAAGCCATGCTCCCTTCCCCACGTTCAAGTGCAGGTGCATGCTGACTCTACCTTTAACAGTTATCCATCTGGGACCTGTTGCTGTGCAAGTTGTAACCCTGGCTGCTCTGTATTTATTCTAATCCCTATTCCCCAGAGCCTCGTCAGACATCTTGGATGTGGCAGATTTTGCTGGCCTACAGAAGATTCTTCACCGAGTTTCCCTCTGTTTTGCCCCTTGCCTCATAACATACTGACATTTTTGTATTTCTATATATTTATGTTCTCTATTTACAGAAAGGAAAAAATCATATGTCATAAGATGATGTAATTTTCAACTACTACTAATGAATTATTCTTTGGGCTTGCTTACTAAAGCCAGAGCTATAACGTACTATTAAAATTGTCTATAATCTTAAACCTTCTGTAAGTGATAATACCAACATCAGGCCACATGAAAAAGAGGTGTTCTTTCTGGGGCAAAGCTTTAATTTATATATCATGGTGGTAGGCTTAGGTACTTTTTTCAACTTCAGACTGAAAGGTTACAGCTGTGATTTGGGGGCAGATTTTTCCCTCAGCCCTTGGCAGACAGGTGTACTATGTCTGTACCTGGTGAATTGGAAATTTGGTCAAAACGGTGAAGAGGGTGGGGTTTCAAACAGATCCACATGTTTACCAAACCCTCTTTTCTTTCCTAATTTCATTTCTTGGAGCCCCTCTTGCAGTTTGACGGGGCCATATGACTAATTTCTGGCTAATGGAATGTAGGAAGAAGGGATATGTGTTTTTTTCCAGGCTCTTGGGGGAGGTCCCCGAGGAGATGTGACTGCTGGTTGACCTGTGAGCTGGACCCAGGCAACTGGAGGCTCCCCACCACCTCCCCTGTCCTTGGCCCCTTGTCTTCTGCATTTTCAGAAGCTTCTCTAAGGATACAGCCTTAAGGTAGAAATGTGGTGTTGAGACTATCTGGATGGTATATGTGACTGAACCCAGCTGAGTCCTCTATATAAACTTTTAAGATTTGGCGGGTGTGTGCGGAAACTTACTCATCTCGCGGCCGCCCAAGACAGGCCTGGTAAGAAAGTTCCCTTGTTTATTAAACCTGCCACCCACCAGTCTGGAGTGGTCTGCCTCTTTCTTCAATCTCTCCCTGCCCTCTGCATATAGGGCTTTGTAATGAGCAAGAAATAAACCTTTAAGTGGTGTCAGGCCACTGAGACTTTGGATAGTTGTTATAGAAATTAGCTACACAAACTAATACAGGATTTGGCACATGAATATTAGTTCAGTAAATATTAGTGTGTTTTTCTTTTGGTCCTCAGGAAGCACAGAATGTCAGAATCCTCTCAAGGAAATCTGAACTGAGAAGAGTTGATACGTCTAAGCAAAGCCCTTGAGAGAAAGTCAGCAGTCAAGCAGGAAAGCCAAATACATCGCCAATGGCATATGGTGGGGTTTGCGAGGAAGACAGGGCTTCGGGCCAGGACCAGATAGGAACATCATGATGGAAACAGTTTGGAAATAGACCAGGAGTATTTGGGATGAATGTTGCAAACTGGCAGTGGTTCTGATCCTTGGCTTCCCCCTAGAATCATCTGGTGAGCTTTAAAAAATACCAATGCTTAGCCTCCCATCCCCATTCAGACCAGTGAATCAGAATCTGTTTTGGTGAGCCCTGATGTCTATATGATCGACTCATTCCACAGGTGATTTCAGCATGCTGTTGTTGAGAACCACTGCTGTGAACAGTATTGAAGCATCTGTGCCTCATCTTTACTGAGCAGTGGGTACTAGTGTGAGGCATACTTGGATGACCCAAAGGTACTGAGTAATATTATGGCATGCTAAATAAAGGTCAGAGATAGTTGCAGCCAGAAGAAATTATGGCTCAAACACACCGGGACATCTATGACTTTTTTTTCCTTGGCATTCAGACCTTCCTTGAGGTGTAGAATATGATCCCTGCAGGTTCTCTGATTCCTGGGTCCTCTCAAGCTGCTTGATGGCCACTAGTATCCATTTCCTATCTTCTCCAAATTCCTTCTTATTACCTTTGTATTAGTCAGAGAAACAGAACCAACAGGATGCACCCATCCGTCTATCTATCAACCTGTCTGTCTGTCTATCTATCTATCTCTCCAGAGAGGTTGGTTTATTTTAAGCAGTTGGCTCATGTGATTGTAGAGGCTTGGCAAGTCCAAAATTTGCAGGGTAGATTGACAGGCTGGAGACCCAGAGAAGAGTTGCAGTTTGAGTGCAAAGGCTGTCTGTTGGTAGAATTCCTTCTTGATATGGGGAGGTCAGGCTTTTTTGTAGTAAGATCTTCAACTGATTGGATGAGGCTTACCTACATAATGGAGTGTAATCAGCTTTCCTCAGAGTCCACTGATTTAGATGTTAATCTCATCGCCCCCCCACCACCCCAGATATTCACAAAACATCCAGAATGTTTGACCACAGAGCTGGGTACCATGGCCTGGCCCAATTGACATAAAATTAGCCATCGCAATCCTCTTGCCCCTCACATGCACTCTCTACCTGTCAAAGTGTGCATGCAAAATGAAACATCCGAATGCCCATTCTCTGGCTTGTTCTCTGCAACTGTAGTTAGAGTCTTCTTTATACAAAGCAAATCAGATGAGCGCAATGTAGCAGATTCTGTCGAGGCCCGGTCTCTGTCCCATGCTCTTACCACTCCCAATTGCTGAACTGGCATTTCTTTGCTTGAAACCTTCATCTGTCCCCCATATCTTGCTCTGCTGCCATTTCAGCAGGCCAGGAATGCAGTTCGTCTTCTGTTTCCACGGTTCTGCATCTGTGGATTCAGCTAACAGCATATCGAAAATATTTGAAAAAAAATTCCAGAAAGTTCCTAAAAAGCAGAACTTGAATTTGCCATGCTCAGTCAACTATTTATATAGCATTTATATCGTTTTAGGTATTATAAGTAATCTAGAGATGATTTAAAGTTTATGGGAGGATGTGTGTAGGTTATATGCAAATACTATACCTTTTATGTGGTACTTGAGCATCTGAGGATTTTGGCATCCGAGGGGGGTTCTGGAATCAATCCCCTGCAGACAGCAGGGGGTGACTGTGCCAGGGAATTGGTGTCTTCTGGGAGCAGCCCTTCACCAGTGACTGAAGGAATGCCCCGGCTCCTTCTCTCTTCTGGTTGACAGCTGAGGCAGGTGCTTCACACTGGCTCCTGATGTTCTGTAGAGGATTAAGCTGCAGTTGCCCACAGAACTAGCTGGTCTTTACTGCTGCTTTCCCTACCCTGTCAAACTTTCCCACCCCCTTCCTGATAGTCCCCATCTCCTATAAATGCATTTCATGCTTTCTGCTTTCTTTCTTTTTTTTAAATTAATTAATTAATTAATTAATTTTTGGCTATGTTGGGTCTTTGTTTCTGTGTGAGGGCTTTCTCTAGTTGTGGCAAGCAGGGGCCACTCTTCATCGCGGTGTGCGGGCCTCTCACTATCGCGGCGTCTCTTGTTGCGGAGCACAGGCTCCAGACGCGCGCAGGCTCAGTAGTTGTGGCTCACGGGCCTAGTTGCTCCGCGGCATGTGGGATCTTCCCAGACCAGGGCTCGAACCCGTGTCCCCTGCATTAGCAGGCAGATTCTCAACCACTGCGCCACCAGGGAAGCCCTACTTTCTGCTTTCTATAGGGGAAAGTCCAAACTTGCCATCATGAAAACCAAGGTCCCTCATGATCTGACTCAGACTTACCTCTCCCAGTATCACCTATACTCCCCTGGACCACTCCCAGTTCCCCCCAAGATTCTGTAGGGCCTTATGAGCCAAGGTAAGGAGGTGGTTTTTTTGTTTGTTTTAACTAACTTTTAAGTGTTTATTCTGTTAGTTTATTCTAAGAGGTTTTACTTTGTCCTGAGAGTTTTTCTAGAGTGATGGGGAATCTCTGAAGTGTTTTAGGCAGAGAAAGGACAGGACTAAATTTTTGTTTAAAAAGGTCATCTTGGCTGCTGGATAGACAAAGGCTTGGAGCAAGAATGTCAGCAGGTTTTGCAGGGTTAGGAGTTTGTTGGGACAGTTCACGTGAGAGACAGTGTAGCATGGACTGGGGAGGGGGAGCATGGAGAGGGGTGGATGGATGCCAGACATTTAGGTGGTAGTTCTGTCAGGACTTAGTGGCTGTTTAGATGAGGAGACAGAGGGGACAGTCATGACTCATAGGTTCTGATCCGATGGTAGAGTGCATGGGAGGACCATTTACAGAGATGGGGCAATTGGAGGTTAAGAGTGAGGCTTTGATGATATTCTGGAGGTATTATGGCGAGGAACCCCCAAATGCCTGAGGACTACAAGGACAGTATGGGAGCAACACTCGGCCCATGTCCACTCACCAAGCTCTGTGTTCGTCCTTGCCTGGGCTGCTTCCCCCAGGGGAAGGGAACCCTTTTCTAACTCTCACAGAGGTGCCGGGTGGCTCTTCCTAGCAGAGATCCTTGTCCTACTGAGTTTGGCCCGAGGAATGCCTTGGAACCCTCATCAGCCAGGGAAGAAATTCGAAGGAGGGTGATAAAGGTGGGCCTGGCCTCGGGGGGAGTAGAAGCATTATCCCCCTTCTCCAACACCCCAAGGGAACTCTGGAGGTGGATTAGGAAGATGAAGAGTTCAGATTTGGATGAGTCGAGGTTAGGTGCCTATAAGACCTTCTGAAGAAAAAGGAGATACCCTGTTGCTTGGGGAAGTGATCTGAGCTGGAAATAGATACTTGAGAGTCATTAACAGAGCTATCAAAGTGAAGAGGATTGCTCAGTGGAGAGGGAATAGAGTGAGAAGAGGTTCCTGGATAAGAGCTTCTCTGGTTAACAACAGTAAAGGAAGTGGCTAAGAAAGCTAGAGGGAAAACCAGGAGCAGGTTGTGCCCTGGATGCCCAGGGAACAAAAGAAATCCTAAATGATGCAGCTGTGGTCCACAGAGTTAAACGCTGCCAAGAGGCTGAGAAGATGAAGGCCACAACATGTCCACTAAATGCAGTGATGCCTAGGTGACAGAAGTGTCGTGGAACAGGGAGGGGGACAGAGGCTGGTGGGTGGGAGAGTACCTGAGCATTTCCTGAGGGTGGTTTCTGAGCCGGGCCTTGTCCATGCTCCAGACTCCAGCTCTCAGGAAGCCCGTGGGTGTCTGCAGCTCAGTTGAGTGATGGAGGCTTAGAACCTCTGGCTCCATTGCTCACGGGGTGATTGATACTCTGGGGCCTTGGGCCCAGGGTGAGTGAGCTCTGAGCCTGTCCCTCTTGCCTCTGAGTATGCATTATCTCAAGCACTCTATGCAGGAAACAAGCACAAAAGGGACCTAGTGTCCTAGTGATGGTGATGATGTTAAAAAATAACATATATTGATGGGAATTCCCTGGCGGTCCAGTGGTTAGGACTCCACGCTTTCACTGCCGAGGGTGCGGGTTCAATCCCTGGTAGGGGAACTAAGATCCTGCAAGCCGCACGGTGTGGCCAAATTAAAAAAAAAAACAATACACCATATATTGAAAGTTTACTATGGGTCAGGTTCAGGGAACGTCTTTAACTTATCTCGGTATAACTCACATATTCCCTATAAGGTAGTTATTACATCTCCGTTTTACAGAAGAAAAAAATCGAGACTCAGAGAGGCTAAGCAACTTGCTCAAGGTCACACAGCTAGCAAACAGAGGAGCTTTTTGTTTTATTTATTAGTTTTTTTTTAACATCTTTATTGGAGTATAATTGCTTTACAATGGTTAGTTTCTGCTGTATCACAAAGTGAATCAGCTATACGTATACATATATCCCCATATCCCCTCCCTCTTGCGTCTCCCTCTCACCCTCCCTAGCCCACCCCTCTAGGTGGTCACAAAGCATCAAGCTGATCTCCCTGTATTTATTAGTTTTAAATGTTGTTAACCTGTTTATTATGAGCTGGCTCCAAAGCTCATCACAGAGGAAGATAGAGGGTGAATCGAGAGAGGGAATGACTGAGAATGACTCTTCTGCCCCAATCACGTCACCTGCTGGCTGTGCAGCGTTGCATGTTACATCTGTGTTCACTCCTTAATTGATCAAATGTTTTAGCGAGGGCCTACTCTCTGCCAGGCACTGCTGGGGCTGAGATGGAAGACCCATCCCTGCTACCAGCAGCTTATATCCTTGTGGGGTGACCAGTGTGCAAACAAGCAGTGTGAGTGCAGTGTGATGGTTCTAGTATGGAGACGCGGAATGGGGTCCAGGGGAGGCTTAAAGTGGAGTGGCCACCTCCCTCCAGAAGAGGCAGGCAGGAAATGCTTTCTGGAGGACCTGGGACATCAGCGGAGACTTGAAGGATGAGGAGGAGGTCTCTAGGCAAACCAGGTGGGCTGAGGGGGGAAGAATAGTCCAGGCTTGATATTCAGGATTATGAAAAAGAAATTCAAGACCATCATTTTGGTCTTTCCACCTCCACTGCAGATTGTCTCCAGTTCTAAAAATCTCCTAACTGCAAAGGCTACCAGAAAATTCTCCCTAAATTCTTAAAGCAAAAATGAATTAATTTACTCTAATTTGCTCCTGATGTTATGGGGGAAGTATCGCTCAGCTAATATTTTTTGAGACATGGAAGGATTTTTTGAGACACTGAAGGCAGGTATAGAAAAATAGTCATCTCCACGGATGCACTAATGATGTGTAAACTTAGAAAAAAAGTTGAAAAATAGACAGTGGCCATTCCTATCACAAAGAAAAATTGCCTCATTGTGCAAATAGAATTCTGTAATTTCCACCAGGGCTTTCGAGTCATCTTTCTGGGAACTTTCTCTGACCCTCAAGTGTGTAGGCACTTTGCTTTTTATTCTCTCTGTTTATTTAGATAGTTGCTGCCATTCCTGGGCCTAATTAATACGAGAAACAAAGAATAGGCTCTAGGGAAGCAATAAGGTAGAAGCAAAATGAAACAGAGAAGGGTGTTAGTGACAGCTGAAGGGAGTCGCTTCCATAGATAAAGATTTTCTGAGACTGCTCTCTTGTTTGGACCCCTGGTTCCAGAGACTGTTCTGGGACTTTCTCTTCTTGTAAAGTCCTCAAAGGCAGGGACTGTTTCTTGGTTAGCACAATGCCTAACACATAGTTGGCACTCAGTAATGTTAATTTAATTCCACCCTTTCTTTCTCTGTTTATTTTTTCCTTCTCTCCTTGAAAGGGAGCGTGTTTGATGGATTAGTTAGGACTCATGTTTGCAAGCAGCAGAAACTCCCTTATGCTGGGTCACTCACAAAAAGGGAATGTAGTAAAAGGTACTAGGGCATCTCATAGAATTTGGGAGGAGCTGATTTTTAGATGCAGGCTGGAACTGGGACTGGAATTTCCTGGAACTTTCTCTTCATCTCTCACAATTCCTACTCGCAGCAAAGATACTCATTAGCCTTATCTGGACTGTACCAGTTACAGCCAGAAGAACAGGGTTGCAATTCAGAAACTTCATTGCCTGTAGCCATTTCTGTGATGATGTGAATGCAAGGGGGTCCTCTCCAAAAACTGGAGTAGTTGTCAGAGAGCTGAGGATGTCCATGAGGGGTATAAACAATGCTCTTATTGGGGCAACTTGGGTTTACAATTCTTGGGCCATTGGCCGTTGGGAGAATTCCAAATGGTAGGTGGCTTCCTATCTGAGAACGGTTGAAATGCATTAATGAAGTGCTGAGTAGCTGTCTTCTTTTGGTATGACAAATAAAAAGTTATTTTCTTAGAAAACTGACTTTTTTGATAACATATGCTACACATATATATATGCTCATCTTTTTCTAGAGGTTTAAAACCAATGAACAATAAGTACTTTCCACTGACACTCTTTCTCTTACATAGAAACAGTTATAAGCCCCTTCACAAGGAGTATCAAAGGACATGATATTAGTACCTGAGTCAGAGGAGTATCCTGCCAGATTAAAATTTTTCCTTTATAGTTGTTATAGTTTGAAGGACATTATTTGATCCATGAGCTATGAACTAATTTAGGTACTGAATTCATTTCCTATTCTGCTTTCTTGGGATGAAACCAGGGTCATGCATTATCTTGGGAGAAATTAATTCTAACCTAATTAATCTTGGCTAATAACTGGATCAAACTATTATTATGTATATTGTTTCTTTCCTTCCTTCTTTCATTCATCAAGCATTTGTTGCTGTGCCTTCCTTGTTAGAATCCATTCCAGTAATTAAAAGCAGATCAATGATTTTCCAAACTTATTTTAAAGTAAATATAATAAAACTAGAAGTTATCTAAGCCTGGACAGGTGTAAGATATTTACTATAATCTAGGAGTCAGCAAACATTTTCTGTAAAGGGACAGACAGCCTTTTTTGGCTTTGTAGGCCATGCAGTTTTGGGCACAACTGCTCAACTCTGCCTGTTGGTTTCAAAGCAGCCATACACAATATGTAAATAAATGAGCGTAGTTATGTTCCAATAAAACTTTATTTGTGGACACTGAAATTTGAATTTCATGCAGTTTTAATGTCACATGTTCTTTTGAATTTTTTTTTCAATCACTTAATCACTTCTTAGCTTGAAGACTCTACAAAAACAGGTGACAGGCTGGATCTGACCTGCAGGTCTGTTTGCTGACCCCTGCTCTAACAATAAGAGCATAGGATTCACCCATCTGCTTGGGTATCTTGGTTTAGTTTCCTTACTTCACAGGCATTCTTAAAGGAGCATTTCTGAAAGAACAAGCAAAAGCAATGCTTCTTTTGATCTTAGTCTTGAACTCATTCTTTCTTGGCTTATGTAATGTCAGCACTCGACTTCACTTGGTTTCGTGTAAGAGCCCCACACTGAGAAGGCTGCTTTCAGACTTTGCACTTGAAGCAGTGCATTCAGTGGTTCTGTAGGTGTGCAATCTCTAAAACCAGGGAGAGAGAGAAGATTCTGGGGAGAAGCAATTTAAAAACAGTTCTAATTGTTCAGGCAAGTTATTTTTACCAGTCTTTAGGGGACAGATAAATGATCACATTGTTATTATTTTTATAGATTATATTTCAAAAAGCTTTTCTGCTAAGAGTGATTAAATACCAAGTTTTAATTTCACTCACTCAGGGAAAATTTTCCATCACATTAGGGTTTTTTTTCTTGATAACTTAACCATAGGAGACTATAACTGAGGGCTTTCAGGATCCTCATTCCAGAACTTACAGTGCCAGAAAAGAAGGCATGTGATTCTGCTGAAGGTTTGGGAAAGTGGGAGAAATACAGGGAAATGAGAACGATAAGAAACTTTTGGGGGTACTATATTTAAAATACATTATATATAATATATATAAACATTTTACATATACATTTTACATATATAACATTTTCTTATAAAATTAATAACAGGGACTTCCCTGGTGGCTCAGTGGTTAAGAATCCGCCTGCCAATGCAGGGGACACGGGTTCGAGCCCGGGTCCGGGAAGATCCCACATGCTGCGGGGCAACTAAGCCCACGTGCCACAACTACTGAGCCTGCGCTCCAGAGCCCACGAGTCACAACTACTGAGCCCGTGTGCCACAACTACTGAAGCCCGCATGCCTAGAGCCCATGCTCTCCAACAAGAGAAGCCACCGCAAGAAGACCGTGCACCACAACGAAGAGTAGCCCCTGCTCCCTGCAACTAGAGAAAGCCCATGCGCAGCAACGAAGACCCAATGCAGCCAAAAAAAAAAAAAAAAATTAATGATAACAGTAATGAAAATATATTATTGCTGTGAAGAATTTTCTGCACTGTCTACATAATGAAACTTGGGAGTCACCTGGTGATTGCAATAACTGAATGCCCACTGCATGCCTAGGTTTCACCCATTTCCTCTCCTTAATTCACATTGTAAGATGAGGAAAGCAGACTCAGGGAGGTCTAGCTTCTTGCTCAAGGTCATATAGCTGGTAAGTGGTAAGTGGTGGAGCCACATTTCAGACCCAGGTCTGTTTGTTCCTAGAGCCTTTTTCATGCTTTTGTGTTGTAACAAGTTCCAGTCTCAAGGAGTGCCTCAGGGTTTGAAGCACTCTCTTACTTCCAAGCTGGGACATGCCATTCTGTGTAACACGGGGTCTGTGACATCCATTGCCTTTTGGATCAATTAATCTTGCCATTGACCCGAGAAAACTATTAATGTGGTTCTAGGTCTTACCAGACAGAATTTATAATTGACGTTCCAACTACATCTGACATTAAAAAAATACCCATTTCTCTAAAAATATATGGTAAATTGAAGAAGATTCAATTCCTGAGATATTCACTAACCTGGTTGCCAGTGGGCTTGAGGGTTTTATGGGTCCCCTGAAATTGCATGTGGAATACTGCACATGTGTGTATATGTGCCTTTTTTTTGGAGAAGACTTATAATTTTAGTTAGATTCTGAAGACGTGTGGACCCACTGTTCTCTCAGAAACAACGAGGAATATACCTGATTGACTCTGTTAGTATTGACAAGTGTTTGGTAATTGTGTCAAATTCCATCATGACAAATGAGGTTAAATTAACTGTAGTCCCTTAATAACCTGAGCGTAGTACTATCATTCTATGTACTACACTGCGTGGACTCCACCAAGGGACTCAGCTCTGGTCTCCTCATTACATGAGCTCCCCAGCCCCTGACACAGAACACTGCAGCTGTAAATCCTTAGCAATTGCTTGCTGGTTGGAGGGAACGATTTCCCCTGTACAAACCTTGCCTAACTCAGTCATTTCAGGTACTGGAAGGACCAGTGATTGATTTGATGTCATAAAGTGAAACTCCTCTGTCCAAACGCTGCCACTTTTTACCTGTAGGACCTTAGTCAAGCCCCTTTCGACCTCAGTTTCCTCTTCTGTAACAAGAGGGGTTAGCTGTAGGATTGGTTAAATTTCTGCCACCTCCACAAATTCCAGGAATCTTTACTTGGCAACACATTCCAGGAGTCTCTATTTGGCAAAACCAAATTGGAAAGAGCTTGGACAATTCGTTTGGAATCGACTAGAACTTGCACATCTTAGAGCCTCTGTGTGAAAGCGCTTAGCCACAAATATGGGTTACTTTGATAATTACCTTCTGGCCAGGGACTGCCAAGAAGTAATCTTACCCGGGTTCCAGGCTAGTTACGGAGACAGCTGCTGGGAGGAAGTGGGCGTGGCGATTTTCCCGACTTCCTTGTTTGGAGCAAACTTTGGCAGCATTTGACCGGCTTAGATGTTTGCTTTTCAATCTGTTGATGTGCTTTTTGGGAGCTCTCTTGTCCGCCAGAGAAAACATCTAGAAGAAGCCCGACGCCAAATCTTAGCCATTCCCTAGAGTCCCCAAACCCCACCAGCCTCCAGAGAGGGGAAGGCGAAGCTGAGAGAAAACAGGCGTGCCTGAAGCGTGCCGGCTTCAGCGGCTCCCAGGGAGTAGGGTGGCAAAGACAGGGATTTCGGCACCCACCCACCCACCGGCCTGCGTCCACGCGCACCGGTCCGCGTCGCCTGCCTTTTTTAGCACTCCTCTCGTGGTGTCTGGAACCTGGCACTGGAGATGGAGCAGTTGCGACGCTCGCTGGCTGCGCCGTGTGCCTAGTGCGTTAGTCGACCTCGCGGTCGCGGCGTCTGCAGCCGGCGCGCTCCGCTCGCAGCGAGCGGCGGACCAGTGGGGACAGCGCGCGGCGCGCAGGAGGAGGGGACGCGGCCGAGCGCGGGGCGCCGGCGCGGGGCTGCGCGCTGCGCCGCGGGGGACCCCGGGACGCCGCCGGCCGAGCCATGACGGACGCCAGCAACAGAAAAGAGGGCTTCAAAAAATGCCGAAGTGCCACTTTCAGCATCGATGGCTACAGCTTCACCATCGGTGAGAACTTTCCTACCTCTGTTCTACTCCCGGCTGGGGCAAACCCCCTCTCCGGTGGCGCCGAGGGTCCTCGGGGTCGGGCTGGGCCGCGAGGCGAGGCGAGGCGCTCGCCAGGCGGGAGACCCGGGGTGCGGCAACGGGGCCGGGAGGTCGCGTGTGTGGCCCGGCCGCCTCACCGGGGCTGTCCCCGCGGTGCCCCTCCCGCCGCTCTAACCCGGCATCCCGCTGAAGCTGGTTTTTAGGGTCACAGCTTTAGGGAACTGCTCGATATCCTCTTTGCGATTTTAGTAACACAAGCCGGGAGAGGAGGGATAGAGACAGAGATGGAGGCAGAGAGATGGAAATATCAGGAGAGAGAGAGAGTGACAGAAAGACGGGGGCATGACAGGCACTAAGACAGAGACACAGAGACACATAGAGAGACAGAATGACAGAGACATCTAGACAGAGACATTAGTAGAAACACCTAGACGGCAGGTCAGAAGTACAAAGTCGGAGATGCGAAGACAGAGACTGACTGATAGAATGTCAAAGACGTGGAGACAGTTATAGAAACAGAGAGGCAGAGGCTTTGAGAGACAGACGCATAGAGATAGAGAGATTCAGAGAAAGAGACTGAAGGATAGGTTCTACAAAAATTGAAGCAAGAAGAGAAAGGGACACAAGGAGAGAGAAAGAGACAGGAAGGAGGGAGGGAGGGAGAGAGTGAAGATAAAGCAGAAAAAGGCACATTTAGAGAGAGAGAGAGAGAAGGAAGGGAGGGAAGGATATATCATGCTACTGAAATATTTGAGAAAAATCTGTTTGCTGTCCTGTGGACTCCTAGTGGCTCCTTTCCCAAACCCTTTACCAAGAGGGGTACCAGAGGGGGCTGGGGGTGTCTTCATGGCTATTAGAGAGAGCAGGACCACAGGGCTGACCCTCTGGAAGCTGAATTTGAAGAGCTCAGTTCTTGGTGCTTTTACTGCCCATTCCATGCTGTACACCAGCTGGTCCAGGGATTGCCTCCTCATCTTCCCAGGAGATGGGCTAAGCCAGGGTAGGTTCCTCTCTGGAATGTCAGAGTTTGGAGAATGGCAGGGCAGAACCAGGTGTCAAGGAGCTGCTTCAGCATTTCTACTTCTTTGTGTGCTCAGGTCACTATGGCTTTAAATCTGAACTTCACCCCAGAGCATTTGAAGGTGAGGGGTGTATTAATGTGCTTTTTGGAAGTGTAGCAGGAATTTGCCAGGGGCAAGAAGAGGCTGATGGGCAGGAACTCATCTCTGGACCACTTTTGCTCCTACTAAAGAAGTGGCCCAAGATTTGGGGGGCATGGGCTGAACAAGTTATTACCAGAATTAAGTCTAAACTCCTTGGCCTGCTTCCCAAGCCTCTCCATTCTGGCTTGAACTTGCCTTTCCTGCCTCAACTGTCACTTCAAACCTGTTTCTTCCACACACTCGTGATTGTTTGCCCTTGCCCACATCCCACCCCTCAGAGCCTCTGCTCAGGCTGTTCCCTCAGCCAGGAATGCCATTTCCCCCAACTCTGCTTTGAGAAATCTTGTCTACCCTGGCTCTCACTTGCCATCTCCTCTGCTCTCCTTCCCCATTAGAAAGAATTTCTCCCTCTGCACTCCTCTCAGCCTGCTAGTCCTCTGTGAGAGCTCACACCCGGCCTTGAATCACTTATTTCAGCAACTATTCGTTGTCCTCTTGCATTACAGATTCCTTAAGGATGAGACTGTGTCTGATTTATCTTTCATAATGGTGATGGTGGGTGCTTGGGAGTTTTTGTAGGAATGAATTAAAGGTTGCCAAGGTCAAAAGTGATTCATTAAAAGGCCGTTGCCGTGTTAATGTTAGTTTTTTTGAATCTGATAAGGAAGCTCCCAAAAATGATTTTGAAGTTTTACCTGGCAGTTCCCTGTGAAATCTTATCTTCCAAACAGTGTGGCTTCTAAAACCCAGGTTTATAGTGTAGCCCTCCCCGCCCCTCTTTTTGCTCCCATCCTCACTAGAGGAAATGGTCTGGCACATTGGTGTGCTCTGCTAGTCAGAAGGGACCTCAAAAGTGAGCAGGTCACTTCCTGGTGAGAGAGCTGCCAGCTTGTTTCAGATCTTTGGGCATTTATTCATTCACTCCTTTCCATCTGCCCTCCTCTTTTCCTCCCTTCTTCAAAAAATGCTTATTGAATTTTACTGTATTAAAAGATACGATTTAGTACAATGCCTGCCATATGGCAAACATTCAATAAATGGTAATTGATGTAATTATTCAAGGCCCTAAGCTAATATCATGGGGAGTTTATGATGATGAATCAGACTTAGAACCCAGTGTTCAAGGAATTTGTACTCTTGGGGTGATGCGATGTGTTCATACATAACATTTTACAAAGTAGAAGCTACTAAATGCCATAAGAGACATTTTAGAAGTTTTAGGCCAATATAGACATTTTAGCAAACACAGATAATCAAAAAGAAAGAAAATCACTTGTAATTTTATCACCTGATGCTAAACATTATTAATATTTCTTGTATAGACTTCCAGTACTTTTTTTGTATATACACAGTATTTTTAACAAAATGCAGTCATAATGTTTGGTAATGTTATTTAATATCATAATTGCTTTGTTTCAAGCTATACACAAAGTTTTTATTTAAAAAATCTTCTATTGTTGGCTATTTAGGTTGCTTTTAATTTTTACCATAATAGACAATGAAAACAGGCTCAATCTTTGAGTACATCCATTAATACTTCTGAGAATAAATTTCTAGAAGTACGATTGCTTGGTCCAAGACTATGTATATTTTTAGGGATTTTAAAACATATTGCTCAACTACCCTCTGTAAATACCAACTTACACTCCCATCAGCAACATATCAGGTGTTCACACACTCTCATGAGACCGAACACTATAATTTTTCAAAAGCTGTTGGTTTGAGAGGTGGAAGATAGTATCTTACTTCCACATGTTATTTCACTTCTTTTGTGAAATTGCCATTTTATGTTCTTTGCCTGTATGTTTTTCCTCTGGGGGAATTTCATCATTTATTTTTAATTTGCAAGTACAGTTGACCCTTGAACAACGTGGGTTTGAATCGCGCAGGTCCACTTATATGAGAATTTTTTCTATAGTAAATACTACAGTACTATACGATCCGCAGTTGGCTGAATCTGCGGATGTGGAATTGGGGATATGGAGGAATCACATATAGGGAAGGCTGACAGTTAGTTATAATGCAGATTTTCAACTAACCATAACCCCTGAGTTGTTCTAAGAGTCAACTGTACTCTTAATGTACATAATACATGTTAGTTATACATATAATCAATATATTAATTACACATAATATATAATTATAATCACTATATATTAATTATACAATATACTAATCACATAATAATTATATAATTAATATGTATAATAATACACACTATATACAAACATGTACGTGTGTGTGTATGATTTGCAAGTGCTGTCTGTCATATATGTTACGTGACATTTTTTTCTGAGCAGGGGACTTCATATTACTGCAACGTCAGTGTGTGGCAGGTAGGACTTGATTTTAGGACATAGCCCGTGCCCATGGTTGCCAGCTTGTCCCATGGTTTCAGCAGGGTGGAACAGGTGGACAGCCCCCCTCTTACCACGTGAGAGAAGAATCCTGAAGAGATCCTGGTGCCCAGATCACTCCCTTTCTCAAGTGTCTGACATTCTGTCATCAAGAATCACCTTCTCTTCCAGTCTGTTAATTATGCAAAATTTCCAGGTCAAAGAACTTTACTAAAGGAATTTATGTCATGGTCCTGGCGAGTCAAGAGATTCTTACCAGGGGAGGCTTATGAGGACAATGGGGGTCTTGAGGGTTCTTCAGAAGGGGAGGCGTGACCCACCCCTGTGGCAAGGTCAAGAATCACGTTTCCTTGGAGGGCTCCTGACAGAACTTCTCTCTGTTAAATGGATGTCTCTGGGATAAGAGGAGGCATCTGGCTCAGAGACTCGTGGTTCAGATTGGCAGGGAGAAGGCTTCAGCTGTGGTTCTCCGCCAGGAATGATACTCCCCAGGGGGTGTTTGTACACATATGGTACACTATTAGTAGTTGAGCTTTAGGGGGCTGGGGACAGGCTCTACAGACTGTTAGTGAGCAGAGATCAGAGGGGTTAAATGTTCTGCAGTGTGAGGGGCAGTCCTGCACAGTGAGGAATTGCCCTAAACGCCAGTGACACCCCCAGGGAGAAACCCTGTGAGGGTTCCCTCTGACATGGAAGCCTGGGGCCCCTGAGCTGGCCTACGCCCTGGCTGCAGGGACTCTGGGACACTGACGGTCAAGGCTGCACGAAGAACAGGCCCTGCCATTTGCCATGCATAGCTATGGGGTGTGGGCCAGGCACTGAGCTAGGTGCTCTACTCAGCTCATTTGACCACCTTTCACAACGACTCTGAAAGGTATGTGTCATGACCCCCATTTTAGGAGAAGAACCTCCTGAGACTCCGAGAGGAGGTAATCTGCCAGAAGTCACAAGCTCGGAAGTGGCAGAGTTGGGTTCAGACCACATCTGCCCTGACTCCTCAGCCCAGGGTTTGTCCCAGCTGTGCTCCCTCCCATGGTGGACTGTATTTGTGCCTGAGCCTTGGGACCAGCCCATCATCCCCATGAGGACAGGTCAGGGAGTTTGCCAAGGTCTGATGAGCGAGCACAGGCTGGGGCAAAACCAGAAAAAGATGGACCATTGTCACAGGTAGGGGAGGGCTGCTCCTGAGAGGAAGATCAGGTTGAAGAAATAGGCTTGTTAATCTGCCTCCCACCAGGGCCGCCTGTTCAGCGCTCCCCTCGTGTACCTGAGAAATGGTCTTGTGTCCCCTCTGTGTGATGTTCTCAGGTCATGAAATCAGGTATGCGGTCAAGAGGTCTGGGAAACGAGACCATGAGCTTGAACACATGCCACATCCAGAAGGCACTACTGTCATCAGCCTTCGTGATTTGAGGGTCCCATCCCTAGGAAACCACTGAAGTTATGATTGTAGCCAGTGATTATAACTGTTAACATTAATTGAAGCCCATATGTAGAAGTTCAAGTGTAGTTTGACTGTGAACTCGCATTTGAATATGAAATGAATGGTTGTTGCGGGAGTTGCAGTATTGCTGGTTTCCAGAAGAACTTTCCTCGTCTTCGGGGGCTTGGTTATATGTTTGGGTTTGTATTCAGTGGATTTGCAGATTCTTACTTTCTCCATGAGGCTGCCTGAAATACAAGCACACACCTTTTCCCCCGAAGTGAAGTATGTCCGCAGAAAACAAAAGCACTTTTATTTTTTTCCAGCCACCTGAGGGGGCCTCCCTCCATCTCCCTTGGTGCTACTCACCACTCAGTTTATAGCTGAGAAAATTGGGCTCGAGGGATCCTCATTTCCCCTTCTCCCCTCGGCGATGACCTCCAGGGTGTCAGAAGGAAGTGGGTGAAGCCATGGGCTGGGAGGATGTGAAGTTGGTGGGGCGTATGGAAAAGAAGCTGCCTCCTTCAAAAATGAACCTGGTGGTGTTGTGGAAAATTCTAGGCCTGTACTGAAGAAGTGTTGCTAACAGAGGGATACGTTTCCTATAGCAGCTGCCACTGGCTCCCTTGCCCCTGTGTTTCTCTCTGCAGGGTTGTCCCAGAGGAGGAAAAACAAGGGGCCCCTAGACAGCAATCAGAGGCCCAAGGGGCTAGGAGTGAGGGTTCCCTGTCCCACCCTGGGACTGCCGGGTGCTGGGAAGTCCCGCTAAGTGGGGAGGTCTGCTGGAGGTTGCTCCTTTCACAGGGGTTCTGGGTGGGCAGGGCTCCAAGGGTGGCTGGGGTGATGGGGCTGCATGCACCAGGGGTGTGGCCCCTCTCCAGCCCAGGCATAGCGGCCCCTGGCCTCCCTTGGTGCGTATGGCTGGGGACTTTCTCGGCCCAGACCGGTCTCAGTGCTCTCTTGGCTGAGTGTCACGTCTGCCTGCTAGTTTGTCTGGGTAGAGGCGAGACCTTTGGGCATTGGGGGTGATGGTGGGTCGCAAGGAACTGAATAAGGATCCAAGGCAAACTATCCTACCGCCACCTCCCAGTGCCCGTTGCCCTAATTCCCTCCTCCTCCTCACATCCCTGGGAAGACTGGAGCAGAGTGAGGTGAGGTGGTGTGTGGACTGAGGACTCACGCAAACTGGGACTGCAGTCTCTACTCTGGCTCTCAACTGCCCCCGTCGATCCCCCCTCCTGCATCTGAGCCTCAGTTCCTCACATGTAAGATGCGGAGTGTGATCCTTAGTTACGGGATGTGGTGAGGATCAAGTGAAGTTATGCATGAAAAAATTGTTTGTTAACCCTGAAATGCCATTAAAATGCTTCCTGTTATTAGGGGAGACTTAAATACTGGTTAAAACTTGTGCACCCCTCTGCACAGCATTTGCACTTCAACAAAGGGAAGCTTGAGGAATGAGGCTCTCATGACGGGGTTCTGATTGTCAGCCAGCAACTGGAGTGCATAGCTTTAGGGATGTCTGTCAGCTGAGAGGGGGCATTTGTAGTGGGAAACCCTGGGCTTTGGAGTCACACAAAGACTTACTGTGCTGGTCAGGCAAGTCAGTTAGCTTCTCTGAGCCTTGGTTTCCTTCTTAGAATAAACGGGGCTAGTGACACCTTCCTCGTGCGTGAACGCGGTCTGGGGAGTGAAGTTCTATGCACAGTGCCTGCTGTCACACTGCGTGTTTGCTCAGCAACCCTTCCCTTCCCCTGAAATTATACTGACTAGAGCTGGCTCTGGCTGCGAGTAGGTGAGGGTCGGTGGTGTGATCCTGAGGGTTTGTGGGTGTGTTCTGGGGCAGGCTTAGACGTGGGTCACTACTGGTCTGTGCTGGTGCGGGAGTGGCCACCAGGAAACCCTGTACTGTATCCTGGCCCCTGACGCCAGATGGAAACAAGAGCAGAGTGGGCACTGGACACCCTCCTGCCCTCCCATGGACCGAGCACCTTCCAGGGCCACACGGTGTCCCTGGCATGTCTACCAAGCCTCATGGACCTAGCAGAGCAATGGGCACAGTCCACCTGGGGCCATGGGGACGTTGGGGGTAGTGGGGAGAACAGCACTGCAGGAAAGAGCTTCTGAACTTGACTTGGGGGTTGGCCGTGGGACACAGAAAGAAGAGGGGACCGAGATGGTGAAATTGGACCTAATAGAGTCCAGAATATAACAAGCTCTGGGGTTAGACACTTGGGGTTCAGATTCTGAACCTCATGTTTTGCCATGATCTTGGAGAGGTGGCATGAAATGGCTAAAGTTTAGTGTCTTAAGCTGTAAAATGGACATAATAAATATAGTATCTACCTTGCTGGGTTGGGCAATTAAATGAGATAATGCAAGCAGAGCTCCTAGGCATTATCTTAGTCCATTCAGGCTACCATAACAGAATATCATAGATGGGGTGGCTTAACAGAAATGTATTTCTCACAGCTCTGGAGGCTGGGAAGATTTGGTGTCTGGTGAGGGCCTGCTTCTGGTTCATAGAGAGCTGTCTTCTCACTGTGGGCTGTCCTCACATGGCAGAAGGGGTGAAGGAGCTCTCTGGGGTCTCTTTTATGAGGGCGCTAATCCCATTTCTGAGGCTCCACCCTCATGACCTAATTACCTTCCAAAGGCCCCACCACCTAATACCATCACAGTGGGGATTAGGTTACAACATATGAATTTTGAAGGGACACAAAGTCAGTCTATAGCACTATTATTATTGGGGGTTAACAAACATTTGCACTGTAGGAGGGCCAGGGGAACCACAGGGGAAAAAAATGCACAGTGTAGTGGAAAACATATAGCAGACTCAGAATTGAAAGTTAGGGTTAGTTTCTTCCTAACTCGGTCTGTAATCCTGGGCAAGTTGCTTAACATGGACGACAGTTTCTCCATCTGTAAATGAACTGGTTGGGTACAAAAATCTCTGTGGTTCCTGCCACTCCGGGAAGGGAAGGCGGTGAGCTTTGAGTCCTGAAGGCCACCGTAGCCGTCCCAGAGCCGGAAGGTGCAGGGGAATGGCTAAGTTAGGCCCTCTCAGGATTTCTGGTGAAAGAAATTTGCAGAGTTCAGAACAACGCAGAGGCAAATTGAATGTAGGACTAGCAAAGAGCTGAAATTATTCTTGAAGTAAGTAGACTAGATTTTGTGTACACAACTTTGTATGGTAATTCACTATACTCACAGTGAAGTTTGATAACCGCTGAGCTCTAACCAAAGATGAGTCAATGTGTAGCTGCCTGGGCCTTCCAGCTGTTTCACCTTTGTGATATCAAATTCCAATGAGAAATGGGGGGCTGGGTGGAGATTTCCAAGTGTTTCTGCTTGCCAGCAGGGTTAGCTCCATTCTGATGTGTTATGAAGCCTTCATGGCTTCCGTTCATGTTGCTAGATTTGTTTAATAATAAACAAATCTATTTTGTTTCTATTATTTGTTTGATAATAGTTAATTTTGATAATAGTCATGGAAGCACCTAGCATGGATCCTGCTTAATAAATGTTTGCTGTATTTGAGAGGCAGTAGGTGTAGAGGTTAAGTGTATGGATTCTGGAGCTTGACTACCTTGGTTTGAATTTTGGCTTCACAGTTTATTAGCTGTGTGATCACTGTGACCTTGGACAAGTTACTTACCCATTCTGTATCTCAATGTGCTCATCTGTTAAATAGAGATAATTATATTACCTGTCTCCTAGGGTGTTGCAGGATTAAATGAGTTAATGTACATCAAGCACTCTGAACAGCACCTGGTACATAGTAAGTGCTCTATAAAATGTTATGATATTTTTCCATATTATTATTATAATATTTATACTGTATGTAGTAATAATAATAATAAATTTCCATAACAGTATTATTAACATGAAGATAATAATAACCATCTCTGAGTCCTGCTTGATCAAACACCCATTTATGCTGTTCCTTGAAAAGCTGTAGGGATGACCTTAGTCTTCTGCTTTCTGTTGTTCAAAACTGGCATTTCCTGCCCAAAGGCATTCACTTCTGTGTGTTCGTGGACACTGGCGTCCCAGTGCTGTACAGTTGTTCTTTTTTTTTTTTAAACTTAATTGAGATTTATTTATTTATTTATTTATTTATGGCTGTGTTGGGTCTTCGTTTCTGTGCGAGGACTTTCTCTAGTTGTGGCAAGTGGGGGCCACTCTTCATCGCCATGCGCGGGCCTCTCACTATCGCGGCCTCTCTTGTTGCGGAGCACAGGCTCTGGACGCGCAGGCTCAGTAATTGTGGCTCACGGGCCTAGCCGCTCTGCGGCATGTGGGATCCTCCCAGACTAGGGCTCGAACCCGTGTCCCCTGCACTGGCAGGCAGACTCTCAACCACTGCGCCACCAGGGAAGCCCCTGTACAGTTGTTCTTGATGAATCCATGGTGGACCTACAAATGTTCCCATCTTCTTAACCAGTTAATCATCTTTTACGACTTAGTGTGTCACTTGTGATGGCTTTGCAGAGTGAGTCCCTAACTGCCAGGCCCTTTTTAGGCGGTTAACTCTCCTAGGTCAGGATGTGATGTGGAAAGGAAGGAGAGGCAGAAGACCCGGGCTCTAGATCCAGCCCTGGGGCTTCCTGTCTCTGTGACTGTGGGAAAGAGCATCAATCTTTCTGAGCCTCGGGTCCCTCATTTGTAAATGAGGATAACACTTCCTTCTTTGTTGTGTTGTTGGGGGAATTCAGTAGGATGGGCAATGATGGAACCCAACATACTCTAGATGCCCAGTAATCAGTAGCTGTTGGTTGTGACTATGGAGAGGCTCTGAAATCAGGGAGCGGGGAAGTCTCCCGGACCCACAGCTGCTTCCCTGGCTGGTGCTCCCCGGCCTGCCCCCTGGCTGCCTCTCATAGCCCCCGACCAGCCACTTATGTTGGATGCTGGCGCGGCTGCAAGGCTGTCTTTGTTTTAGTGTAGGATTTCCCATCAGGCCAGGGATCTGGAGCCCAGACGAGTGTTTCCAGCTGGCTCTGGGTAATTGGTGCCAGCTACTCTGGGGAGAGCTGGCTGGCACTTCCTGTGCTGTTTGGCAGGCAGGCTCTGGAGTGTGGCAGCAGCTTGGCCTGAGAACCAGGCCTTCCCCAAGGGGCCCTGGGGGGTCTTGGAAGCCGAGCTGCTGGAAGTTGGTTTTTACTTGTCGGAGGGCAGTATCTGCCGGACAAAGGTCCAAACCACTCAAGACTTCATCTATGAGTATTAGTCCACTAACACTGCTGCCAAGTTTCTCGGAGAGGAAATCACGTTAATTGATTTGCTGATTCCTGCCTTTTCTCTTTGCTTCTTCAGACAGCTGTGCTTCCTCTCTTCTTGATAACAGCATAGAGTGGCTCAAGTGTGATTCCCTGGGCTTGGAGAAGAAAGTAGGAGAAGGATCAGCTATGCTGGACTTGCATCACTACTAACTACCAGCGTTTGTTTAGCCTTTAAAAAGGGACCTCTAGGGACTTCCCTGGCAGTCCAGAGGTTAAGACTCCGAGCTTCCACTGCAGGGGGCATGGGTTTGATGCCTGGTCGGGGAACTAGGGATCGACTGTTTGTTTTTTTTGCACAAACCAGAAGTTGAATTGCTGAGCTCTGATGTTCACCGTTGATGAGCTATCTGACTACAGTCTTCACCTTTCTGAATCTTGTAAGGTAGGAATAATAATATCTATATTCGATTATGCCGTTTATAAAGTGCTGGCCTAGTAATGAGACCATCCCAGGTACTTATAAATCTTAATTCCTTTCCCTTCTCTATTCTCCTTCCTTAGCTCATGCCAAACCTGAAGGCATTTTGGCTGGGTTAGATATTCACCTGTGATACAAAGTATGGGAACCCTCCGGCCCTTTGGAAACTTCATCTCTCTGAGAGGCCCCCCGGAAAAAGCTGGCATTGATTTACTCCTGACTCCTGGGCACGAGGATCCCAAATGAACACATGGGATTTAGGCAGCGAGTGGGAAAGTGGATGGATTTCTATTTTAAAGTCACTAGTTTACAATTTCCAAGAAAGGCTCATTGTGTCTAGTGACTCATCTTTCTTTAACAGTTGGAAGTTTAGATTTTCAAAATTTGTCGAGTCAGTAAGTATTGAAGGGGAATCCAGCATCTCTTAAAGAGAGAACCAACAGCACTCTGAACTGGACCAGATCGCAGCCATCTGCTGGGTCCCAGAGAAACCCAACTTTCCAACAAGGTGCCTTTTCTTCTTTTCTTATCTGGGTCATTCATGAGGCTAACTGTTTAAAAGTTTAAAAGTTTAAAAGATGCAGAAATTTGGCCAGTTGTGTAAGACTATAAGCCTGGTCTTGGTGACTATTCCAAGGAGGCTGTTTTTTTTTTGAATAGTGGTCTTGCACAACTTTTTTCAGATTTATTCCTAGGTATTTGTTGTGTTCGTTTTTTAAAATTAATTAATTAATTAATTAATTATTTTTGGCTGCGTTGGGTCTTCGTTGCTGCGTGCCGGCTTTCTCTAGTTGCGGAGAGCGGGTGCCACTCTTCGTTGTGGTGTGTGGGCTTCTCATTGCGGTGGCTTCTCTTGTTGCGGAGCATGGGCTCTAGGTGTGCGGGCTTCAGTAGTTGCAGCCTGCGGGCTCAGTAGTTGTGGCTCGCGGGCTCTAGAGTGCAGGCTCAGTAGTTGTGGCGCATGGGCTTAGTTGCTCTGTGGCATGTGGGATCTTCCCAGACCCGGGCTCGAACCCATGTCCCCTGCATTGGCAGGCGGATTCTTAACCACAGAGCCACCGGGGAAGTCCCCCAAGGAAGCTGTTTTCTGGAGGTCATTATGCAGTTGTTTTGTAAGCTGTTACCCCCATGTTGATGATGATAATAATAAGGTATTACCATTTGTGAAGCACTTTTCCAAACAGCAACTCATTTGATTCTACCAGTAACCCTGCAAGAGAACTATGAGCAGCTCCATTTCAAGGGGGCTTCAAGAAGTCAAAGTGACTTATTTCAAGAGCAGTGACCTAAATCCAGTTTCTGCATTTTGGAAAGCTCATGCATCTGAAGCAGAAATTGGGGAACTATCTTAATAGATTCCTTTTTCTGTGTCCCTACATCTAGTTAGTCATCAGGTCCTGTGGATTTTCATCTAAGCTCTTTCCTCTTCATACTTTGCCCTCCATCTCCCCTGCCTTAGTTTAGACCCCCTTTTCTCTCCCCGAGTCTACTGCAATATTTCCAAGTGGTCTCCCCACCTCCCCAACTTGCCTCCCCTCCAAACGCCTTTCAGCACCACAGCTAGAATGTTCTTCTGGAACACACAGCTGATCCTGCTGCCCTGCAGTTTAAAGCTGTCCAGTAGCTTCCCGTCGCGTGCAGGATTAAGCCCACATTCCCAAGTAAGGCTTGCAGGCCTTCTGTGATCTGGTCTTTTCTCTAGGCTCACACTTTGCAGTGTCCCTGCCTACCCGTGGATGGTAATCATTCACTTGGCCTTTCTTTATGGGGTGCCCACCACATGCCAGCTATTGTGTTAGGCAGTAGGGATACAATGTGAGTCAAACTGACCAGTCCAGTGGAGCCCACAGTGGTGTAACTGTGCTCTGATGGAATTGCTGGGGTGCTGTGCAAGTGCCCGGAAATGGCATGGAACCTAGTCTGGGGGGGTTGGGATGGGCTCCCCTGATGAAGGGGGTGGGAGAAGGAGGTGGGGAAGCATCCAGATGGAGCGGGCAGCCCAGGCCCTGCGCCTGGAGGGTGGGTAGAGGAGGAATATGGGTTAAGAAGAGTCCGGAAAGGTGGGCAGAGGTTCTTGTGGACCAGCTGAAGGGTTTGGTCTTTTTCCCAAGAGCAGTGGGAGGCAACTAATAGTTTTAAGCAGAAGTGACTCGATCAGATTTGTGTTCACAAATGCAGAGGCTGGCTGCACTGGGGCGAATCACTGTGTGAGTGTTTGTTGACTGGTCCTGCTGTTGTGTCATAATGGGCAACTACCGTGCACATGGCGTTCCTCCTCTGTATCTGGGCCTTCCTATACCCTTCTGAGTATTCATTCTCTCTTCGGAACAAACCTGACAAACTTTCAGGCTGCCAGAGAGGCAGGTGGTCCGTGGGGGCAGGAGGCTTTCTTCACTTTCCTAATTACTTAATTCATTTTTTAAACACAATGAAGATGGGATTATTAATTTCATTTGCCTGTAAAAATGATCCATATTCATTTTGGGAACTCAGGAAAGAAAAACTCATTATCCAGAAATGACCTCTGTTAATATTTAGGTGAATCTGCTTCCATATTTTTTTATCTTAAATTCACGTAATATTCTATAGCAGTTTTATATTTAAATGGGATCATCCATGTTGTTCTGTTATCTGCATTTTAAAACTTAATTGTATGCATGGACATTTAAAATTACTCAGCTCCCTCTCTCTCCTAGTGCCTTGGCCCTCTTTTGCGCTGTTCTTGGCTTCTTCAGCCTGGATACCTCACGAGCCAGGTGAATCTTACCTGAGCATCTCATAATGTGGCCTGTTTGGGCAGTGCTGTCTCACCAATTATACACACACACATTTTATGTACAAACACACACACACCACATACACTTATTTTCTCTCTCTCTGTGATTGAGCATTTGCTGTTCGCCAGGCAGTGTTCTAAGGGCTTTGAAAGCACTAGCTCATTTAATTCCCCGTTTTCTGATGAGGAGACAGACACTTGCCCTGGGAAGTGAAGAGCCCAGGGCTTGAATCCGGGGCATCTGAAGCTAACATGGTTGTGTGTGAGCCTGACCATGCATGGGAGATGTCAGAGGAAGGGCCTTCTTACACCTGTGGCACACGCCTTTGGTAAAAATTCAGAGCACTTTTGGGGCATCCAGCATCTCCTCTTAGCCTCCCAGTGAGAGGGTTTATGACCTCGAATGGGGGAGGCAACTGGGTATGAAGGTCTTAGGACCAGAATGTTTCTTAGAGTTTATTTCAACAGAAAGCTCGGTCAGCCACTCATTCCTTCTCTTACAAACATTTGCTAGGTGCCCTTTGACTGCCCTGCAAATATAAGGAGACATTAGACAATTTTCTCATTCTTGAAAAGTGTGTGGGCTTGTGAGGAGACTGATATTAAAAAAATAACATCCATGGGCCAAGCGTTGTTTGAGGGATTTATGAAGAACGAGGGTAACACAAGCGCAGGAGGGGCTCACTGCCTGCAGGAGTTTGGACCCAGTTTTTTCCTGTCTTGTCTTCCTTTTCCCTCCCCCTTCCCTTCCATTCATTCAGCTTTGTTCAGTTTTTATTCAGTTTACATACCATAAAATTCACCCATTTAAAAAGTACAATTCATGATTTTTAGTAAATTTACAGAGTTGTGCAATCATTACCACGTATAACTACTTCACTGTTTCCATTTTTTGGCTACTATGAATAATGCTGCTATAAACATTCACATACAAGTCTTTGTGTGCACACGTATTGTCATTTTCTTGGGTAGATTCCTAAGAGTGGATTGCTGGGTTGTATGATAAATTAATGTTTAACTTTTGATGAACTGCCAAACTGTTTTCCAAAGTGGCTGTACCATTTTACAATTCTACCAGCTTGTATGAGAGTCCCAGTTTTAAACCAAGTTTTAAAGAAATAGGAATTAGCTATATCAGTGGTTTTCAGATACTGCAAGGGCAGGGCTGGCTGCATACGAACCAAATGGGGAGGTTGTTAAAGATTTCTGGGCCCCATGCTTTGGAGATTCTGCTTCTGTAGTTATGGAGTGGGACCTGGGCATGTGCATTTTTAGGAAGCGGTCTAAGTAACTCTGATGTGTGGTTTTGTTCGGGAATCACTGAACTGGATGAGGTTCAGGAGGGGATGGGAAGGGGAGAGATTCTGGGAAAATTCTAGGCAGAGAAAATGGCATGTGTAAGAAGAGCATAATATGTGCTTGTAATGAGTGGTTAGCAGTAGGAGTGGCCAGAGAGAGAGGCCAGTTAGGAGATTTTTGCCTTGGTCCAGTCAAGACCAATTAATTCATTGACCTATCCATTTAGTTTTCCGTGAAAATTCTTTAGGGGAACTAACTTTTCTTGAGTACCAGGCACTAGGCTCAGAGCTTTATATTTAATTTTCAACAATCCTTTTTAAACCTTATTATTCTCAGTTTACAGGTAAGGAAACTGAGGCTTAGGAGATTAAGTAATAGGGTTGGGACTTGAAACCGGGGTTGTCTCGCTCTTTGCATTATAGCAATTTGCGCCAACTCTGTGCAGAGCACTGTGTGAACAGGGTCTTGGGATTTCATATTCATTGTAGAAGAATTCATTATGCATTTTCATATTACACTTGATTCTCCAGCTTGCTATGTGATCACTGCTATTTGCTCTTCCTTTCTGTGGGTGAGAGGTGTATTAGATTTTCTCTAATGGAAATGACAATATTTAAACATTCTAAACACCTTGAGACTTTATGTCTGCTTCAGTGAAAGTCCTCTGGCTGCTGCTTCTTTCCTGGTCCCTGTTGATCCAGGTTGCATTTACTGACTGTGCCAACACTTGACCGGGATCTCTGGTGGCTGTCAGTCTGCGCTGTACAGAAGGGGGAGATTAAGCCCTCTGTGAATCAGGAGTTGGGAGTTCTGCGGTAGGGCTGTTTTCAGAGTTGGATGCATGATGAGGGGAAACTTCTAGTAATTACCGAACAGATGCTGCTAATGAGGTCTCTGCTGGATTTCCAGCTGGCAGTGAGAGCTCTGCATTGGGACAGGGACATTGCAGTCACTGGATCATTATGTGACATCACATCCTTCCCTTGTTGTCATAGCAGCGTAATCATCTCACTGAAAGTGTCCCTCAGGGTGATGGCAAGCCACATCTTTTTTCATTAATGGGAATTCATGGTGCTTTCTTCCATGATGAGGAGAAAAAGAAGTAGCATATTAATGCTCTTTGAAAGGAGAATAAAGCTTAACGATTTTCAACATATTACTTCTATTGTTGTTATTATTTTAACAATTATTATGTAAGTTGTATCTGTTGATTGTGGAAAAATTTATAAAATAAAGATTGGCAAAGAGAACGCAAAATCCTACTTATAATATCAACACGTACAGAGAGTTACTGTTAACATTTTGAGAAATGTGTTTTCTGCTTGAGTTTTAACACATATGAACATTCATTATTATTTTTTCAAATATGAGACCATTATTGTATTGTTGTTTACTTTTTTCCTCCTACCTAAGAGTGTGTAATTAATATCATTTCATTTCAAAAGTCTTCCTCAACAGAGTTTTTAAGGTACCGTGGTTTATTTAACTGGTCTCTATTGTTGGACGTTTAAGTTCTTTCTGCTTTCTTGCTGTCACAAATACTGCTCAGTGACTACCATCGTTTTTACATTTTTATAAATCCCTTTTTTTTTTAAAAATTTTATTTTTATTTTTGGCTGCGTTGGGTCTTCGTTGCTGTGCACAGGCTTTCTCTAGTTGCGGTGAGCGGGGGCTACTCTTCATTGTGGTGCGCGGGCTTCTCATTGCGGTGGCTTCTCTTGTTGCAGAGCACGGGCTCTAGGCACACAGGCTTCAGTAGTTGTGGCACGCGGCCTCAGTAGTTGTAGCTCGCGGGCTCTAGAGCACAGGCTCAGTAGTTGTGGCACACGGGCTTAGTTGCTCCGCGGCATGTGGGATCTTCCTGGACCAGGGCTCGAACCCGTGTCCCCTGCATTGGCAGGTGGATTCGTAACTGTGCCACCAGGGAAGCCCTATAAATCCTTTTTGCCTTAGGATAAATTCTTAGAAGTAAAGTTGTTGAGTAGAAAGAGTTGAATATTTTTGAAGCATTTGAAATATATATTCTACCCCCGCAGTATTGAACCAGTTTACAATTCCACACACAAGTATGCCTTTGCCTGTTGACCCTTATATTGGATCTCAACCTTTAAAAAAAGCTATAATTTGGTAGGTCAAAAAATGGCATATAACCCTTCTGTTAATTTGTTTATTTGTGAATTTGAACCTTTATTTCTTATCTGTTATTTCTTTTATAAATAGCATACTTGTTTTTCTATTGGGGAGTTCTCTGATTTCTATAAACTTTTTATATATTAAGGCTATTTAAACTTTGGTGATATTTGCTACAAATAATTTTCACCATTTGTAAATATGCCTTTTAACCCTTTTTTATGTTCAGGCTTTAAATTTAAAAATAAACCAATCAGTTTTTTTCCCCATTTTTGGTTCATATTTAGAAAAACCTTCTAAATTGAAGAGATTATGAAAATATGTATCACTGTTTTTCTTCTAGTACTTTATAGTTTTATTTTTATAAAATTTTTGATTGAAATCTTTGAATTCATCTAAAATTCATTTTGTGATGAGGTAGAGATTTAATTTTGTTTCCCCTCTAAATTTATCCATTTTTCTCTGCACTGATTTAAAATATTAACTTTATAATATAATGTTACACTCACATACATACACACATTCGGGTGTCCCTTTGGAATTTCTATTCCATTCTTCTATCAGTCAGTCTTTTCCTATGCTGGTGTGATGCTCTTTAGTTATTGTAGCTTTGTGGTACATTTTAATATCCAGTATGGCAAGGCTATACTCGTTCAGCTTTTTCAAAAAGTTAATGGCTATTCTTGCTTATTTTTCTTCTTGATGGACTTTAAATTTGCTAGTTTGCATTTTAAAGTCCTTAGGATTTTTGATAAGGTTGTAGTTACGAGCATGAATTAGCAACTTCCCAGGTGGCCTAATTCTAAATGAACTTTTAAAAATATGCCATGGGTGCTGAAAAATGGAGGTTATTTTCTGTTTTCATGTGTATCATTCAATATATTTATTAAATTAATTTAATTATATTGTAATTATATAATCCAGGCTAATTATCTAGATTAGTAATTATATTAATACTATTATTCAGGTCCTTCTATTTTTTTGGCTGCTTGACCTGAAGAAGACTACTTGTTTTTTATAAATTTCTCTTCATATTTTCAGTTTTAGCCTTCATGTATATTTTGGTACACTGTAACTTGTTTTGTAGAATTTATGAGAATTATATATTCATTGTCAATTTGTTCTTTTTCAGTGTAAATGATTCTCTGGATACATGCCACTTAAGTGGTGTTTACCATTTTCTTTTTTCAGTTTACAGTATCCTTTCGTGTGTGTGTGTGTGTGTGTGTGTGTGTGTGTGAATATATTTCATTATTAAAAATACAAGTTAAACAACCCACCCCCATTTCCAAAAGCATTAAACTTTCCCTAAACCTACTTCTGACATCTTGGTGAACACCCTTTATTATTCTATTGGGTGTGTGTGCACATGAACACACACATTCACGATTTGCCACGGGGTCATTCTGTATATGCTGGTATGAAATCTGCATTTTTTTTCCACTTAAAATTTGTTGTAGTCATCTTTCTGTTGCAATGAACATTTAAAAAACCATTTAAAATTAAGTTCTTCTTGGTAAGAAATGTTTATATTTTTCATCAGATTAAGCAATTAGGCTTCTCATTTTTTGTCCTTTTCTTGTTTGTGCTTGTGCTTTATGTACAATATTTTGGTTTTTTGCTCCAATCTGATAGTTTTAATTTTAAATTAGGGAGACTAATATAAATATCATTACAGTCTTTATAGTTGCTCTTATTTCTGTAACATGAACAATATTTTCTACTGAAAAAAAATCCTGTGTTCTCTTTCCTATTTATTATTTTGGTATATGGACTGCATTTTCTTTTATCTTTTCTAGTGTTTGGAAGGCATTATATTAGTAGTTAACTTTCATTTTTTATAAGTTTCTTTAATCAACTTTTTCAGATTGTCAGAGTCAAGTGTGAAATGGTACCTTTGGTGATAAGGTATTTGGCACACTTTTACTTGTCTTGCCGACTTCTTAGGCTATGCTGATATAACCTTGGCTTTGAAAATCCAGATGATTTTTATATTATTATTTTTAGCATTATAAATTTTTCTCTTTGGATACATTTTTAGATTTGATTTTTGAAAGCAATGTGCTGGTTAATTTTATGTGTCAACTTGACTGGGCTAAGGGATGCCCAGATAGTTGGAAAAACATAATTTCTGGGTGTGTCTGTGAGGGTGTTTATGGAAAAGATTAGCTTTTGAATTGGTAGACTGAGTATACACCACCCTTACTAGTGCTGGTGGGCATCATCCAATTTGTGGCAGATCATGGGACTTCTTGCCTCTGTGATTGTGTGAGCCAATTCCTATAATAAATCTCCTCCTATATATCTCCATATGTATCCTATTGGTTCTGTTTCTTTGGAGAATTCAGATTAATACAAAACAGCTTTATCGAGGTGTAATTTACCATAAACTTAACCTACTTTAAGAATACAACTAAATGGGCTTCCCTGGTGGCACAGTGGTTAAGAATCTGCCTGCCAATGCAGGGGACTCAGGTTCGAGCCCTGGGCGGGGAAGATCCCACATGCTGCGGAGCAATTAAGCCTGTGCGCCACAACTACTGAGCCTGCGCTCTAGAGCCCACGAGCCACAACTACTGAAACCTGTGTGCCACAACTACTGAAGCCCGGGGGCCTAGAGCCCATGCTCCACAACAAGAGAAGCCACCGCAATGAGAAACTCACGCACCGCAACGAAGAGTAGCCCCGCTCGCTGCAACTAGAGAAAGCCTGCGTGCAGCAATGAAGACCCAACGCAGCCAAAAATAAATAAATAAATAAATAAATTTATAAGGAAAAAAAAAAAGAATACAACTAAATGATTTTTAGTAAATTTACAGAATTGTGTCACCATCACTACCAGCCAATTTTAGAACATTTCCATCACCCCCCAGAGAGCTCTTATACCCATTGGTAGTACTTGAATCTGGTTTCATAGCCAGCTTTCTGCCAATTGATTATCTCTTTAACTAGTTTTACTTTTTACTGCCAGTCACTTTCGTGCCTTTCTGGAACTCTTGTCTTAATATTCAGATTACTGGATAACAAATTCAAGAGATTTTCTAGAAGCTCCTGTGTGAGCTAATATTCAGATTGTTGGATTACAAATTCAAGAGATTTTCTAGAATCTCCTGTGTGAGCTTAAGAGCTCACATACCTGAAAATCCCTTGCTAACATAACAAATAAATTGGTGGCATAAAATTGCTGCATGGTAACTTTTTTCTTCTTTAAAATTCTGTAAGCACTGATTCAGTATTTCCTTGAATTTAGCCTAGTGTTGGGGAAATCTGGGGCCTGACTTATTTTTCATATTTTCTAGGCAAGCTGGTTTATCTGCCTGAGTACTTATATATTTTTTGAATTAAAAAATTTATCCTTGTAATTAAATAGTTGTGCAAGCATGTGGGTAGTTGTGGGTTTCTTTTAATTGACTTTTTTTTTTAACATCTTTATTGGAGTATAATTGCTTTACAATGGTGTGTTAGTTTCTGCTTTATAACAAAGTGAATCAGTTATACATATACATATATCCCCATATCTCTTCCCTCTTGCGTCTCCCTCCCTCCCACCTTCCCTATCCCACCCCTCTAGGTGGTCACAAGCACCAAACTGATCTCCCTGTGCTATGCGGCTGCTTCCCACTAGCTATCTATTTTACATTTGATAGTGTATATATGTCCATGCCACTCTCTCACTTTGTCCCAGCTTACCCTTCCCCCTCCCCGTGTCCTCAAGTCCATTCTCTAGTAGGTCTGCGTCTTTATTCCTGTCTTGCCCCTAGGTTCTTCATGACCATTTTTTTTTTTTAAGTTTCCATATATATGTGTTAGCATACGGTATTTGTTTTTCTCTTTCTGACTTACTTCACTCTGTATGATAGACTCTAGGTCCATCCACCTCACTACAAATAACTCAATTTCGTTTCTTTTTATGGGGGAATAATATTCCATTGTATATATGTGCCACATCTTCTTTATCCATTCATCTGTTGATGGACATTTAGGTTGCTTCCATGTCCTGGCTATTGTAAATAGAGCTGCAATGAACATTGTGGTACATGACTCTTTTTGAATTATGGTTTTCAGGGTATATGCCCAGTAGTGGGATTGTTGGGTCGTATTGTAGTTCTATTTTTAGTTTTTTAAGGAACCTCCATACTCTTCTCCATAGTGGCTGTATCAATTTACATTCCCACCAACAGTGCAAGAGGGTTCCCTTTTCTCCACACCCTCTTCAGCATTTATTGTTTGTAGATTTTTTGATGATGGCCATTCTGACTGGTGTGAGATGATATCTCATTGTAGTTTTGATTTGCATTTGTCTAATGATTAATGATGTTGAGCAGTCTTTCATGTGTTTGTTGGCAATCTGTATATCTTCTTTTGAGAAATGTCTATTTAGGTCCTCTGCCCATTTTTGGATTGGGTTGTTTGTTTTTTTGATATTGAGCTGCATGAGCTGCTTGTAAATTTTGGAGATTAATCCTTTGTCAGTTGCTTCATTTGCAAATATTTTCTCCCATTCTGAGGGTTGTCTTTTCGTCTTGTTTACGGTTTCCTTTGCTGTGCAAAAGCTTTGAAGTTTCATTAGGTCCCATTTGTTTATTTGTGTTTTTATTTCCATTTCTCTAGGAGGTGGGTCAAAAAGGATCTTGCTGTGATTTATGTCATAGAATATTCTGCTTATGTTTTCCTCTAAGAGTTTGATAGTGTCTGGCCTTGCATTTAGGCCTTTAATCCATTTTGAGTTTAGTTGTGTTTATGGTGTTAGGGAGTGTTCTAATTTCATTCTTTTACATGTAGCTGTCCAGTTTTCCCAGCACCACTTATTGAAGAGGCTGTCTTTTCTCCACTGTATATTCTTGCCTCCTTTATCAAAAATAAGGTGAACATATGTGCTTGGGTTTATCTCTGGGCTTTCTATCCTGTTCCATTGATCTATATTTCTGTTTTTGTGCCAGTACCATACTGTCTTGATTACTGTAGCTTTGTAGTATAGTCTGAAGTCAGGGAGCCTGATTCCTCCAGCTCCGTTTTGCTGTCTCAAGATTGCTTTGGCTATTCGGGGTCTTTTGTGTTTCCATACAAATTGTGAAAGTTTTTGTTCTAGTTCTGTGAAAAATGTCATTGGTAGTTTGATAGGGATTACATTGAATCTGTAGATTGCTTTGGGGAGTATAGTCATTTTCACAATGTTGATACTTCCAATCCAAGAACATGGTATATCTCTCCACCTATTTGTATCATCTTTAATTTCTTTCATAAGTGTCTTATAATTTTCTGCATACAGATTTTTTGTCTCCTTAAGTAGGTTTATTCCTAGATATTTTATTCTTTTTGTTGCAGTGGTAACTGGGAGTGTTTTCTTAATTTCACTTTCAGATTTTTCATCATTAGTGTATAGGAATGCAAGAGATTTCTATGCATTAATTTTGTATCCTGCTACTTTACTAAATTCATTGATTAGCTCTAGTAGTTTTCTGGTAGCATCTTTAGGATTCTCTATGTATAGTATCATGTCATCTGCAGACAGTGACAGCTTTACTTCTTCTTTTCCGATTTGGATTCCTTTTATTTCGTTTTCTTCTCTGATTGCTGTGGCTAACACTTCCAAAACGATGTTGAATAATAGTGGTGAGAGTGGGCAACCTTGTCTTGTTCCTGATCTTAGTGGAAATGGTTTCAGTTTTTCACCATTGAGGACGATGTTGGCTGTGGGTGTGTCATATATGGCCTTTATTATGTTGAGGAAAGTTCCCTCTATGCCTACTTTCTGGAGGTTTTTTATCATAAATGGGTGTTGAATTTTGTCGAAAGCTTTCTCTGCATCTATTGAGATGATCATATGGTTTTTCTCCTTCAATTTGTTAATATGGTGTATCACATTAATTGATTTGCATATATTGAGCAATCCTTGCATTCCTGGGATAAACCCCACTTGATCATGATGTATGATCCTTTTGATGTGCTGTTGGATTCTGTTTGCTAGTATTTTGTTGAGGATTTTTGCATCTATGTTCATCAGTGATATTGGCCTGTAGTTTTCTTTCTTTGTAACATCTTTGTCTGGTTTTGGTATCAGGGTGATGGTGGCCTCATAGAATGAGTTTGGGAGTATTCCTCCCTCTGGTATATTTTGGAAGAGTTTGAGAAGGATAGGTGCTAGCTCTTCTCTAAATGTTTGGTAGAATTCGCCTGTGAAGCCATCTGGTCCTGAGCTTTTGTTTGTTGGAAGATTTTTAATCACAGTTTCAATTTCATTACTTGTGATTGGTCTGTTCATATTTTCTATTTCTTCCTGGTTCAGTCTCGGAAGTTGTGCTTTTCTAAGAATCTGTCCATTTCTTCCAGGTTGTCCATTTTATTGGCATATAGTTGCTTGTAGTAATCTCTCATGATCCTTTGTATTTCTGCAGTGTCAGTGGTTACTTCTCCTTTTTCATTTCTAATTCTATTGATTTGAGTCTTCTCCCTTTTTCTCTTGATGAGTCTGGCTAATGGTTTATCAATTTTGTTTATCTTCTCAAAGAACCAGCTTTTAGTTTTATTGGTCTTTGCTATCATTTCCTTAATTTCTTTTTCATTTATTTCTGATCTGGTCTTTATGATTTTTTTCCTTCTGCTAACTTTTTGTTCTTCTTTCTCTAATTGCTTTAGGTGTAAGGTTAGGTTGTTTATTTGAGATTTTTCTTAAATTTACCAAGGCTTGATTTGTGACCCAAGATATGATCTATTCTGGAGAATGTTCCATGAGCACTTGAGAAGAAAGTGTATTCTGTTGTTTTTGGATGGAATGTCCTATAAATATCAATTAAGTCCTTCTTGTTTAATGTATCATTTAAAGCTTGTGTTTCCTTATTTTTTTTCATTTTGGATGATCTGTCCATTGGTGAAAGTGGGGTGTTAAAGTCCCCTACTATGATTGTGTTACTGTCGATTTCCCCTTTTATGGCTGTTGGTATTTGCCTTATGTATTGAGGTGCTCCTATGTTGGGTGCATAAATATTTACAATTGTTGTATCTTCTTCTTGGATTGATCCCTTGATCATTATGTAGTGTCCTTCTTTGTCTCTTGTAATAGTCTTTGTTTTAAAGTCTATTTTGTCTGATATGAGAATTGCTCCTCCAGCTTTCTTTTGATTTCCATTTGCATGGAATATCTTTTTCCATCCCCTCACTTTCAGTCTGTATGTGTCCCTAGGTCTGAAGTGGGTCTCTTGTAGACAGCATATATACAGGTCTTGTTTTTGTATCCATTCAGCCAGTCTGTGTCTTTTGGTTGGAGCATTTAATCCATTTACATTTAAGGTAATTATCGATATATATATCCCTATTACCATTTTCTTAATTCTTTTGCTTTTGTTATTGTAGGTCTTTTCCTTCTCTTGTGTTTCCTGCCTACAGAAGTTCCTTTAGCATTTGTTGTAAAGCTGGTTTGGTGGTGCTGAATTCTCTTAGGTTTTTTTTTTTTTTTTTTTTTTTAAGCATTTTAAAGCCTAGTTATTCAAAAGCCAGGTAGGGCCTAAATCCACTTCAGTTTTAGTCAGATTCTCTTAGGTTTTGCTTGTCTGTAAAGGTTTTAATTTCTCTGTCAAATCTGAATGAGATCCTTGCTTGTAGAGTAATCTTGGTTGTAGGTTTTTCCCCTTCATCACTTTAAATATGTCCTGCCACTCCCTTCTGGCTTGCAGAGTTTCTGCTGAAAGATCAGCTGTTAACCTTATGGGGATTCCCTTGTGTGTTATTTGTTGTTTTTCCCTTGCTGCTTTTAATATTTTTTCTTAGTATTTAATTTTTGATAGTTTGATTAATATGTGTCTTGGTGTGTTTCTCCTTGGATTTATCCTGTATGGGACTCTCTGTGCTTCCTGGACTTGATTAACTATTTCCTTTCCCATTTTAGGGAAGTTTTCAACTATCATCTCTTCAAATATTTTCTCAGTCCCTTTCTTTTTCTCTTCTTCTTCTGGGACCCCTATAATTCGAATGTTGGTGCGTCTAATGTTGTCCCAGAGGTCTCTGAGACTGCCTCAATTCTTCTCATTCTTTTTCTTTATTCTGCTCTGCAGTAGTTATTTCCACTATTTTATCTTCCAGGTCACTTATCCGTTCTTCTGCCTCAGTTATTCTGCTATTGATCCCTTCTAGAGGATTTTTAAGTTCATTTATTGTGTTGTTCATCATTGTTTGTTTGCTCTTTAGTTCTTCTAGGTCCTTGTTAAACGTTTCTTGTATTTTCTCCTTTCTATTTCCTAGATTTTGGATCATCTTTACTATCATTATTCTGAAATCTTTTTCAGGTAGAGTGCCTATTTCCTCTTCATTTGTTAGGTCTGGTGGGTTTTTGCCTTGCTCCTTCATCTGCTGTGTGTTTTTCTGTCTTCTTATTTTGCTTAACTTACTCTGTTTGGGGTCTCCTTTTCGCAGGCTGCAGGTTCGTAGTTCCTGTTGTTTTTGGTGTCTGTCCCCAGTGGCTAAGGTTGGTTCAGTGGGTTGTGTAGGCTTCCTGGTGGAGGGGACTGGTGCCTGTGTTCTGGTAGATGAGGCTGGATCTTGTCTTTCTCGTGGGCAGGTCCACGTCTGATGGTGTGTTTTGGGGTGTCTGTGGCCTTATTATGATTTTAGGCAGCCTCTCTGCTAATGGGTGGAGTTGTGTTCCCGTCTTGCTAGTTGTTTGGCATGGGTGTCCAGCAGTGTAGGTTGCTGGTCTTTGAGTGGAGGTGGCTCTTGGCGTTGAGATGAAGATCTCTGGGAGATTTTTGCCGTTTGATATTACATGGAGCTGGGAGGTCTCTTGTGGACCAATGTCCTGAACTTGGCTCTCCCACCTCAGAGGCACAGCCCTGATGGCTGGCTGGAGCACCAACAGCCTGTCCTCCACATGGCTCAGAATAAAAGGGAGAAAAAAAAGAAGATAGAAAGAAGAAGATAAAATAAAATAAAATAAAATAAAAGTTATTAAAATAAAAAATAAAAAATAAGTATTAAAAATTTTTTTAAAAAAGTAAAAAAAAAAAAAAGAAAGAAAGAAAGAAGAGAGCAACCAAACCAAAAAACAAATCCACCAATGGTAACAAGCGCTAACAACTATACTTAAAAAAACAAAAAAAACAAAAAAAAACTGGACAGACAGAACCCTAGGACAAATGGTAAGAGCAAAGCTATACAGACAAAATCACACACAGAAGCATACACATGCACACTCACAAAAAGAGAAAAAGGGAAAAGAAAATATATATCATTGCTCCCAAAGTCCACCTCCTGGATTTGGGATGATTCGTCGTCTATTCAGGTATTCCACAGATGCAGGGTACATCAAGTTGACTGTGGAGATTTAATCCACTGCTCATGAGGCTGCTGGGAGAGATTTCCCTTTCTCTTCTTTGTTCGCACAGCTCCCGGGGTTCAGCTTTGGATTTGGCCCCGCCTCTGCGTGTAGGTTGCCTGAGGGTGTCTGTTCTTTGCTCAGACAGGACGGGGTAAAGGAGCAGCTGATTCGTGGCCTCTGGCTCATTCAGGCTGGGGGAGGGAGGGGTACGGATGCGGGGTGAGCCTGCGCGGCAGAGGCCGGCGTGACGTTGCACCAGCCTGAGGTGCGCCGTGTGTTCTCCCAGGAAGTTATCCCTGGATCACGGGACCCTGGCAATGGTGGGCTGCACAGGCTCCCAGGAGGGGAGGTGTGGACAGTGACCTGTGCTTGCTCACAGGCTTCTTGGTGGCGGCAGCAGCAGCCTTAGCATCTCATGCCTATCTCTGGGGTCCGCGCTGTTAGCCGTGGCTCGCGCCCGTCTCTGGAGCTCCTTTAAGCGGCTCTCTGAATCCCCTCTCCTCGCGCACCAGGAAACAAAGAGGCAAGAAAAAGTCTCTTGCCTCTTTGGCAGCTCCAGACTTTTTCCCGGACTCCCTCCCGGCTAGCTGTGGCGCACTAGCCCCCTTCAGGCTGTGTTCATGCTGCCAACCCCAGTCTTCTCCCTGCCATCCGACCTCCGAAGCCCAAGCCTCAGCTCCCAGCCCCTGCCCGCCCCGGGGGGTGAGCAGACAAGCCTCTCGGGCTGGTGAGTGCTGCTCAGCACCGATCCTCTGTGCGGGAATCTCTCCGCTTTGCCCTCCACACCCCTGTTGCTGCGCTCTCCTCTATGGCTCCGAAGCTTCCCCCTTCCGCCACCCGCAGTCTCCGCCCACGAAGGGGCTTCCTAGTGTGTGGAAACCTTTCCTCCTTCACAGCTCCCTCCCACTGGTGCAGGTCCCGTCCCTATTCTTTTGTCTCTGTTTTTTCTTTTTTCTTTTTCCCTACCCAGGTACATGGGGAGTTTCTTGACTTTTGGGAGGTCTGAGGTCTTCTGCCAGCATTCAGTGGGTGTTCTGTAGGAGTTGTTCCACATGTAGATGTATTTCTGATGTATTTGTGGGGAGGAAGGTGATCTCCACGTCTTAGTCTTCCGCCATTTTGAAGCTCCCCCCAGAAATTACCAGCCAACAAGTATTTATCAATCAACTCACTGTGCACCAGGGAAAGACAGAGTAAATTGATGAGCAGGAAATCATTCTATGAAACGATCCTCCAGAGAAAGTTGGACAAATTCCATTGTTTCTGTCTGTGAGGAGTTGTTCCTTTTTCTTCTAGATCTTTGAAAATCAGAGTGAGAGTTTAGGTCTCAGGGTACACATAAAAGTTGTTTTTTGACTTTCCACTTCAAACACTGGCATTGGAGGACTAGGTTAGAATAATAAGGGATATGAATCCTCGGGTGGTGACACACAGGCACGGAGATATTCAAGCAGAAATTCTGGGTGACCATCTATCAGGAATGAGTTCTGGAGGCTGAAAGTCCAAGATCAAGATGCCAGCAGTGTTGATTTCTCCTGAGGCCTTCTTAGCTTGTACTCGTCATGTGGTCTTCCCTCTGTGCACGAGTCCCTGGTTTCTAATTGACTTTTAAAGGAATCCAAAGGCCTATTTGATCTGCTAATGCAGTTTCTCTTCAGGTTAGGAATGATTTCTTCTATTATATCTTTGATTATTCTTTTCCATTTGTTCTAAATTCTCCTTCTGGAACACCCATCATCCCTATATTGACTTTCCATTCTCTGTTTTCCACAACTAGAATCACTTTAGGTTCCATGTTCTTCCCCTCTAATTCCTCTTTGATTTGACCACTGAATGGATTTCCTACAGCATCAATTCATTTCTTTAACTGTTTCCACTGTGTACATTACTTCTGCTATTGAATTTTTTTCCTTGGAATCCTTCTTTCTCTTCTGCATTTGTTTTCTTTGCAATTTTAATTGCATTTTAATTTCCATCTGTTCATGTTTCTACTTTTTTTTTTTTTGCCATATAGTCTGATCCTCTTACCATGTTTGGGGCATGCTGGTGTGCATCACTCCCAGTACAGTTTCCTGTTTCCATTAGACCATTACCTGTGAGTCCTGCTCTGTGAAGTGGCATCTTTTATCTCCTCTCATTGCCTGATTCTCTGGCACTCTGAGCATGAACAAGCCACAGTTACCAGCATGCATTGCTATCAGGGCTCATCCTGATGGTACAATGCCTTTATCTAAGAGGTATGTACTGTGCTGTCATTAAGTCTCTTCTCACCCACATCAATGTTGTACTTTCTAGGATTTGTGGTTTCTGCTTAGATTTGGAAGCGGTATTGGGTGCAGTTGGGGATGAGGATAAGGCAACAGAACCTGAGACTAAGATGAAAGGGGAAGTTTGAAGCTTCTTTCTCTCTCTCTCTCTCTCTCTCTCTCTCTCGTCTTGTGGTCTTTGTTTCATTCATCAAAGCTGCTGTGTCAAGAGCTGAAGTCTCAGCAGCTGTTGTTTTAATCCAGTACCATCTATTCTATAATCCTCATCAGTTGCTCCGAGGTTCTGGTATTGGGCTGTGATCAATTTTACTTTTGTTATGACTTTTTTCTATGCCTTCTTTGCTGCTAATGAGAACAAAGGAGCATCTGCATTGAGGACTTGTGGCTTTCCACCGTTTTGGGCCAGAAGCATCGTATTTGATTTTCTAAGACTATTGTAAAACTTTTAAAATGCCTCTTGGCAATTTGTGAAGACTTTGTAAAAGTGAGGCTTATAGAAGATTAAAAGAGATAACTATATCTGAGTAGTGTCATATGTTGCTTATTGTGGGAAAACTTGGCATGGATGCAGTTTTTAAGTGACGTGGGGTGTAGGGATTTTTTTTTTTTCTTTAAGAGTGTATCTAGGAGCAGAATAGTGAACAGTTGCTTTATAGAAGCCAGGATTTTGTTTTTTCTATGCTAACCAAAGCCACATTTTCCAGTTCTTTCTTTCTCCAGCGGTGGTAGTAGTGGTAACTGGTGTTGGTTGAGTGGTTCTTGTGGACCAGGTACCATGTTAAGGCTTCACGTGTAGTAGCTCATTTAATCCACACAACAACCCTGTGAGATAGTTGTTATTATTAGTATTATTCCCACAGAAAGGTCAAACGATTTGCTTAAGATCCCAGAGCTTATAAGTGGCAGAGCCAGGGTTGGAATCCAGGCTGTCTGGCTCTGGGGCCCCAACTCCTAATCATCACATAGCAGCACAGTCTCTCAAAATAGTTGCCTTTCCTGTAGTTACTCAGCCCTCCTCCTAGATCCTGAGGTTTCATTTAACCCCTAACTCTATCATTTAATGACTTTCTATTCTTGCGTTAAAATGTCTCTCACTTGTGTTAACAGAAGAGCTGAAGATGATGTTTGGGATGTTTAAGCTTTTTCTCTACCATGTTTTTTGAGTCATGGGTAGATACCAATTAATATCTACATAGGAAAAGGCACATGTTCATTTAAGTTCAGTTTATACTTGTTTTTGTCAGTTCTAATATTTCATTTCTTGTCTTTGGCTCAGTTTTCTTTGCTGTAAAATGGGGCTAGTAGTAGTATCTATTTCTTAGGGTTACAGTGAAAATTAAAGAGGTAATAAATGTAGAGTGCTTATAACTGCTTGGTACATGGTAAATGATCAATAAATCTAGCTAGTATTGATAATATTAGTAGTATTATTGTAATACAGTTTCTACTTTCATTATAGCCATTTATGCCCCAAGTAAGTGAAAATATGTTTGCATTTTCATAAACTGGATACCTTGCAGTTCATAATTAAGGTCTGCCAACTTGATGATTGTTCACTAGCAATTATAGGGTCTTACTAAGTGAGCATGAATCATGTATCATGTCATTATGTCAATGAATTTGCTGGATGTTTTTACCCAAATATACCAATTTTCTTGGACACATCAGCAATTGTAAACATGTTAATTTATGTTGCAAGATTAGTTGTTTTTCTAGTGGAACTTGAAATAAAGCTTTTTCTATTATTTCAATTTATTTGAGATTGCAGGGTGAGTAGCAAAGCTCCTCCAGTTTGTTCCTACTGATAAGTACCAATCAGGTTTTTTTTTTTTTGATCCTGTGTAACCAGTACATGACAGAGAAATACATTGGATGCTGAAGCGGATGTAACACATAACCATCATCCTTAACCCCCAGTTTGAAAATTTCACATCCAACAAAATAGCATCTAGTTGATCTCATTTGCCTACTTTACAGTAAATATAAAAGTTTTCACTTTTAAATAAAATGATGATAAGTAAATACCATTATATCCATATTGGGGTTCTGTGTAAAATTCGATTTGAATAAAAGTTTTACTGTTAAAAATATTTGAGACATACTGGACGGTTCTAAGTGTCCTTCTATTCTAAAACCCTCTTAAGATTTAATGTTAAGCCTTCCTGTTGTCCTTTGGTATATGTTTGTCACTACGCAATCCTCCGTTTCACTCTTCTATGGTGAGAATAGTGCTCACATCATGTTTTGAGATCTCTAGAAAAGAGCCAGCAGCAGGAGTTGATATTCTAAGTGCATTATTCTCCTTAGGAACCCAATGAGGTGGTGCTACTAGGAATCAGTGTTTTTAGATTTGGGGCACTTTCATATTTGATTTTTGTGTCACCACAATTATGGTGTCTACACAGTTGATTTTGTTAACAAATCAGTCGGCTTCATGCTGACTACAGACACAACTACGGCTGCAGTGCTTCCACGAATTGGTTGTACTAGCCTTTGAAGGCAAAATTCAAACTTCATCCTCTGAGTCTCAAGGATGTCCTCCTCTGATCATCACTATGCTCAGCTGTCCAGTCGACTGAGCCCTAAAGTGAATTCTGTCTTACTATCAAACAAATGCAAAGACCCAGTGGGTTTTGAAACTGAGTTCCAGTTCTCACTGTGATAACTCTGTGTCTGCTGTGGCTAAGGAAATAGTTGTGGGATGACATCTATCCTTTGCTGTAGCCCCAAAATACTTTCAGAAGCACTGTAATTACAGGAAGTTCTTGGTTTATGTTTATACATTGACTCAAAGCACAGGACCAAAACTTTATCAATTAATTTTTTATGAATGGTTTTGCTTTCCTCTGATATGTTTTGCAAAATATTGGCTGCCTACTTCGCTGGTAGGAAGTAAGGCCGGCTCTACATTATCAGCCTCTGACTGGGCACCCTTTGCCCTATGTCTGTCATTGCTGCTACTGCAACTATTGTTCTTTTTTGCAACTAATATTATTTGAGTGCTGTGCTGCAAGAGTCACTCCCTGGGTAAGCTCCAAGCTGAAGTAGATTTCTCCATTGCCAGGTGTTAGGGCATTTCCTGTTTAATAACCTGCCCCCCATCTCCATTTTGAGGCTGATGCTACAGAGGTTACTGATTAGTTATTCTATATCTAATATCATAGGGTTAACTAAGCATATGGTAGATGCTTAATAAACACTTGTTAAAATTATAGCATGGGCCTGTCTTTTACCAAATGTATTCTTTTACATTGTTACATTTGACATGTATGTCCAGTTAGAAAACTTTTCAATTCTCAGCTGTTGTTCTCCAGCTCATCACTTAATAGTGGCCATATGGCTGCCTCAGCAGTTATCCCCTTAAATCTCATTGGCTAGAACTGGGTCACATGCACATTCCTAGGCCAATCACTGGCTTAGTTGTCATTGTTCACTTAGACCAGTCATGAGTCATTCTATGGACTGGGTCCATTGCACCCAAACATAATCAAGATTCTGTTTGCTAGTCTTTGAAGGGAGAATGGCTTTTGGTTAGACAACAGGCAACCTAACTCTGAATATTTTTCTGGTTGAAAAGTCAGAGTTTTTGCTGTGTAATAAATCTCACTGCAGGCAATGAACTTTGGCCTTGAGACTCTATTGATTTGTGCAAATAAGTGTTTTGAATTTTCAGAATTTACTTAAAAAGGGGAGAATTACATCTTTGTTGGTTCCGTGTGATGTAACTTATTTTCTGAAATTTCCTTGTGAAACAGGTGGGTGTATATATGTATGATCTGGTCTGATGGGATGTTTGGAATGTTTGTGCTGGATGTGTGAGAATTTAGTCACTTCTTAGTCTGGCTGCATCCCCCAGCACAGGTCAGTCAAGCTGGGTTATGAGGGCTCCCACTAAGTCTGGATCTCACCCTGCTCCACGTGCCTCATCATTCACTCCTGGCCCTGCCGCTCTTTCGAACCCATCTGTCTAGTCTCCATCCTCTTGACTGATCACAAGGGGCAGGGAGATCTGGCTAAGTTTCAGGACGCTACATTGCTGCACTCTCCAATCTACTCACCCAAGCTAATGAGCATCTTCACTTCTCAGGCAGGGTCCCTCCCAGGCTATGTAATAAATGATGCTGCTGGGGTGAACAGGTGAGACAAAGTGGAGGCGATTTATAGGTACTTGGTGCAACTAAATCAGTGGAGGAAACAGCAGGTCTGCAGTATCCCAGAAGTTCTCCAGCAAGAAGGCCCAGTTTATGTCCTCAAATTCTTCCCTTCATTGCTTCATCCTTTATTTGCAACAAAAAGCCCTCCCAGTTACCTCCCCAGATGTTCTCTGAGGTGGAGCTAGATAGACCACAGGAGGCTGCACCTCTGCCTGGCATTCATTTCATTTGCAAGCATTTTCCCATTTGTCATTATCCTAAGCTAGAGGCCCTGTTGTCTAGTCAGGAAAGGTTGGTGCAAAACCTGAGACAGGTGTGCCAGCTTCTTCCTGTTTTGCCTATTTGTCCATAAGGTCTTGTGGGACTATTAATTTTCCATATTTTCACAAGTAATTTATTTAAGTTCAACTAACTAATCTGATACCATAACTTCCTCTGATGTAATGGATTTCGTTCTCATGAAAATTACCCATTTCATAGCATCATTCCTATTTCAGAAGTGATTGTGTTCCTGGATGAAAAAATTCTTATTTTTATTTATTTATTTTATTTTATTTTATTTTATTTTAACATTTTTATTGGAGTATAATTGCTTTATAATGGTGTGTTAGTTTCTGCTTTATAACAAAGTGAATCAGTTATACGTATACATATATCCCCATGTCTCTTCTCTCTTGTGTCTCCTTTCCTCCTACCCTCCCTATCCCACCCTTCTAGCTGGTCACAAAGCACCAAGCTGATCTCCCTGTGCTATGCGACTGCTTCCCACTAGCTATCTATTTTACATTTGGTAGTGTATATATGTCCCTGCCACTCTCTCACTTTGTCCCAGCTTACCCTTCCCCCTCCCCGTGTCCTCAAGTCCATTCTCTAGTAGGTCTGCGTCTTTATTCCCATCTTGCCCCTAGGTTCTTCATGACCATTTTTTTTTTTTTAGATTCCATATATATGTGTTAGCATACGGTATTTGTTTTTCTCTTTCTGACTTACTTCACTCTGTATGACAGTCTCTAGGTTCATCCACCTCACTACAAATAACTCAATTTCGTTTCTTTTTATGGCTGAGTAATATTCCATTGTATATATGTGCCACATCTTTATCCATTCCTCTGTCGATGGACACTTAGGTTGCTTCAATATCCTGGCTATTGTAAATAGAGCTGCAATGAACATTGTGGTACATGACTCTTTTTGAATTATGGTTTTCTCAGGGTATATGCCCAGGAGTGGAATTGCTGGGTCGTATTGTAGTTCTATTTTTAGTTTTTTAAGGAGCCTCCATACTGTTCTCCATAGTGGCTGTATCAATTTACATTCCCACCAACAGTGTATGAGGGTTCCCTTTTCTCCACACCCTCTCCAGCATTTATTGTTTGTAGAAAAGATTCTTATTTTTAAACTTTTTCTCTTACAAATATTTCTTTAAAAAATGGTAGCTCTTCTTGTTTATTCTAGAATATCATAGCATTCTATCCTCCTACACACTCATTCAAAGGAAGGGATGTTTACCCAGTTTAGCGCAACAATATGTACTTAGGTTAAAAAAACTGAAAGGATACATGCACCCCAGTGTTCATTGCAGCACTGTTTACAGTAGCCAAGACATGGAAGCAACCTAAATGTCCATCGACAGGGGAGTGGATAAAGAAGATGTGGTATATATATACAATGGAATATTACTCAGCCATAAAAAAGAATGAAATAATGCCATTTGCAGCAACATGGATGGACCCAGAGATTGTCATACTGAGTGAAGTAAGTCAGACAGAGAAAGAGAAATATTGTATGATATTGCTTACATGCGGAATCTAAAAAGAAATGATACAAATGAACGTATTTACCAAACAGAAATGGACTCAAAGACTTAGAGAATAAACTTATGGTTACCGGGGTGGGGGTTGGGGGAAGGGTGGAGGGAAGGGATAGTTAGGGAGTTTGGGATTGACATGTACACACTGCTATATTTAAAAAGGATAACCAACAAGGACCTACTGTATAGCACAGGGAACTCTGCTTAATGTTATGTGGCAGCCTGGATGGGAGGGGAGTCTGGGGGAGAATGGATACGTGTATATATATGGTTGTTGCTTTGCTGTGCATGTGAACCTATCACAACATCACTTATACTCCAGTATAAAATAAAAAGTTAAAAAAAAAATTTCCTCCATGGGCACTGCCTGAAGTTGATTAGGTTGTCCAGAGGGCCGGCACTGTGGAGGGGACTTCTCAAAGGTCTCTCATTGCACAATTCATCCAAGCCCTGTTTGTACATCTATACTGCATGTGAGGAAATGGAGACATAGAGAGCAGTTAAAGGACTTCTGCCAAATGGCAAAGCTGGATCTGAATCTGGGTCCCAGCCACTCCAAAGCCCATGCCCCTGCACCGTGCAGCCCGTGTGCCAGAAGATTGTTGACTAGGATCTTGAGGGTCACGGCATCCAGGCTAGGGGTGCCTCAGTTTTCGAGGCCAGGTGGCACCTTGGCCGCTGTTCCTAACCAGCTCCTTATTTGTGGAGTTTTGAGTTTTCACGTATAAAGTTCTTTCCTCAGGTCAGGCCCCTGGAGACCAATTTCGTTTTCTAAAGGCCTTTTGGGGGACTTTGATGGGCAGCGTGGGCACATTTGAAATCAGCCTGACTTCCTGAGAAGTCTTTCATCTCTTTCCTTTCTTGACTCTGCTTGTAGATATATTCTTGCCTATTAATCCAGTGACAAAGCCTTCTCCTTGGCCTCAGAACCTTTTGCAGATTTCTTTCTTGCTCTCTCTCTCCCCCACTGTTTTCTTCCTCCTTCCCTCCCTCTCTTCCTCTCTCTCTCTCTTTCAACTCAGATGCTACTTGATTATTGTAAAAAGAAAAAACGTTAGAAAATACAGTTGCACAAACAGAAAAATTAATTAAAATCACTCTAAAGTCCACCACCTGGAGATAAATACTGTTAGATTTTGTAGTGTATTATTTTAGATTTTTTACATGCAAAATTTGCATATAAAATAGAATTGTTATGTATATACTGTTTATGCTCTGCTTTTAAATCTTTTTAATCGGATGGCCTCCTTTTATTGCCTAACAATATATCCTAAACACCTGTCTGTATGAATATATGTAGATCCACATCATCATTTTTAACAGGTGCACATTATTCCTATATACATTGGTTATTGTGTAAGCAAGGCCTTGCTACTCAAAGTGTGGTTTGTGGGTCAGCAGTGTTGTCTCATCAGGAAGCTTGTTAGAAATGCAGAATCTTGCTACAGCCAGGCCTGCTGGCTTGGAATCTGCAGTTTAGCACGACTCCCAGGTGATTCGTGTCGCATTAATGCATGAGGAGCACTGGTTGAATGCAGTCTTCCTCGTGGAACAGTCCAGTCTTTTAACTATAAACAACACTGTGATGAACACATGTTTAGCAGGCATTTTTCAGGAGGTCTCTATATACTGCATTGTCACAGCTGTCATGGCAACGTGAGTTCAGCACTTTCTGGCAACTTGTGTTTTATAACTCACTGACTCTTTGAGGCCTCATGGGGAAAGAATTCACAAGATTTGAGAGGTTCTCGCCAAGTCAGGATAACTAATAATTCATCATCGGGGGTGCTAGCTGGTTCTGTGTCCTCTCTTGCCCCCTCCCTGACCAGCATCCTTGCATCCCTTCATGTGCATGAGTTTGAGGATGGGGGACGAGAGGTTTAGTTCAATGCTATGAATTAGTGAAAAGCTGCATGTTATTTGAAATGTTACCTATTATCCTAAGTGCGTTTAAACACTAGACTATTTCTCCCCTTCCCAGTGAAAGGCTGGAATTCAAATCATTGATGTTAAAAACAACCTAACGAATTTCACTGTAGGCAATTTTTCCTCATTTTCTCCTTGAGTCTCTCTGTGGGAGAGCAGGCTCATTAGTCTCTCTTTCACATTTACTCAGTCAACAAATATTTATCATGTGCCAGCTGCCTTAACTGTCTTTAGAACAAGGCAAGGTAGAAATAAATAAATGTAGAGCCTCTACTTTTTTTTTTTTTAACTGTAGCATTTCCTGTATCCTCCAAGTGCTGTGCTTTATATATTGTTATTAAATCCTTCCATCATTCCAAAAGGAGAGGTATCATTAGTCTCATTTTTCTAGTAAAGGAACGGGGGCTGGAGCGGTTGGTGATTGGCCCATAGCCATGGGGTCAGTATTCGGTGGGGCTAGAGTTGAAACCCAGGTCTGTCTCCACTTCCTGCCCCGCCCCTGACCCAATCTGTGCTCAGCAAGGCAGCCTCCTAAGCCTTTTGGGAAAATGTAGGGATGAATCCTTCAGAAACGTCGAGACCTAACTGAATTTAAATTCCTGACATCAGGTCTTAACACTCAGCACCTCAAGGCAAGGTCTAGGAAAGAACGACCACAGCTGGGGCTCCGCGTCTGGCGCAGCCCTGTGGCCAGGTTGGCAGCCCTGCAGGAGCCTGCTGCTTCCCCAGCTCCCTGTGACCATATCTGGTGCGCTTGCCACGTCCCCGGAGCACTGCCAGCCTCTTTCTTTACTGACGGGCACATGGTATCACTTTTAGGACAGTTGTCCTCACTAAGCCTCTCTGAGCCTCTGTTTCCACTTCTGTAAAGTGGGGAGAATAATCCCTAATTCCTAGGAGTGCTGTGACGATTAAAAATAATAATGAATGTAAAGTGCCGAGTGCTCCGGTAGAGGAGGTATTGTGATTGCTGTTCGTGGGTGGCCCCTGCTGGGTAGAGAAAGGAGACGGTGACCAGGAGAAAAAGAAGTGATTTTGGAGGGGATTTCCTCCACTGTGACATTATATCCCTTCCCTGCCAAGGGTGTGAGAAGAGACTCCACTTCGGGTGGTTGAGGGTGTCATTTGCTGGGATGTTAGGGGGAGAGAGACAGAGAGAGACAGTGACAGAGAGACAGAGAGAGAGAGAGGGATTCTTCTGCAGTTTGAGGGGGAAAGGCCCTTTGGCTCCCTCTCCTCCCGGAAGCTTCCCTGCCTCCAGTGCTTGATGGATGCCCCCCCTTCTACCTGGCTCCTGTTTCTCGACCTGTTCCTCACATGGAGGTGCCCTGGGTTTGGGTCTCAGCCCACCCTCTTTTCGCAGTACACACTCTGAGGGTTCCCATCCACTTGAAGGTTGTGCCAGAGATTCCCAGAGCTCCCTCCCCAGCCCCGAGATCCGTCTCAAACTCCTGACCCCTGCTCCCCGCCGCCCACTGGACATCTCCACCCTCGTGTCCCTAGATGCGTCCCGCTCAACTTGCCCCAAACTGAACACACTCCCGTTCTCCCTCTGCCCTTAGATGAAGTCCCCTAATCCCAGCCTGTGGTCTGGCCTGTGCATCCCTTTCTGACCCCATCTCCACACTAGGTAGGCCTTGCTCACAGAGGCTTTCCCCCTTACTGGATCTGTAACTAAGGAGAGTAACTGACCGAGGGCCGCTCTGCAGTGTTTAGTGGCATTAGTGCTGAGGATGTGCCTCCCAGGACCTCTCCCAGCCAGTGACTGAGCTGCAGGGAGACCGAGGCAGACAGGTTCCCTGAGCCGAGCCAGGGACTCCTCTGACTGCTGACTCTGGCTCCGGTACTGCCCTGCCAGGCCTCCTTTAGACTGCTCGGTGGTTTAGGATACCTCCACCCAGCCTTCTCTTCCACCCTCCCCCCCTGGGGTCAAGCTCTTGCATTGCACAGTCAGTGGGCTCTTCCAGCCTCTCCAGCTCCCTCCCTCTCTTTACTCACAGCCATCTCATCTCATGATATTCTTGCCTGTTTAATCCCATTTTGCACTGAGGATTGAGCTAACACACTCATTCACACCCCAGGGCCTTTGCGCTTGTGGTTCCCTCTGCCTTGAGTGTTCATCCTCAGGGCCAGCTCATCTCCTCATTCAGGTCTCTGCTCAAATGCCGTGTCCTCAGAGAGGCCTGCTCTGACCTTTCTATCTAAAGAAGAAAGAAGGCCACCCCTCACCCCTGGCCACCGACCTTATCTGTCACATCATGGATTTTAATTCCTTCCCAGCCTTCTGAATTCTTTTTATTTGCCAAACTTGCCTTTGTTGCTACTCCTCTCCCTCACCCATCAATTAGAATGTAAGCTCTAAAAGGACAGGGATTTTGTCTGTCTTGTTCTCACCCAGGTTCCAGTGTAAGGAGCACTGCCTGCATATGGCAGGTTTCTCCAAAATGGTTTCTTGAATTGTTAATTTGTTCTTTTCCAAGTCTCTCTTCTGCTTCTGCTAATGGGGCCACTTGCTCACCCTACCTTTACCTTAGTCAGAAAGTTGGTATTCATCCTTGATTCCTCTCCTGGAGATTTCCTCTCTTACATATTCTCAAATCCACCCTTCTCTCCATCTCTACAGCCTCTTTCTTATCTGTGTTTCTCATCAGGATGCCCTGATTGGCTAGGCTTAAATCAGGTGACCACCCCTAGACCTGAGGAGCTTCATCAAACCTCATCAAGTGAGAGGGCTTGAGTGTGTGCCCTGCCTAGATTTGCTCATTAGCTGTTAGTAGCAATGTAATTATCTGAGCCAAAGGGTAGTGAGACAGCTCAGAGTGCTGGTGAAATGAATTCCCTTCTCTCTTCTTTCTTGCTAATCTTGCCTTCTCTGAGTGGTCCAGCGATTCTGTTTTGTTAACTGCTTGAACCCATTAATACTCTTTTTTAGAAAACACTTTTTATTAAAAAATTTTTTTTATTGAGGTATAATTGACATAACATTATATTAGTTCAGGTGTCCAATGTTTATGACTATTCTTAATTTTATATATCTGAATGAGTTTTTTCACAAACTGGACTATTGCCCGTTTCTTGGCAAAGTCAGCCCGGATTCCAAAGGGAAATGTAATTTGGATTAAAGAACAATAGGGGGCATTGTAGTATGAACTGGAGGAACAAAAAAGCATCTGTTCTGGCATTTTGGAAAAGCCTGCTTGAAAAGGGAGGGAGAAGTTCAGAAGGCTTCTAGGCAGGACCTTTGTTAGTGCTGGATGGTTGGTTGTTTTCTAGCTCCACGATAGGCCTAGAGAATGTGGGGTGTGGAACACTCTGGTTCATCAACTTTAGGACAGATAGGAAAAAGGGTAGGATCAATGTGAGCACCGAATCCAGTGGATCCATTTGAATAATTCCTGGTGGGCTTTTTTAAAATAAATTTATTTTATTTTATTTATTTATCTTCGGCTGCGTTAGGTCTTTGTTGCTGCACATGGGCTTTCTCTAGTTGCGGCAAGCGGGGGCTACTCTTCGTTGTGGTGCACGGGCTTCTCACTGCGGTGGCTTCTCTTGTTGTGGAGCACAGGCTCTAGGCGCACGGGCTTCAGTAGCTGTAGTTGTGGCTGAGTTGTGGGTCGCGGGCTCTAGAGCGCAGGCTCAGTAGTTGTGGCACACAGGCTTAGTTGCTTTGTGGCATGTGGGGTCTTCCTGGCCTAGGTCTTCGTGTGCCCTGCATTGGCAGACAGATTCTTAACCACTGCGCCACCAGGGAAGTCCCTTCCTGGTGGACTTTATTGGCCATTCCTTGAGCATTGTCCGTGGGCTGCACCCAGCCAGAGTCCTGGGTGGCATGGGGTGTTCCTGACTGAGGTCTCCAACCCCAGTGGACACAGTGTGATGAGACCTAACAGCTTGGATCCATTTCGGAGGGAATCAGAAACTAGCTGTGAAAGTAGTAGTGTGTCAAAGGCACAGGCTTTTGAGTCAGATGGACCTACATTAAAATCTCACTGCAGTCACTTGGTAGTTGTTTGACTCTGGGCATGTTAGCTAATCCCTCTGAGCCTGAGTGTGTTAATCTGTGAAAAAATAAAAACACCTACCTCATAGGGTCATTGAGATAATGTATATAAAGGGCTTGAAAATAGTAGGTGCTTGATAAATGTTGGCTTCCGTTCCTTCAAACGTTATCTTTTATGACCCCTGTAGTTTGCACATTAAATCTTCAACACCTGCCAGCGTTTTTGGAGTTCTCTACCTAGTGGTTCTCAATTGTTTGGAGTATAGTGATACCCTAGAGACCTCTCTGTGGGAAGTGGGGGCATTTAATCATAATTTTGCAAACATCATAGTAAAGATTGGATCAGGCAAGAATCATCAGTGGATATGTACTAAATCTAGGGGGTTGGGTGGGGTTTTGATGAAGGATATTTGCATGGTCCTAAAGCATCTTGCAAGGGAAGAAATAAAACAATAGGGATATTGAGAAAAAAATCTGACATCCCCCTTGATCAAGTGTTCAAAATTAAAATGACTTATGAAGGACAGATGGACATCACGTGCCTCTGACTGTGAGACCCATAGAGGGAAATGTCTGTGCAGTGTTCTGGCTGAGAATGCAAACCTCAATCTAATCACGAGGAAACGTCAGACACACAAAATGAGGAACATTCTCTTATAATAAAGAACAAGGAGATTGGCTCAAGATGGTGGACTAGAAGGACGTGCGCTCACTCCCTCTTACGAGAGCACCGGAATCACAACTAACTGCTGAACAGTCATCAACAGGAAGACACTGGAACTCACCAAAAAAGATACCCCACATCCAAAGACAAAGGAGAAGCTGCAATGAGACAGTAGGAGAGGCACAATCACAATAAAATCAAATCCCATAACCACTGGGTGGGTGACTCACAAACTGGAGAACACTTATACCACAGAAGTCCACCCACTGGAGTGAAGGTTCTGAGCCCCACGTCAGGCTTCCCAACCTGGGTGTCTGGCAACGGGAGGAGGAATTCCTAGAGAATCAGACTTTGAAGGCTAGTGGGATATGATTGCAGGACTTTGACAGGACTGGGGGAAACAGAGACCCCACTCTTTGAGGGCACACACAAAGTAGTGTGTGCATCAGGACCCAAGGGGAAGGAGCGGTGACCTGATAGGAGACTGAACCACACCTACCTGCTAGTGTTGGAGGGTCTCCTGCAGAGGCGGGGGGCGGCTGTGGTTCACCGTGGGGACAAGGACACTGACAGCAGAAGTTCTGGGAAGTACTCCTTGGCATGAGCTCTCCTGGAGTCCGCCATTAGTCCCACTAAAGAGCCTGTAGCCTCCAATGCTGAGTCGCCTCAGGCCAAACAAACAACAGGGAGGGAACTCAGCCCCACCCATCAGCAGACAAGCGGATTAAAGTTTTACTGAGCTCTGCCTACCAGAGCAACACCCAGCTCTACCACCACCACTCTCTCCCATCAGGAAGCTTGCACAAGCCTCTTAGATAGCCTCACCCACCAGAGGGCAGAGAGCAGAAGCAAGAAGAACTACAATTCTGCAGCCTGTGGAATGAAAACCACATTCACAGAAAGATAGGCAAAATGAAAAGGCAGAGAGGACTGTGTACCAGATGAAGGAAAAAGATAAAACCCCAGAAAAACAACTAATTGAAGTGGAGATAGGCAACCTTCCAGAAAAAGAATTCAGAATAATGATAGAGAAGATGATCCAGGACCTCAGAAAAAGAATGGAGGCAAAGATCGAGAAGATGCAAGAAATGTTTAACAAAGACCTAGAAGAATTAAAGAACAAACACCTAGAAGAATTAAAGAACAAATAAACAGAGATGAACAATATAATAACTGAAATGAAAAATACACTAGAAGGAATCAGTAGCAGAATAACTGAGGCAGAAGAACAGATAAGTGCCCTGGAAGACAGAATGGTGGAATTCACTGCCACCGTAAAGAACAGAATAAAGAAGAAAGAATGCAAAGAAATGAAGACAGACTAAGAGACCTCTGGGACAACATTAAGTGCACCAACATTTGCATTATAGGGGTCCCAGAAGAAGAGAGAGAGAAAGGACCCAAGAAAATATTTGAAGAAATTATAGTCGAAAACTTTCCTAACATGGGAAAGGAAATAGCCACCCAAGTCCAGGAAGCGCAGAGAGTCCCAGGCAGGATAGACACAAGGAGAAACACACCGAGACACATAGTAATCAAGTTGACAAAAATTAAAGACAAAGAAAAATTATTAAAAGCAACAAGGGAAAAACGACAAATAGCATACAAGGGAATTTGCATAAGGTTAACAGCTGATTTCTCAGCAGAAACTCTACAAGCCAGAAGGGAGTGGCACTACATATTTAAAGTGATGAAAGGGAAGAACCTACAACCAAGATTACTCTACCAGGCAAAGATCTCATTCAAATTCAATGGAGAAATCAAAAGCTTTACAGACAAGCAAAAGCTAAGAGAATTCAGCACCACCAAACCAGCTCTACAACAAATGCTAAAGGAACTTCTCTAAGTGGGAAACACAAGAGAAGAAAAGGACCTACAGAAACAAACCCAAAACAATTAAGAAAATGGTCATAGGAAGATACATATCAATAATTACCTTAAATGTGAATGGATTAAATGCCCCAACCAAAAGACACAGGCTCGCTGAATGGATACAAAAACAAGACCCATATATATGCTGTCTACAAGAGACCCACTTCAGACCTAGGGACACATACAGACTGAAAGTGAGGGGATGGAAAAAGATATTCCATGCAAATGGAAATCAAAAGAAAGCTGGTGTAGCAATACTCATATCCGATAAAACAGACTTTAAAATAAAGAATGTAACAAGAGACAAGGAAGGACACTACATAATGATCAAGGAAGCAATCCAAGAAGAAGATATAACAATTATAAATATATATGCACCCAACCTAGGAGCACCTCAATACATAAGGCAACTGCTAACAGCTATAAAAGAGGAAATCGACAGTAACACAATAATAGTGGGGGACTTTAACACCTCACTTACACCAATGGACAGATCAGTCAGACAGAAAATTAATAAGGAAACAGAAGCTTTAAATGACACAATAGACCAGATAGATTTAATTGATATTTGTAGGACATTTCATCTGAAAACAGCAGATTACACTTTCTTCTCAAGTGCGCACAGAACGTTCTCCAGGATAGATCACATCTTGGGTCACAAATCAAGCCTCAGTAAATTTAAGAAAATTGAAATCATATCAAGCATCTTTTCTGACCACAACACTATGAGATTAGAAATCAATAACAGGGAAAAAAGCATAAAAAACACAAACACATGGAGGCTAAACAATACGTTACTAAATAACCAAGAGATCACTGAAGAAATCAAAGAGAAAATAAAAAAGTACCTAGAGACAAAAGTACCTAGTGAAAACACGACAATCCAAAACCTATGGGATGCAGCAAAAGCAGTTCTAAGAGGGAAGTTTATAGCAATACAAGCCTACCTCAAGAAACAAGAAAAATCTCAAATAAACAAGCTAACATTACACCTAAAGGAACTAGAGAAAGAAGAACAAACAAAACCCAGAGTTAGTAGAAGGAAAGAAATCATAAAGATCAGAGCAGAAATAAATGAAATAGAAACAAAGAAAACAATAGCAAAGATCAGTAAAACTAAAAGCTGGTTCTTTGAGAAGATAAACAAAATTGATAGACCTTTATCCAGACTCATCAAGAAAAAGAGGGAGAGGACTCAATAAAATTAGAAATGAAAAAGGAGAAGTTACAACAGACACCGCAGAAATACAAAGCATCCTAAGAGACTACTACAAGCAACTCTATGCCAATAAAATGGACAACCTGGAAGAAATGGACAAATTCTTAGAAAGGTATAACCTTCCAAGACTGAACCAGGAAGAAATAGAAAATATGAACAGACCAATCACAAGTAATGAAATTGAAAAATCTTCCAACAAACAGAAGTCCAGGACCAGATGGCTTCACAGGTGAATTCTATCAAACATTTAGAGAAGAGCTAACACCCGTCCTTCTCAAACTCTTCCAAAAAATTGCAGAGGAAGGAACACTCCCAAACTCATTCTATGAGGCCACCATCACCCTGATACCAAAAGTAGGCAAAGATACTACAAAAAAAGAAAATTACAGACCAATATCACTGATGAATATAGATGCAAAAATTCTCAACAAAATACTAGCAAACAGAATCCAACAACACATTAAAAGGATCATACACCATGATCAAGTGGGATTTATCCCAGGGATGCAAGGATTCTTCAATGTATGCAAATCAATGTGATACACCATATTAACAAATTGAAGAATAAAAACCATATGATCATCTCCATAGATGCAGGAAAAGCTTTTGATATTTATGATAAAAACTCTCCAGAAAGTGGGCATAGAGAGAACCTACCTCAACATAATAAAGGCCATATACAGCAAACCCACAGCAAACATCATTCTCAATGGTGAGAAACTGAAAGCATTTACTCTAAGGTCAGGAACAAGATAAGGATGTCCACTCTCACCACTGTTATTCAACATAGTTTTGGAAGTCCTAGCCATGGCAATCAGAGAAGAAAAAGAAATAAAAGGAATCCAAATTGGAAAAGAAGAAGTAAAACTGTCTCTGTTTGCAGATGACATGATACTATACATAGAGAATCCTAAAGATGCCACCAGAAAACTACTAGAGCTAATCAATGAATTTGGTAAAGTTGCAGGATACAAAATTAATGCACAGAAATCTCTTGCATTTCTATACACTAACAATGAAAGGTCAGAAAGAGAATTTAAGGAAACAATCCCATTCACTATTGCAACAAAAAGAATAAAATACCTAGGAATAAACCTACCTGAGGAGGTAAAAAACCTGTACTCAGAAAAGTATAAGACACTGATGAAAGAAATCAAAGATGACACAAACAGATGGAGAGATATACCCTGTTCTTGGAAGAATGAATATTGTGAAAATGACTATACCACCCAAAGCAATCTACAAATTCAATGCAATCCCTATCAAATTACCAATGGCATTTTTTTACAGAACTAGAACAAAAAATCTTAAAGTTTGTATGGAGACACAAAAGACCCCGAATAGCCAAAACAATCTTGAGGGAAAAAAACGGAGCTGGAGGAATCAGACTTCCTAACTTCAGACTATACTACAAAGCTACAGTAATCAAGACAATATGGTACTGGCACAAAACAGAAATATTGATCAATGGAACAGGATAGAAAGCCCAGAGATAAACCCACACACATATGGTCACCTATCTTTGACAAAGGAGGCAAGAATATACAATGGAGAAAAGGCAGTCTCTTCAATAAGTGGTGCTGGGAAAACTGGTCGGCTATGTGTAAAAGAATGAAATTAGAACACTCCCTAACACCATACACAAAAATAAACTCAAAATGGATTAGAGACCTAAATGTAAGACCGGACACTCTAAAACTCTTAGAGGAAAACATAGGAAGAACACTCTTGGACATAAATCACAGCAAGATCTTTTTTAACCCACCTCCTAGAGTAATGGAAATACAAACAAAAATATACAAATGGGACCTAATGAAACTTCAAAGGTTTTGCACAGTAAAGGAAATTATAAACAAGACAAAAAGACAGCCCTCAGAATGGAAGAAAATATTTGCAAACAAATCAACGGACAAAGGATTAATCTCCAAAATATATAAACAGCTCATGCAGCTCAATACCAAGAAAACAAACAACCAAATCAAAAAATGGGCAGAAGACCTAAATAGATATTTCGCCAAAGAAGACATACAGATGGCCAAGGGGCACATGAAAAGCTGCTCAACATCACTAATTATTAGAGAAATGCAAATCAAAACTACAATGAGGTATCACCTCACACCGGTTAGAATGGGCATCATCAGAAAATCTACAAACAACAAATGCTGGAGAGGGTGTGGAGAAAAGGGAACCCTCTTGCACTGTTGGTGGGAATGTAAATTGATACAGTCACTATGGAGAACAGTATGGAGGTTCCTTAAAAAACTAAAAATAGAATTACCGTATGACTCAGCAATCCCACTACTGGGCATATACCCAGAGAAAACCATAATTCAAAAAGACACATGCAGCCCAATGTTCATTGCAGCTCTGTTTACAATAGCCAGGTCATGGAAGCAACCTAAATGCCCATCAACAGACGAATGGATAAAGAAGATGTGGTATATATATATACAATGGAATATTACTCAGCCATAAAAAAGAATGAAATTGGGTCATTTGTAGAGACGTGGATGGACCTAGAGACTGTCATAAAGTGTGAAGTGGGGGCTTCCCTGGTGGTGCAGTGGTTGAGAGTCTGCCTGCCAATGCATGGGACACAGGTTCAAGCCCTGGTCTGGGAAGATCCCACATGCCGCGGAGCAACTAGGCCTGTGAGCCACAAATACTGAGCCTGCACATCTGGAGCCTGTACTCCACAACAAGAGAGGCCGTGATAGTGAGAGGCCCGTGCACTGCGATGAAGGGTGGTCCCCGCTTGCCGCAACTAGAGAAAGCCCTCGCACAGAAACGAAGACCCACCACAGCCAAAAATAAATAAAATAAAAAAAAAAAAAAAAAAAAGAGTGAAGTAAGTCAGAAAGAGAAAGACAAATATCGTATATTAACGCATATATGTGGAATCTAGAAAAATGATACAGATGAACTGGTTTGCAAGGCAGAAATAGAAACGGATGTAGAGAACAAACATCTGGACACCAAAGGGGGAAAGTGGGGTGGGGGGTGGTTTTGGGATGAACTGGGAGATTGGGATTGACATATATACACTAATATGTATAAAATAGATTACTAATAAGAACTTGCTGTACTAAAAAAATTAAATTAAATTAAATTCAAAAAAAAAAAAAACAAGTGTGCATGGGTGGAGCTGTAGTCTTCAAAAATGTCAATGTCATAAAAAGATAAGCAAAGGCTATTGGAAATGTCCCAGATTCAAGAAGGCTAAGGAGGCATGACAGTTAAATGCAATGCCTGACCCTAAACTGGATCCTGTTATGCATGGGAAAGGCCATAAAGGATGTTATTAGGTCAGCTGAAAAAATTGGAATATGGATGATCAGTTAGATAAAAGCACTGTCAGTGTAAATTTATGAAGGTGAAAACTGTATTGTGGTTATTCCTATTGTTAGCAAATATACCCATGAGGATTTAGGAGTAAAAGGCCATAACGTATGTAACTGACTCCAGAATGGTTCAGAAAAATAAATTTATACATATATCCACAGCTACACCCACACCCATATATACACATTACATATAAATGAACATATATGTATGGAGAGAAGAGAGAGGAGAATGGACGGCTGAGAGAGAGAGAGAGAGGGAGAGAGAGAGACAGGAAAGCAAATGAGGTAAAATGTTAACAATAGGTGAATCTGGGTGAAGTGTTTATGGGTGTTCCTTGTACCATTTTTTGGGCAACTTTTTGCAAAATTTCTCAACATTTAAAAATAATTCATCATGCTTTTCTCACCTTCCCTGCCCCCAGAGACCTGGAGCACAAAGGATGTTGGCGTGGTGGAGATGAACAGGTGTGCATAAGGAAAACTGTCAAGGTGATTCTGATATCCTCCCAACCATGCCTGATTGAAAGGTGGGAGCTGGACTCTGCGGGAGGAATCCCACTTGACATCTTAGTTCTTTAGTCACGACTCAGAGGTGGTAAAATCAGCAATCATAATTTTGCAGAGTCTTGAATGAAACGGTATTTGTGACTGAGGACTAGAGGATCCAGGAAAGAAAGAGGGAATCGAGGCCGTAAGGGGCAAGGAGAGCCTTTGGGTAGAAATTTTCACCCACACACCTAGGGGTGCAAGACATATTATCTTTCTAAAAATCATTTAAAGCTTTATTCCAATCTCCTATCCCAGTTGGTTGGCAGGAAGTTCAAAGAGTCATTACGGGGGCTCCACTTCCTAGGTCCTAGGAATGAGAGTGTCACTGGTCCTCACTGGGGAGGAGTTCCACACTGGGGACCGTGGAGTTGCCTGGTCCCAGCCTGGTTCCCTGCAGGTCCCACCCTGGTTGGTGGCTTGGCTGGCTGATTCTCCACCATGGTCAATACACAGGGAGTCTTTGGCCAGTCTGGGCACCTGTGTGCCAGGGGTGCTGCCATGCTGGGGGACTCTTGCGGTCACTCCTGTGAGCTCCTCCCACTACCACCCTGGTGCACTGCCACATGACAGGGTGTGGGCCACTGCTCCCCATGGGACTCCATCCCCAGTCTGGATCGCTTACCATCTGGGGGATTGTCTGCCTTTCCTTCTTCAGAACCTTCAAAGTTACACAGCACCCGCTGTGCCATCCTCCCAGACTAGCTACTCACCCATCAGCATAATTTTTTCAGTGAGTTTAGGATTTTACAAAAGACAAGATGGGACCACAGACTTAGCCACCTAGTTACTTGCTTGGAATTGGGTGTGAGGTGGAGGTGGGAACCACAGAAAAAAACAAATGAATGTCAAAAAATATCTTGACATGTAACTTTTTATCTCCTATGTATACGTAGTCCAATTTCAAATTTTAAAAATATTCCCATCAATACGGGCAAATCAGGGGCAGTTCTACCTGGTCTTTAGAAGCTGTTTTCTCACCAGCCACTAGGTGTCACATCTGAAAATCTCACAGCAGCCCCAGGTGTGAACCTTCTGTTTTGGGGTCAGCACACAATTTTATAAATATTTTGGTGTTCAGAATGGAAGGCTCAGGATAATTTTAGTCCATCAGGGATTTTTTTTTTCACTAAGGACAATACTTTAAGACTGGTGGCATATTAAAAGGAAACTCTACAAAGTAGTGATATTGAACTGATGCGGAGGGAATGAATGATTTCAAAGTAGTGAATGACTTACACCCACCAAAATGTCTGTGTAGCTCTTTTGATCCCCATTGTTTTCCTGTCACATGACTAGACACTTACTGGCAGGTTCAGTATAAAAATCACAGTTGACTTAATTTCTGGCTTCTGATCCTAGAGGCCGGAAGTGAACTCACCGCGCAGAGATGGGAACTTTCTGGCTCCTCTCAGTCCCCCAGGGGTGAGGAAGATGAGATCTCTCCCCAGAGAAAACCCATGGAGGGTTGCCCTCCACGGGCTGACCGCTCTGCCCATGAAACAAAGAATTGGGGTGGGTGGAATTTGAGGGAAAAGTGACTCATGTTTCATCGGGACCTTCTTTGTGCCACGTGTTTTACTGATACGTCGTCCCATAATGCTTACAGCAGTCCTGAAAAGTAGAGGTAATTACGCATCCCCATTTTGCACATGGGAACACTGAGGCCCAGAAAATTGCATGGCTTTTCCAAGGTCATGTAGCTCATGAGGGGTGGAGCCAGGCTTGCCTACCTCTCCACTGCTGACTGGTTAGTTCACTTACTTTCGGTTGGACGTGTTAAATTCAGTTACTGCCCTTCCCGTCATTGCCTCCCTCCCCGACCTTGACTCTAATATTCACAGACTTCCTGCTCGGGGTCAGAAACTTGAAGCCAAAGTCCTAATCACTGAAGTCTCCTCTGGCGAGGTGACCCTTGTCAGTGAGCCTGGACACAGGAAGATCCACGTAGCATCTCTCAGGAGACTGGTTAGGCCCAGTCCTTGGGGTCTGACCACAGTTCTTGGGGAACAGCCCACTGTTGAGGTGGGACAGAGAATTTCTGGGCGCCCGTCCATGACTGGGTGAAAGAAAGGACACGCTAGGGGTTTGTTTGTGCAGTGACTCTGACAGATGTGTGGAGCGGAAGTGCCGAGAAGTCAGCCTGCAGAATAAATGGACTCATCCTCTGTTTGGAGGCTGGAGGAGCGAGTTGGGGTGACAGGTGGCCTCTGTTGACAGTGTTCTCTATCTTTAGATTAATTGGGTCCACTTTGGCTACCGTTGCGATATCACAGGGTGGAAATGTGACGATGTTTGCTCAAGGCGTTTCTCTGGGAGTGGATGAGAGAATAAGTAAAATCCTTCCTGAAGAGCAGTGTTTCTGCTTGTTTGTTTGTTTGTTTGTTTTGCTTTTTAAAACTTAAGCCCAGTGTAGTGAGGAAACTGTGAGATTTTAAGTCAGATCAAGATTCAAGTCCCAGGAATACCTCATCCTCCCTACGAGGACACGTAGAGGTTTGAGAACTTGCCCAAGGTCCCCCTGCTGCTGAGAGGCAGAGCCCAAATTGGATGCACTTGTCCTGATTCCAAGGCAGTATCCTGTCTGCAGCAGAGACTTGTCCCGGGCCCACGAACATGAGGCATTTGTCCTGTACCTTTGGGGCACTTGTCCAGTCATGCCTACCTGTGCCAGTGCATGGGTGGAATTTAAGGATGTGCTGACGAAGGCAGAGAGGAGAAGGAAGAAAAAGGCAGGAGAGGGAAATTCTCCAGCTGGGGTCTCGCTACTGCCCCTCACCAGCCTTGGCCCTGTCATCCTCCTTGTTTAGAGTATGGGACAGCAGTTTATCAAAACTTCTTTTTGGCAGGATAAAAATGCTGGCGACACCTCTGAGTCTGGGGAGTTGGGAAACACACACCATATGAAATGTTTAAAAATCAGGACTGTAAAAATGTCTTTTTCTTTTTGATAAACTTTTGCTGATTGCCTACCATGTGCGATGATCCATCGAGGTCCAAACCATAGAGTGAGGTAGGGGACCTGCTGAGGACCTCCACGCTGGGCATGACGAATATGTCAGCTCCTTCAATCCCATAGTTGTTCTGAGAGGTAGATCCAGTTGTTTCCAATTCACAGGTGAGAAGACTGAGGCTCCGGGAGGGTCACTGACTTGGGTCTAGCAGGCCTTTTGAGAGCAAGAGCTGCCCCACGAAGGAGCTGATCCTTTTGAAGAATTCTTTGAGGTTATGACGAAGGATATTCTTTGGCTTCAGTAAAAAAAATCACAGAAGGCTGCAAGCTTGGCCAGAATAAAGTTTCAGGAAGTTGACTGCCTTGCCTACTGGGTTTCCTGGAGCTTCCATGTGTGATCAAGTCCCTAAATTGAGTCACTTGCATTCACTGGCCTGGCTATTTTTTTAAAAACATGATGATTCCTCAGGGACCCCAAAATCTTGAATTCCCTTGGCTGGCACAGGGTATGCTCGGCACGCAAAGCTTGTTAGCTGAGAATTCGTGAAGGGTATGCCCTTGCCCTTGTCCCTCTGCACACCAGTCATCCCCGTCATGCCACGTGCAGGGGCCCAGCTCTCACGGGGGAGAAGGGAAGCACATGGAAGATGTGTTGGTGAGAGAGTCATTGTCAGGCTTCTGTGTTTTGAGTTGGCAGGTTAACAGACAAGGGCCGATATTCATACCAGATTCCGTACAGATTCCATTTCCTCTTACAGTTCGGAATGTCTCTGATGTGCTGGACCTTGTGCTATGACATGATTTAATTTTGAGAAGTTTTTTTTTTAATCCCCATGATATAGATGAAGACACATGGATTCTAAGAGGTTAGGGAACTTGCCCAAGGGCCCCAGCTGGTGGGAGGCTGAGAGCAAAGTCGAATTCAGAGGCATTTGTCCTGTACCTTTGGGGCACTTGTTCCTTCATTTGCTGCCCCTGGAAACTCTGCAGAGGGGTCTGGTGTCTTTGAGTCTGTCTGTCTGGCTCCTTGGAGATCAGCCAACTTGCCGGGCATGTAGGTGGGATAGATAGCAGGTAGCCTGCTGAACCTATCTCCTTGGCTGCAGGACAGCCCTGTTTAGGGCTGGTCTCTGTCTGTTTCTTGCAGATGCATTGTCAGGATGCAGTGAGCGTATTTGGTTCCACTCCCAGAGACAGAATGTGGCCAAGCAAAGTCAGAGAGTGCCAGGCAGGGCTTTTCTGGTGTCTGGTGGGCTGGGGGCAGCCCCACCCCCCCGCCACTGGGGCTCTAGTCTCGCCAGGAGCCTGTGCTGGGCTTGGGCAATTGAGATGAACGTGAACTTGAGTGCACCGTCTGTCCTGCTGCCCAAGAGACAGCTGCCACCTCTTCCATTTCACGATTGCTTAAGAATTGATAATAATAATAGTAATAATAATGATGACAACAACAATAATAAAAACACTCATAGAATGATTATGTTGCCAAGCACTGTTCTGAGCATTTTATAAATATTTGCTCATTTTAATCTTCACAACAACACTTTAAAGTAGGTGCAACCATCATCTATCTCTTTTATAGATGAAGATGCCGAGGCATAGACAAGTCACATAATTTGCCCATGATCACCCAGTAAATGATGGAACTGGGATTTGAATTTAGGGAGTTGGTTTCTGATGCATCATTTAAGTATAAATAAGTCTTCATTGAGCCTCCCTGGTCATCAAACTCTGGCTGAGAGGCTTCTCTGTGAGCTCCTGGAGGTCAGGAACTGTGTGCCTAGTCATCTCAGCAGCTGCACAAAGCTTGATGCGTAAACTATTCTCGGTACATGTTTGTAGAACAGGGTGGTGGAGGGATGGACGGATGGACTGATGAATTGGCTAAAAGTGACAAACAAGAAGCTGAAACTAGGAGGCTGGGTTGGAAGTAGAAAGAATGGACCATTTACTGATTTGCAGATCAGAAAACATTTTTATATACATTATCATATTTAATCCTCATAATAGCCCACTTTAGGGGTAGAGCAGATGCTCCTGCTTCCATTTTACAGATGAGGAAACTGAGGGCAGGAGAAGTGACTTGCCCAAGGTCACACTACTGTGTATCCAGTGGTTTTCCTACTACTACGTGGGACTGGCCAGACCTGGAGTAGGGCAGGGGTGCCAGGTGAGCCTCTGAGCACCCCTGTGGCCAGGTGAGGCTGAGTGGGCAGAAGGAATCCCTTGGCTAGGCTGGTAAAAGTGTCGGCAGAGGGAACTGGCGGCTTGTGACAGACATACAGGCCCCCTGGTGAGTTGGCTGCCATTCAGCTCATGCTTTGGAGGAAGGGGAGCTAGGATGTGGATGCCTAGGGCTTTGCCACTGGACAGCTGGCTTGGGACTCCCTCTCTTGGGCCTTCCACTCTTGTCAGCTGGCAGGACAGTCACACTGCCAGGCTCACAGTGGGAGCCCCTTACCTCTAACTCCAAATAGGAGGTCTACACTAAGCTTTCAGAAAGCTTCATTAAACAAGCTGCTTATACCTTGTACCCACTTGAGTGAAACCTTCTGGGAGATTCCGTTTGTTAAAGTTCAGATGCTTAGGTCTCTGAGGATTAATTCCTTATGTGAACCTTGCCTTACGTGAACTAATAAAACACATAGGAAGCAGTGAGGGCAAGTCTTGTGAAATGTCTTTTGGTTTCCTTCCTGCATCTCCTTCCCCATGTAATGACTCTGGGTCAGACTTTTGCCATCTTGCCTCCTGAAAGGTTTTCCTACTTCTAATCTTGGTCCTCCAGCCCACCTCCACAGTGGCCACAGGGCTCAGTCCAAAACACAGGTATGATTGTGTCACTTCTTTGCTTCAACATTCAATGTGTCTTTATTCCCCTGAAATCCTGAGGTATGTCTCAGCACAGTCTACCAGGCCCTTCCTGTGTCTGAACTAGCCTCTGCCCCTCCTGTCCACGCATACGTATGTGTGTCTGGACACACAACAGTACGAGCCAGTTCACTCCCAGGCTTGCCATCTCTTGTCCTGCGTGTGCTCTTGTTTCCGCCTGGGGCGTCCTTTCTCCTCTTCCTGTGGATCCTTCAAGGCTTGTTGCCATGCACCTTCCTCGGTGAAGCTTTTCAAATTCTTTGCTTCCTTGCAGGCAGGACAAATATACTCTCTTCTTTGGTTTCCATAGCATTTCATAATATTTCCAGTGTTGTACTTAAAACAATGCATTTTAGTCATCTGCTTGTGCCTGGCTCCATGATATTCTCAGGGACAGGAGAGGGCGCCTGTTCAGCTCAGTCCCGAGTGCCCAGCACAAACTGTGGCTCCTTCTGATGAATATTTCATGGCTAGATGATGGTGACGCCAGAGTCCAGTAGGGCTGTCCTCTGTAGCTGCGTTCTTTCTTCTCAAGAAGAGGTAAACCTCAAGGAACCCAGAGATTTGATAATATTTTAGTAAATGAAGGGGCGTGTGTGTGTGTGTGTGTGTGTGTGCACACGCGCACGCACGTGCACGCATGCGTACAATAATTTATTTCTGAGATTTGGGCTTCAGGGCCCCAGGATTCCACTTGTATTAGTACCTTGGGAGCTTGTGGCTCTCTTGGTGCAAAATTCTAGATTCCATTTACAAGTCTAGATTCCATTTATGGAATGCTTCTTACGTGCTAGTCACTGAAAGACAGGTTCTCCCATGCGATGCCCATGGTGACTCTAGGTGACAGGTACTGTTATGCTCATTCAGAAGATGAGGAAACTGAAATCTCCAACATATACAAACAGCTCATGGAGCTCAATATCAAAAAAATAAACAACCCAATTAAAGACCTAAATAGACATTTCACCAAAGAAGACATAAGATGGCCAAGGGGCACATGAAAAGCTGCTCAGCATCACTAATTACTAGAGAAATGCAAATCAAAACTACAATGAGGTGTCACCTCACACCGGTCAGAATGGCCATCATCAAAAAATCTACAAACAATAAATGCTGGGGAGGGTGTGGAGGAAAGGGAACCCTTTTGCAGTGTTGGTGGGAATGTAAATTGATACAGTCACTATGGAGAAGAGTATGGAGGTTCCTTAAAGAACTAAAAATAGAACTACCATGCGACCCAGCAATCCCACTACTTGGCATATACCCTGAGAAAACCGTAATTCAAAAGGACACATGTACCCCAATGTTCATTGCAGCACTATTTACAATAGCTAGGACTTGCAAACAACCTAAATGTCCAATGATAGATGAGTGGATAAAGAAGATGTGGCACATATATACAATGGAATATTACTCAGCCAGAAAAGGGAATGAAATTGGGCCATTGTAGAGATGTGGATGGACCTAGAGTCTGTCATACAGAGTGAAGTAAGCCAGAAAGAGGAAAACAAATATTGTATATTAATGCAGATATGTGGAATCTAGAAAAATGGTACAGGTGAACCTTTTTGTAGGGCAGGAATAGAGACGTAGACATAGAGAATGGACGTGTGGACACAGGGTGGGAAGGGGAGGGTGGGACGAATTGGGAGATTAGATTTGACATAAATACACTACCATGTGTAAAATAGATAGCTAGTGGGAACCTGCTATATAGCACAGGGAGCTCAGCTTGGTGCCCTGTGACGACCTAGATGGGTGGGACGGGGTGGGGGATGGGAGGGAGGTCCAAGAGGGAGGGGATATATATATACATATAGCTGATTCGCTTCATTATACAGCAGAAACTAACACAACTTTGTAAAGCAATTATACTCCAATTAAAAAAAACCCCAAAAGATGAGGAAACTGAGGCCTAGGGAAGTTAGGTAACTTGGCACAGGTCACAGAGGTCGTAAGTGGTAGCCCAGGGCTGCTCAAAATGTGGTCCACAGGCTGGGCTGCACTGGCCTCACCTGGGAGCTCGGGCAAAGTGCAAATTCTCAGGCCTACACCAGCCTCACTGAATCAGAAACTCTAGGGGTGAGGCTCAGGAATCTGTTTTAACAAACTTTCCAGGTAGCTCTGATGGACACTCAAGTTTAAGAATTTTAAGTATGCTGGCCATATTCAAACTGAGGTATACGCATCTCCAAGCCTTCTCCTTCCCTCCCTGTGTGTGCTCTCTCAGCGAGAAAAGGGAAGGATGTGGGAAAGGACCCCTCTGGCGTAGAAATAAATCTGGGCAGTTTATGTTGGTGTCTCCCATCTGAGTGGCCTTGACCCCCGTTAACTCATTAATGCTCTTAACAGCTGTGTAAGGCGATGTCAGCCACCCTGGGTTCATGCTCTGGGCTCTCACCCACCTCTGGGACCTCTTGTTATCCATGTGGGTGATTTCCACAACAGAGTCTTGGGTTTCATAGCTCTTCTAGGAACAGTTTGGCAAGAAAAGTTTGAGTGTTTCAGTTACTTTAGAATGGCTGCTTTTGACAGACTTCTAAGAGAAAGGAAAGATGTTTCTCCAAGTCAGATTTAAGAATGTGCATTTGACTTTCTGGGGGAGCCTTTATTTCCTGAGAGAATTTCATCAGCAGGAAAGGCTGTGTTGGAAGCATAGAGTTCATTGTAGGGTCCTAGACCCCTTTCTACAGCAGTCCTTCCTAGAAGTGGACAACTTCTCCTAGCGGGGGTCTCTGAGATGTCCTCTGCCCTCCCCTTGCTCACCTACACGCGTGTGCACACACGTGCATGTACAGGCACTCAGACATGCACACATGTTCACGTGTGCATACACATACACAGATGCCAGTGCACAGAGACATGCACATGTCTCCCCTCCACACCACACACACATTCACCCACTGTGGATGGATTTCCCTAAGTAGATGCTATTTCTGATGAATAGTAGAGAGAAAAAGTCAGGATCTTTCTCTCTTCCCCATCTGCCTAAAAAATAGCATTTATTGATTGCTTTTGGAATCTGGCGATATCACTGAAGGAAGCTGTTGGGCTTTCTGGCTACATTTTAAAGCTGGGAGGAAGGGTGAGCGTTTTTTCCTTGCTGTCTCAGGGGGCTGAGTAGAGAAAAGTTGTTCTTTCCCACCGGGCACCACCCAGAGTTTTGTACCTTCTTATAAATGTGCAGAGAACCTGAGTTTCCTGGATCTGTCAGTACCCGTGAGGTCACATTAGCAAGTCAGATGTCACTGGATTTTGCCCCAACCTGCATATCATAGGACTTCCAGCCCCCTCAGAGTCTCACCGTTGTTTCTGGAGGTATCCACGAAGGGGTGTCATGAGTACACAACCACTTTTTGGTGCTCTTTCAGCTACAACAAATAATGCCAAAAATGACCCACACTCAAATGTGGAGTCTGGTCCAGCCCAGATCCTCAGACATGCTCTGTATTGTCTCATCTCCTTGTTTCATTGGTGCACAAGGCCCTTTGTGATACCCCTGTCCTTGTCCTGCCTTATTCCTTTTCCCTTATTCCCATACATTTTCACGGTAGTGAGCTTCCTGTGGTTTCCAAATGCATCATTGCTGATCTCGCTGCCCAGGATGGTGTTCTTAGGAGTGTCTGCTTGGGAAATTCCTTTCCCTGCTTTGAAGATCAGCCACCACCTCATCCAGGAAGGCTTCCCTGACCCACTGTCCCCTGCCCTCAGAGTGGACACTCCCTCTTCCAGGTGTGTGTGTCTGTGTAGGGCATTCACCCTGCAGCATTGCCTTTTATTATTTACACATTGTCGCCCTGTGTCTGTAAGCTCAGGGTCCAGCTCAATGCCTGGCACATTGCTCGTGCCACAGCAATGTTTGTTTGAATGAAATTGAAACCATCTTTACATGAGCCCTGTGAGTGAGCCAGAGCAGAGATCATTGGCTCCATTTTGTAGATGAGGAAACCAAGTGTCAGAGAGGCTGAGTGATGGGCACTGGGTCTTGCAGCAGATGCATGATAGAGGCGGGTCTCAGGTGCCTCCCATCTGTAAAGGCAGAGTCCTCTGCTCTTGTTCCTGAGCTGGGCTGCTTCTTGGCCCCCCTGAACCCTTCCCTTCCCCAGCTGCATAAACTCAATTGTCTCCTTTTAAAAGTCATCAGGACCTTTTGGAAATCCATCAGCTTAAGAGAGATGAGAAAATGGTGAAAAGCACAGCCCATTATAAGCAGATTCTCTTTCTACCTCTGGGGTTTCATTCATTGCAAGGCATTTGCATGAAGAATGGCAGCTGTGTTCTCTGGAAGGCTGGGTAATGCTGATGGATCACTGTGGGGTTTCAGTAAAGGCCAGTCGGCTGTAGATGGCATAGAAAGGCTATTTACAGAAGCAGCAATAAAGATCTTGTTATAAGGTCACCAATAAGGTGGCCCTAAGAACTGTATTTAAATAAGGCTTCAGAGAGCCTGGATTTACCAGGTTTTGGGAAATGTGAATGCTACTTCTGGAGATGACCTTAAATCTCACTTAATAATGAATGTTGATGACTACTTCGTAGGTTATTGCAAGTGTTAAATATCATTCCCGCTAAGGAATATCATCTCTCACCAAGACATCTGCAAGAGCCCCAGTTGCCCCTCTGGCCCCAAAGGCATTACCCACACACCAGCCAGAGTGACCTCTGAAACCCAATTCTGAACTTACCTTACCCAGGCTTAAAGCCTTTGATGGCTTCCCATCCACCGTGCCTCTCAAAATGTGGTCTGTGGACAAGTGCCTGCTTGTTACCAGTAAGCCCTGAGAAAGGACACACGTTGAGAGCAAGCATTTAGAAGCTCTTATAGTAACTGGCAGAATCATTTTATGTCTGTTAAATCTAATAGTGAAAAAAATTGGGCTTGTATTTTCTACGTCTTTTAATTTTTATGCTATTTTATAAAAGTGTCAGTCTGGGACACATTTGAGCAGCACTGGCCTGCAAGGCCTGAAAGTTCTGGCGCTGCCTGCCTCCCTAGAGGTCCTCTCACATCCTCCTTTGTGCTGCAGCCACACTGGCCTCCTCACGTTCATTCTCCTTCCACGTGGAGATTTACAGACGCTGTTCCCTCTGCTTGGAATGCTTCCTCCCTGCCTGTCTTCCCCACGGATTTAGTTCCTGCTTATTCTTCAGGTCTCAGCTCACTCATCAATTTCCCAAAGAAGTCTTCTTTTTTTCTTTTTCCCTCCAGACTTGCTAGTTATTTGCTCTCCTTGCACCTGGTTCTTCTTTATAATACTTTACAAAATCATCATCAAATAATTAATTGTATAACTTGTTTAAAGCCTATTTTCCGACTAGGATATTGTTCCATGAGGAAAGGGGCTGTTCCTGCTTTGCAGACTGCCCTGTAATCTTGGGATAGTGCACAGTGCCAGGCACCTAGTATATGCTCAATAAAGTTACTGAGTGAGTGAATGCAGAATCAATTGGCAAATGTTCTTGGTACACATTGTTTATCTGATTATATTGGCTATAATTTTAAAACAAGAGAGCAGTTGCCTAAGAGTAGGCAAGTGAGAGAGGAGGGGATGCAGGTGATCTGTACATCACACGATTAGATCATCACCCCCGGAATAATTAGAATTTGTCTAAAATACTCATAATCCCTGAGTATAGTAGAGAAATACAAAATGGAATCCTCCCTGGACACATTAGCCATCAGTTGGGTTTCTTTACAACCCCAGGCTGAAATCTGATTGATACAGTCAATCAGATGAGATCTCAGCTAAAAGAATTTCACTTTGGCTGGAGTGTAGAGTGGGATGAGGGAAGTGGCAAGCAACATACCTGGAGAGATTACTATGACCAACCTTTGTAAGCAATCACAAGGAGCTTAGGCTTTATTTTAATAGCACGAGGGAGCTGTGAAAGTTTAAGGGGTTTGGAGTAGAGAATGGAGAGTGGGGGAAGGGCAAGAGGCTATAAATATTTTAATTAGGTCTTTGTTATTCATGGATCTATGGTTTAGTGTGCATATCACCCTCCTCTGAGCCAGGTACCTCCTCTGTGCAGGTGCTGGGGAGAGAGCAATCCACAAGACAGGGAAGAATCTTGAGGCAGGAGAGCAGTTAGGAGACTGTTACAGTAATCCTGTGAGGGAGCATAGCGGCTAGAACAGGAAGCTAGGATCGTCCTGGTAGTGGTGGGATGGAAAGAGGCAGACAGACTAAGTAGAATTGACAGGACTTGGTAATGGATTCGATGTGGAAGGTGAGGGAAAAGGAGCGAAGGATGGTGGATGACTAGGTGCCTGGTCTGGAAAGCTGGGTGGATGATGGTGCCTTTCCCTGAGCTGCAGCTTCAGGCTGCTTGTGCTATGCTTAGATTGGGCCAACCCAGCTTCAAATGTGCAGGCAGGGGTGGGTTGGAAGAGGACCTAAGGGGCTTAGCCTGGGTTGTTTGCCTTAGGCCTAAGTGTACTTGTCTGTGGACATGCCAGCTGCAGGTGAATGGATGCAGAAGAATATCCAGCTGTGAGGGGCTGGGGACTGCAGAGGCCGGGAGCAGAGCTAGGCTGATGGGGAGTCTGCCGCCACAGTTCAAAGAATTTAGCGTTAGCCGTGTGTGCGTGTGTGCGTGTGTGTATGTGTGTTTAATCCATCATTTCCTTTATCTGCATCATGCTTCACTAAAGCTCTTGACTTAATCTAGCTTGACTTGTACAAATGTCACCATCTGGCACTAGATCGTGTGCCTTTTCAATCAAAAAGAGTGGAATGATTCCATTCAGAAATGTAAGTCCATGACTGAATGCCTTCGTGGTGTGTTATGGCCAAACTCTAACTTGTAATCAGCCTTTGGGGTATCTTTTAAGTAAAAATCTTGTTTGGATTAACCATAAAACAGACTTCATGCGGGAAAAGTTCTCACAGTTTCAGGGGCTTTACTTTGCCCTGAATCACTAAAGTAGACCCTGGGCAGCCGGATGTGCTTTTGGAAGGACTCAGGGCACGTTGCCTCCGAGATGAGTGGTAAGAAGATGTGGCTATAGTATTATCAGTCATCATCATCAAGCATTTTATTAATAGCCCTGACAGCACCAGGCAGACAGCACAAACATGTGGTTTAGTAGAAAGTGTATAAAGCAGGGAGTTAGAGCCTACAGCAGTATTTCTCAAAGTGTGGTCGGTGGTTTGTCCACATCAGACAGAATCCACTGGGGAAGGGAGCCAGGATTCTGAGTCCATTGGTCTGAGATGGACCTAGGAAACTCCATTTTTAACATTTTGCTCCCTAGGTGATTCTGATGCAGAATCACCTGATTTGAGAATCACACCTGTAAGCCCATGTTTTTGAATCATACAGACCTTTGGCTCTAACTCTGCTACTTATTGGCTGTGTGTGTGACCCAGGGTCACTGCTTCCTTTCAGCCTCAAATGTGTCATCTGTAAAATGAGGATAGGAGCAGTGTCTACCCCATAGATGGTGGTAGAGAGGATTCAATAAAATGCTCAGCGCAGAGCTTAGCAGGCAGTAGGTGCCCAGTAAATGGAAACCATTCAGCTCCTGCCAGGCTAGCCAACATAGGGCAGCTCCTCTGTCTTAATACAAAGCTATAGAGTTTAATAGGCTATGCATATGGTGGAGTGGTAGCATATGCATGCTTGATTTACAAGAACTTAACTGTACATGCTCATTTTCCTCTCTTTTATGTAATTTAAAATTCTCCAAATTTATAGTTTGCATGTATATTCTTTATAAACACTCTACCTAACTGCATGCATTGACCTCAGGCACTGTTTAGGATTGTATACGTAAGACCAAAGAGACTCTACTTTACAATTGATTTAAGGGATTTTCAAAGGCAATGCTTGAGCACATGTGATATTTGTCTTCTGAGCTAACTTTAGAACCTCACCCCCACGGAAGGTGTGACTCCGCTATACTTAAGACACAATGATTGACTTATTTTTGTGCCTTGATTTTTTTTTTTTAATCTGCAAAATTGAAATCATCTCATGGGATGTTGGGTGGATACATGAGATCACGGTTGTGAAAAGCACTTATTTCTTAAAAAGAAAAAGTTTTAAATTAGTCCAAAGTAGAATTGACAAAAATAGTCACCAGTGTGGTGGGATGGCCCTTTATGATCAACTCCCAGAAACTGATCTGGGGCATCTTTTGTCCCCTTCCCACAGCTGTGAATAGCATTTTTATTAGGCTGGTGTTTAAGGGGCCTTTCTCCTTTCCCCCAGCATCCCATGGAAGAACCGAGGGGACACCCTTGTTTATAGCACTAGTGCCATTTCCCACAGTCCAAGTAAGGTGTGGACGTTATTGTTGACCAGATCCTCTAATGTGCAGTTAAATGCCCACTTCTGTGGGCCTGCATTTACCCACTGTAAGGAAAGGAGAGACCCACCGCTGGTTCTCCAAGCCATATTTTGAACCATTTAGAAGCACCACCTTCAGTGAAATGATCTAGATTCTTTGCTTAAGAACTATAAAACCTTAGAATCTTAGAAGGGATTTTCTGTGACATACTGGAATGTGCTCCATCATAGCGTCCCTGATAAGAGGTTGTCCAGACCCTGCTTGGACAATTCCAATGATGACAGGGAATCACTTGTCTTGTTTTCGCCCAAGGTGGCCCACTTTCTTCTGAATATCTTTGACTATTGGATATTTTCTTTTCTTTATAATGTTTCATGAAACATTTAACTCCCAAGAGCTTCCATCCATTGGTACCTTAGAACCTATGTCCAGTCCCTCTTCTGCATGGCAGCCTTTCATACATTTGAAGACTGTAGATACTTCTCTTCTTGAGCATAAACAACTTTACTGCTGCTCCCACCCAGCATGTCTCCTGCCTGTTCTTTACATATGTGCAATGCACAGAAACAAAAGGAAGCTTTTCACAACGTCTTTCTCTCCAAGTGTTTTGTTTCCCAAGTGTTGATGCCATTTTGCCCATCGGTATGGTTAGAAGTTAATAATGCTGCAACATCTGGGTCAGAGAGTATTTGCTGCAGCAGTGGGTCCTGGCATGTCTGTTTGATGAGAGGCAGTAGGGGTTATTTGTAGAGGTTGTATTTTTCTGTAGTGAATCTTACCTGTCCCTCTAGGTCTCTGCTGAGCTTACCTCCTCTGGAGGTCTCCTGTCATTCTGTCATGTCATCTGGCTTTGTATCTGTGTAATTCACTGTGTAGGCATTCTTCCAGGTCCTGGGAAATCCCTTCTGGGGCTGAATCAAGCTGTTGTTTCAATTTTACATGCTGTTTTCATTCTCCATATGTTTCTCTCTTGACTCCCCTGCTAGATTATAAGCTCATTTAAGGTCAGGGTTCTGGCTTGTACATATGAGTATTTCTAGTCCATCGATTTTCACATTCTTGGTGTTCAATGACTATGATATTGATTTGAAGAGGATTTGGTCTTCCCTTCAATACTAAGTTCTTTTCCTTTGGAACCTCACCTGTTGCAGTGGTTTCTGTATGGAGTCCCTCGTTGCCTATATCAAACCGCAGACCCATGCGTCCCATTGTCACCTGAATCTCTCTATTTATACATCCCCTAGGGACCTCAAATGCAACATATACCATATTAACTGAGTATCTTTTAAACCCTCACCTGGACCACCCAAGCCTGTCCTGCATGGCAACATATCTTACTTCAACTAACAGCCAACCCTTGACCATAACCCATATAGTATATTCAGTTATTTATTGAGTTGAGGTAATCCAACTTTGGAAATGTCTGTGAAATCCATTCTCTCCTCTCCATCCCTGCAGTCATGCCTCCCTGGAGGCCCTCCCTACTACCATAGAGCTGACATTGTTTGGAGAGACAGGCAATAAATCAAAAATCCTGAGCGTGGCCAACAAGGCCCTTGGCTCTCAAGCCCTAGCCCTTGTTCCCTGCTCCATCTTATACAGCATCTCTGCTAGTCATTCCCAAACACACCACACTCATAAATGCTTCTTGGCCTTTGCACATGCTGAACTCTTTTTTTCATCTATTAACTCCTACTTCTCCTTTATAGGTTCAAGTGTCATCTCTTCTGTGGAGCCTTCCTTAACTTTCCCAAGGAGGTTAGTCACTCCTTCCGGATCTCCACAGCACTAACATTTGTACTTCTATTATTGAACCTGTAAGGTTATGATTATGATTATTTGTTTACGTGACTATCTCTTCCACTGAGTGCTTCTTAACGAGCATTTTAAAAAATTAATTAATTAATTAGGCTGCATCAGGTCTTAGTTGCGGCATGCAGGATCTTCATTACGGCATGCGGGCTTCTCTCTAGTTGTGATGTGCAGGCTCCAGAGCTCGTGGGCTCAGTAGTTGTGGCACGTGGGCTTAGTTGCTCCACGGCATGTGGGATCTTAGTTCCCCGACCAGGGATCGAACCCACGTCCCCTGCATTGGAAGGTGGATTCTTTTTTTTTTTTTTTTTTTAATAAATTTATTTATTTATTTATGGCTGTGTTGGGTCTTCGTTTCTGTGCGAGGGCTTTCTGAGTTGCGGCAAGCGGGGGCCACTCTTCATCGCGGTGCGCGGGTCTCTCATTATCGCGGCCTCTCCTGTTGCGGAGCACAGGCTCCAGACGCGCAGGCTCAGTAATTGTGGCTCACGGGCCCAGTCGCTCCACGGCATGTGGGATCTGCCCAGACCAGGGCTCGAACCCGTGTGCCCTGCATTGGCAGGCAGATTCTCAACCACTGCGCCACCAGGGAAGCCCAGAAGGTGGATTCTTAACCACTGGACCAACAGGGAAGTCCCCACTGAGTGCTTCTTGAAGGCAGGCACTGTGTTTTATTTATCTCATCAGCCTCAGCACAGTATTGTGCTTGGCACAGAGAAGTCACCCAGTTCATTTAATAAAAATTATAGCCATTGTTTATTGACCTCTTAAGTGCTGTGCATTGTGACAAGAAGTTATTAACACGAGTTATCTCATTTTGTTTTCATAGCGGTCTTCTGAGGGAGACATTATTATGAAACCCATTTACACCTGAGGAAGCTGAGGCTTTACAACGTTAACGTGCCCAAGGTCACACAGCTGGTAATTAGGAGAGCCAGGGTTGACCGCTCATCTCGTGGACTCCAGAGTCCCTGTTCTTCACAAATGTGCCTCCCTGCCTCTTGCAATAGATATTTCTTGAATGCGTCAATGACAGGACTTTCCAGAAGTTATACATTTCCAGGCTTCTATACCACTGGCTCACTTTTGCCAAGTGCTGCTTCTCTGGGCTCTAAGAAGATTCCAAATACATAAACATGGAATAGTATGGCCAATAGCGAACTAGGGCTGTGTTCCCTGCAGGAGCTCTGAACATCCAGGTTTTCTTGGCATTATCTAGTTGGCTTTGGGGCAGGGAGAGTATACACCCCATCCCCTGCTCCTGCCTCTGACCTGCCTCTAAGGGGGCAAAGCCCTTCTTTCATCATGAGTTTGAGTCCATGCCTGATGCACTTGGAAGAGAACACAGGAGCACAGAATGCTCAGTGGGCTGTCATTCGCTGGTGAGCAGAGAGCAGAGGTGGGATGGGAGGGGGCGGGGGTGAGAGGGGGGAGTGGAAGGGGCTGGGCTGGACTAGGGCCAGAAAATGGCATTAGGCAGCAGAGCTCGCAGAAGTGAATTCTGCTTTCTTCATAAATGGATTTAGGATTAGCTTTGTGCAACCAAGGAGCTTATTATATTGCATAATTATTTTATAAATGCAAGGTATTTCAGGATTGGAAGGGGTCTTAGAGGTTTTGCTGTTTCAGCTAAAGAAAAGCCAAGAGAGGAGCTGTCTGTCTGTCTGCTTGGGCAAGACTGGATGGCAGTGCCAGGACAGGGTTACCACGGCTCCCACCAATTTACTTATTTACAGGGAGAAATTTAACTTCCAAGGGCACTAGCACTATCGTGTTGAGGCCGGTGCATTTTCTCCTGGGGAGCACACATGGCAAAGGAAAGAGCGCGGCCTTTGGGTTCCCTCTAGCCTTGGCTGGATCCTGCCCTGCCACACACTGGTGTGCAAGCTTGGCCCAGTCCAACAGCATGAGGAGAGAGGACCTGCCTTGCAGGGCTTTCCCAGGGTCCCCATGAGCTAACATGTGCAGAGCACCCAGCACTGCTCCAACAGGAGGCTGTGCTCAGAGATTAGCTCTTCAGTTTGACAGTTTATGTGAAAAGCCACGTGACCCTTGGAAGTGTGCTTGCTGAGATTAGAGTTCCCATTGAAAAATATATGCTTTTAATGGCTCCTCTTGTCAAGTTGTGACCAGCTGAGGCAGCTTGCTTCCACCTGGGAGTGTCCCTGCTGGTGGGACTGTAAAAATCCTGGCTGTTGTCAAGGCAGTTTCCGGAAAAGTGTTGGTGTTCTGGCATGTAACTGACACGTTCCTTTTCTTGGGCTTCCTTTGTTGTTAGTCACCATGAATTTGATGCCATCAATTTCTGCTCTTGGTTTCTTAAAGTCATGCCTTTCCCCAAAACTCTTTGTGAACTCCATTTTTTTATGATTCTTTTTTTTTTTTTAAATTGAAGTATAGTTGATTTACAGTGTTGTGTTGTGAACTCTTAATAGTTTTGGAAATCCCGGGTTCAGTGGTTTTCAGACACAAGCATGAGTCAGAATCATGTGGGGGAAGCCTGCTTAAAATGCAGATTCCTAGGACACCGTCCCCTCTAATTCTGATCCAGAAGGTCTGAGTGGACTTGGGAGTGTGCATTTTATCAAGCTTCTTTTGTGATTCCAACACAGGAGGTAGGGTGATGACACACTGAGAAATATTTGCCGTACTCCCGTTAACAACATCTTTACCCACAGTCTTTTAATTCATGTGATATTCTTCAGTCCATGGATTTATGGGAAAAATGGTAGTTTTGAGGCACAGGTATAAAGTACCTATCCTCACAGTGAGGTTGGTTAATGGCCCTAGATACTCATGTGACAATCAAAGAGAAACCTTAAAATTGAGATGGTCTTCACGATGCCTTCCTTCTAAGAATATTCTCGGTTCAGTGAAATTGTCAACCTTCCCCTCTTCTGAAGTCCTATAGCATCTTGTCTGTTCCTCTTTCATGATGCCAACGTCTTTTAAAGAATCTTTGCATTCTTCCCGTTTATTTGTGGGATGAAGGAATTCAGAGTCTCCTCGCTTTTGCAGAGTCCAAATCTTTAGCTTAGGTCTGTTTGGTGGGAAGACACCCTTCCTGCATGGACTGTCTTGCAGTGTTGGTATTCCATAGAATGTTCATTGGAAAACAGTGCCCCAGGCTGAGGGAGCCAGTGATTAGGTAGAAATAGTGAACACCCACAAAGGAAAAAGAACTAAAGTGGATTCCATTTTCCATGTTCAATGTCAGGGCTCACCGACACCTGCTGTCAGAATGCTGCTTCACTGCAGGACTGGCCCAGGTCAGGGCAGTAGGTTCTGGAATATTGAGTGTGCTCTGGAGGCCCGCTTCCACGTGTGATTTTTGGCTGCATGGCTGCATGGCCTTCAAGTGCACTGGAAGCTTTAAGAACCAGTCTGGGCTCTTGTCTTGTTTCTTGTTATCTAGCGCTACTACTTGTGCCTGCTGCCTCTGTGCTCCTGCCTGGGGCCCCATGTGGCTACTTTTACATGTCCTTCTCCTTTCTCTTCCCCCCATCTCTGCGTGAAGGAAAAACACAGCATTCGTTCATTTATTCATTCATTCCACAAATTGGGCGTGGAGGTGTTGCCTTCGCATCCTGCTTCTAGACCTTTTCCTCCTACATTTCCATCGATGGTCAGAATGTAGAAAGAGCTCTCGGAGAGCAGGAGCGTGATGTTATCTTGTTTTTGTAGAGGAAGTGAGTCTCATAGTAGCTTTTGTAAAATTTATCTCCTTGGAAACCCACTGACACATAAATCCTCATCTTGAAGGCTTTTGAGACGTGCTTCATTCTACAGCCAGTTCAGAAACTCTTGTGGCTAAGTGTGCTTCCTGATCAGAAACACCGATATTTTCTTGTCCTCTTACTCAGGTCTGTATGTCCCAGATTTCAGTGTTTCTTTCTGGGAAAGAAGGTGATAAAGAAAACTAGCACTGATTTAGTCCTAAGAGCACAGTAGACTTTCTCTTCACAGCTACTCTCAAATGTAAATATCATTATCCCCTATATTTACATGGAGAGGAACTGAAACTTGGAGAAATGACTTCCCCCAGGAAAGAGGCAGGATTTGAACCCAGGCCTGCTGACTCTTACCTTCCGCTGTTGATTATTAGAAGGACTTTTCCAGGCCCCGCTATCACCAACTCTCCCCCCAACCACAATGTTCTTGAAGACGCGACTCTCCTGATGATCTGTGTGATGGAAGAGGACTGTTTTGTTATTTTTTTTCTTTGTTTGTTTGTATTTTTTTCCTTCCAGTTTTATTGAGGTATAATTGACATACAGTGTTTTGTTATTTCTGATGTGCAGTTTGAACGATTTTAAGTCCACCCAGAGCCAGTTCCCGTGACAGGTGGGTCAAGGAAAGTGTGACTCATTGAAAACCACAGATGATTTCCACATTCCATTTTAAACTAGTGTCATCAGCTTCCTCCCACTCAAAAACATCACCCCAAGCTGCTGATATTTAAGGACTCAAAGGGCTAATCTGAGTGTTCCTTGTTCTCCCTGCCTTGTAAGTAGTCTGTGCATGTCAACCCAGGAAGACAGGCACTGCCTGTGCGTGGAGCCGCCTCTTACAGCATTCATATGTAAAAAGCTATTTGTCTTGGAGCCATTTCCCTAAAAAAATACATCATGCATGTGTTCACTGCGCAAGAGTGTGTAGTGCCCGTGTGATCCAGGCAAGCCCCACTCTCCCTCCTCCTAACTGTCCCCCCGCCCCTTCCCACCCCAATCTGCCCAATAGACCATCTCTCCCTAGTTGTCCATTGGGAGTAACTCATTTGTATCAGGCACTCCAGGAAGTCAAGACTCCGGGTCATCCATCACCGTCTCCTGGACACTCATCTCCATATGGCTCTTGTATCTTTTAACTGGACTAAATCGCTCTCTTCTCCCTGTTCCCTTAAACCTTCCACAGGGCCCTATGGAACCCTCAGTATCTTATCAGTAAAATCCCCTGTGTCCTCAATCTTTTCTTTGAATGGCCACTTTACCTTTTTTGCTCCAATTTAAACTGGGCTGTCTTCTGAGGACATTGCTTCCACTGGCGGTTTTATTCTCCCATGCCCACCAGGCTCAGCAGCGTGTACGTGAACTTCTCACTCCTCATGGCCAGTTCAGGCCGTTGTTCTTGCCTCCTCCTGAGAAGCCCCCAGGTCTTTTGAAGCTCCTGCCTCAGTTGGTACTGTCTACCACTCTTCCTCATTATAGTCATCTATAAACCCTCTCTAGTCATTCCTTGCAGACTTCTGTACCTGATTCACTACTCTAGAAGCCCACCTCCAACAATTATTCAGCCCCCTGGCAACTCCAAACTATTGAACCTACTTTCTTTTCACTGGCCATTGCCCCTGTCAGATCATCAGTTTCCTTCTTACCCATCTCGTTTCCACGGGCCACCATTATAATCACTCCTTTGCCTACCATTTCTACTTACCCTCTGTTTTACTTGCCTAGCACAACCCCATAGCCAGGTAAGCCAGCAACCCTCCGCCTGCTCTCTGGCAGCTGAATGTGGCTGAGAAGAACATATAACCAGGTTGACTGTCTTGTTTAAAAATTCATGACCACGAGATAGACTTGGAGGGTATTATGCTAAGTGAAATAAGTCAGACAGAGAAAGACAAATACTGTATGATATCACTTATATATGGAATCTAAAAAATAAAACAAACTAGTGAGCATAACAAAAATGAAATAGACTCACAGATACAGAGAACAAACTAGGGGTTTACCAGTGAGGAGAGGGAAGGGGCAGGCGATAGGAGTAGGAGCTTAAGAAGTACAAACTACTATGTATGAAATAGATAAGCTACAAGGATATATAGTACAACACAGGGAATGTAGCCACTCTTTTATAATCACTATAGATGGAATATAACCTTTAAAAATTGTGAATCACTCTGTTGTATACCTGAAACATATAATATTATACAACAATTATACCTCAATAAAAAAAAATTCATGACCATGAATGAATCTCATATTGGACGCTTGTACTTCCTGGCAAATCTTAATACCTTCTCCCACTGTGAGAGACAACTGTTTTATATACTCTCTTCTCTCCTCAAAATTTTCACTCTATCTCCTCCTCATTCTCTACTGATGACCTTGCTTCTTATTTCCCTGAGAAAATATAAGCAATCAGAAGAGAACTTCCTCATGCTCCCATTGCCACGTCTTCCACCCTGCTGCATCTGTACTCATAGACTCTGCGTTTATATCCTACACTTGCTGTTTCTCCCCACGTACTCTCTCCTGGTACAGCACATGGACTGTGTCTAAGGCCAACATCTCCACTTGTGCAGTGGACCCTGTATCCTCTCACCTTCTCAGGAACTTTGCTCACAGTAATTCTCCTCCATTTCTTCATCAATTTTTCTCTTTCCATGGGGTCATTCTCACTAGCATGCAAACATGCTCTAAAAGCTTCTGTCTTAAAAAGAAAGAAAGAAATCCTGTGTGAACATAACATTCTCCAGTGATTGCCCCATTTCTTGGATCTCCTTGGTAGAAAAATTTCTCAGCATAATTTTTATACATGCTGACTCAGTTTTCTCTTTTTTTCAATTGAAATATAGTTGACATGTAGTATTATGTTTGCTTCAGGTGAACTACATAGTGATTTGACATTTGCATTCATTATGAAGTGATAACCACGGTAAGTCTGGTAACCATCTGTCCCCATACAAAGTTATTACAATATTATTGACCATATTTCTTATGCTGTATATTTCATCGCCATGGCTTATTTATTTTATAGCTGGAGGTTTATACCTCTTAATCCCCTTCACCTAATTTCTACCATTCCTGACCTCCCTCCCTTCTGGCAACCTCATGTTTGTTCTCTGCATTTATGAGACTATTTTCATTTTGTTTGTTTGTTTTGTTTTTTAGATTCCACAAATAGTGAAATCATATGGTATTTGTCTTTCTCTGTCTTATTTCACTTAGCAAAATACACTCTGGATCCATCCATGTTGTCACAAATGGCAAGATTTCATTTTTTTGTTGGCTGAATAATATTCTGTTGTATATATATACCACATCTTCTTTATCCATTCATCTGTTGATGGACACTGAAGTTCCTCCCATATCTTGGCTATTGTAAATAGTGCTGCAGTGAACATTGGGGTGCATATATCTTTTTAAATTAGTGTTTTTTGTTTTCTTTGGGTAAATACCCAGAAGTGAAATTGCTGGGTCATATCGTAGTTCTATTTATAATTTTTTTTAAAAGTCAAATTTTCTTTTTCTTTTCTTTTCTTTATTTTTATTTTTGGCTGTGTCGGGTCTTCGTTGCTGCACGCGGGCTTTCTCTAGTTGCGGTGAGTGGGGGCTACTCTTTGTTGCAGTGCACAGGCATCTTACTGAGGTGGCTTCTCTTGTAGTGGAGCACGGGCTCTAGGTGCATGGGCTTCAGTAGTTGTGGCTCACAGGCTCAGTAGTTGTGGCTCGTGGGCTCTAGAGCGCAGGCTCAATAGTTGTGGCACATGGGCTTTATTGCTCTGTGGCATGTGGGATCTTCCCGGACCAGGGCTCAAACCCGTGTCCCCTGCATTGGCAGGCTGATTCTTAACCACTGTGCCATCAGAGCAGCCCTATTTATAATTTTTTGAGGAACCTCCTTATTGTTTTCCATAGTGCCTGCACCAAGTTACAGTCTCACCAACAGTGCACGAGGGTTCCCTTTTCTTCTCATCCTTGCCAATACTTGTTAGTTGTTGCCTTTTTGATGATAGCCATTCTGACAGGTATGAGGAGGTACCTTGTTGTGGTTTTGATTTGCATTTTCCTGATGATTGGTATATCGAGCATCTTTTCATGTGCCTGTTGGCCAGGTGGTCTTCTTTGGAAAAATGTTTCTTCAGGTTCTCTACTCATTTTTTAATCAAGTTTTTTTTTTTTTTTTTTGATGTTGGGTGGTAGGAATTCTTTGTGTATTTTGGATTAAGTCCTTATTGGATATATCATTTGCAAATACATTAAAGTCTTTAATCCATTTTGAGTTTATTTTTGTATATAATGTGATAAAGTACTCCAGTTTGATTCTTTTGCATGTTGCAAAAGTTGAGTTTCCTCAACTTTTATTGAAGAGGAAACACCATTTATTGAAGAGGCTGTCTTTTCCCCATCATATACTCTTACCTCTTTTTGGAGGTTTAAAAAAAAATTAATTTTTATTGGAGTATAGTTGCTTTACGATGTTGTGTTAGTTTCTGCTCTACAGCAAAGTGAATCAGTTATACATATACATGTATCCCCTCTTTTTTAGATTTCCTTCCCATTTAGGTCACCACAGAGCACTGAGTAGAGTTCCCTGTGCTATACAGAAGGTTCTCATTAGTTATTTATTTTATACATAGTAGAGTATATATGTCAATCCCAGTCTCCCAGTTCTCCTTTTCATAGATTAATTGACCCTATAAGCATGAGTTTATTTCTGGGCTGTCTATTCTGTTCCATTGATCTGTGTCTGTTTTTGTGCCAGTACCATACTGTTTTGATTACTATAACTTTGTCGTAGAGTTTGAAATCAGGGAGCATGAAATCAGGGAGCTAGTTTATGCTGCTGTAACAAACACCTCTCACATTTATTTTTATTTATTTATTTATTTAACATCTTTATTGGAGTATAATTGCTTTACAATGGTGTGTTAGTTTCTGCTGTATAACAAAGTGAGTCAGCTATACGTATACATATATCCCCATATCCCCTCCCTCTTGCATCTCCCTCCCACCTTCCCTAACCCACCCCTCTAGGTGGTCACAAAGCATCTCAGCTCTCACATTTAAATGGCTTAAGACAAACAAATAGATAAACAAGTAGTCATGTTGCAAGTCCATTCATGGACTGGCAGAGGCCCAGTCCAGGGTCCAGGCTGAGAGCATTGTTGTCAGTCATGCAAAGGGAAAGAGAGATGACAGATTGCATACTGACTCAAAGGTTTCTACCTACAAGTGACACCTCTGCATACACTTGCTTGGCAGAAGCAAATCACACATACTTGCCTAGCTTAACAGGGTGGGGAAGTGCAATCCTACTGTGTACTCGGAGGAGGGGAACTCAAACATTTATGAATAGGTCTAATAACTGTCACATTTACACATATAGTTATAGCCCTCTGTGAACCCCTTTCTGGCCTCATTTTTCCCTGTCTCTAGAGACTATCACTATGCGTAATTTGGTGATATCTCATTGTGTTAATTTTTATTTCCCTGATTATTATTGAAGTTGAGCATCATTTTATATTTATTAACTATTTTGGTTTTCTCTTTTGTGAGTTGCCTGTTTATATAAACATATATAATTTTAAAAATTATATTATTTGTTGCTTTTATATTGATTTATTAGAGTTCTTTATGTATTTTGGATACTAGCACTCTCTTGCTTATTTGTTATAAATATATTCTACTCCATGATTTATATTACCCTTTATTTATGGAATCTTTTGAAACACAGAAGTTTTAAAACACTTTATTGTTTACTTTTTAATCTTTTGTTTTATGGTTTGTGATTTTTGCATCTTGCTTAAGAAATCTTTTCCTACCCTGAGGAAATAATACTTTCTTTTGAAAGTTTTGCTTTTCAAATATAGGTCTTTATTCTACCTTGAGTTGAAAGTTGTACATGGTGTGAATTAGGACTTTATTTCTTCTCCAGTAAGGGTAATGAACAGTTCCAGCATCCACTAATTTATAATGCTTTTTCTCTTATATATCAAGTTTTCATATAGCAAATATTCCAGGACTCTTTATTCTGTTCCATTACTCTGTGTGTCTGCTCCGGGGCTAATTAAAACATTCTTAATGACTTCATAATTAAGTGCTAATGTCTAATAGAATGAGAATTATCCTTCTTCCCACCTCTGTTCTTCAAGATTGCTTTGGCTATTTTTGGACCATTGTTCTGCCTTAAAAATTTTTACAACAAGCTTGTCAAGTTCCATGGAAAGCCTTGTTGGAATTTTGATTTATTTGTTTAACAACAGTTATATATCACTTATTATGTGCCAGGCGCTGTTCTAAATGCTTTATGAATACTTATTCAGTTAAAACGTATACTTTTATTTGGAGAGAATTGACATCTTTATGCTGTTGAGTCTTCCCATTCATGGCAAAGATCTGGCCTTCTTTAATATCTTTTAATAACATTTTATAATTTTCTCCATAATGATCTTGATTGTTCAGCTAGATTTATTCCTTGGCACTTTGTAAATTTTTATTGCTGTTGTAGAGGATATCATTTGAAAAATTACACTTCCTAATTGTACATTGCTGGTGTAAAGGAAGCCAGTGCAAATAGATTCTTATTGTTAACCTTAAATCCAGCAACTTTGCTTAACTCTCTTGTTTTTTTTTTTTTTTAAACATCTTTATTGAAGTATAATTGCTTTACAATGGTGTGTTAGCTTCTGCTTTATAACAAAGTGAATCAGTTATACATATACATATGTTCCCATATCTCTTCCCTCTTGCATCTCCCTCCCTCCCACCCTCCCTATCCTACCCCTCTAGGTGGTCACAAAGCACCGAGCTGATCTCCCTGTGCTATGCAGCTGCTTCCCACTAGCTATCTATTTTTTTTTTTTTTTTTTAAACATCTTTATTGAAGTATAATTGCTTTACAATGGTGTGCTAGCTTCTGCTTTACAACAAAGTGAATCAGTTACACATATACATATGTTGCCATATCTCTTCCCTCTTGCATTTCCCTCCCTCCCACCCTCCCTATCCCACCCCTCTAGGTGGTCACAAAGCACCGAGCTGATCTCCCTGTGCTATGCGGCTGCTTCCCACTAGTTATCTACTTTACATTTGGTAGTGTATATATGTCCATGACACTCTCTCACCCTGTCACATCTCACCCCTCCCCCTCCCCATATCCTCAAGTCCATTCTCTAGTAGGTCTGTGTCTTTATTCCCATCTTGCCACTAGGTTCTTCATGACTTTTTTTTTTTTTTTTTTTTCCCTTAGATTCCATATATATGTGTTAGCATACTGTATTTGTTTTTCTCTTTCTGACTTACTTCACTCTGTATGGCAGACTCTAACTCCATCCACCTCATTACAAATACCTCCATTTCATTTCTTTTTATGGCTGAGTAATATTCCATTGTATATATGTGCCACATCTTCTTTATCCATTCATCCGATGATGGACACCTAGGTTGCTTCCATGTCCTGGCTATTGTAAACAGAGCTGCAATGAATATTTTGGTACATGACTCTTTCTGAATTATGGTTTTCTCAGGGTATATGCCCAGTAGTGGGATTGCTGGGTCGTATGGTAGTTCTATTTTTAGTTTTTTAAGGAACCTCCATACTGTTCTCCATAGTGGCTGTATCAATTTACATTCCCACCAACAGTGCAAGAGGGTTCCCTTTTCTCCACACCCTCTCCAGCATTTATTGTTTCTAGATTTTTTGATGATGGCCATTCTGACCGGTGTGAGATGATACCTCATTGTAGTTTTGATTTGCATTTCTCTAATGATTAATGATGTTGAGCATTCTTTCATGTGTCTGTTGGCAATCTGTATATCTTCTTTGGAGAAATGTCTATTTAGGTCTTCTGCCCATTTTTGGATTGGGTTGTTTGTTTTTTTGTTATTGAGCTGCATGAGCTGCTTGTAAATCTTGGAGATTAATCCTTTGTCAGTTGCTTCATCTGCAAATCTTTTCTCCCATTCTGAGGGTTGTCTTTTGGTCTTGTTTATGGTTTCCTTTGCTGTGCAAAAGCTTTTAAGTTTCATTAGGTCCCATTTGTTTATTTGTGTTTTTATTTCCATTTCTCTAGGAGCTGGGTCAAAAAGGGTCTTGCTGTGATTTATGTCATAGAGTGTTCTGCCTATGTTTTCCTCTAAGAGTTTGATAGTGTCTGGCCTTACACTTAGGTCTTTAATCCATTTTGAGTTTATTTTTGTGTATGGTGTCAGGGAGTGTTCTAATTTCATACTTTTACATGTAGCTGTCCAATTTTCCCAGCACCACTTATTGAAGAGGCTGTCTTTTCTCCACTGTATATGCTTGCCTCCTTTATCAAAGATAAGGTGACCATATGTGCGTGGGCTTATCTCTGGGCTTTCTATCCTGTTCCATTGATCTATATTTCTGTTTTGGTGCCAGTACCAAACTGTCTTGATTACTGTAGCTTTGTAATATAGTCTGAAGTCAGGGAGCCTGATTCCTCCAGCTCCATTTTTCGTTCTCAAGATTGCTTTGGCTATTCGGGGTCTTTTGTGTTTCCATACAAATTGTGAAATTTTTTGTTCTAGTTCTGTGAAAAATGCCAGTGGTAGTTTGATAGGGATTGCATTGAATCTGTAGATTGCTTAACTCTCTTGTTAATTATAATTATTTGCCTGGGAATTTTCTTGGATTTCCTAGGTGAAAATTATTATCTCTGCTGGTTAGGGCTCCTGGTTGAGCAGAAGTGGTGATAACGGGCATCTTTACTTCATTCCTGACTTTAAAGAGAATCTTTCTCATTTTTCACCACTAAGGAGAAGTTTTCTCTAGTTGTCTGGTAGGTTCTTTTTATCAGATTAAGGAAGTATCCTTATAATTTTAGTTTGCTGAGAGAGTTTTGTTTTGTTTTGAATTTTATTTTTTAATATAGAATTTTTTCTGGTGTATGGTTCTAAATATTTTAACATGCTTAGATTTGTATAAGCACTGCCAGTGAGTTTATAGAACAGTTCTATCGTCCCAAATACCTCCCTCATGCTATTCTTTAAACCCTCTCTCTAGCTCTAACGTCTGGCAACCACTAATCTCTTCTCTGTTACTATGATTTTATTCTTTTCAAGAATGATACATGATTGGAATCTTACAGTATATAACCTTTGAGACTTTTTTCATTTGGCCTAATGCCTGTGAGATTCATCCAAGTTGCAAATATCAGAAGTTTGTTGTGTGGCTGAGCAGTAACCCATTGCGTGGAGGTACCACAGTCTGTTTGTCTGTTGACTCACTGAAGGGCATATGGGTTGTTTCTGGGTTTTGATGATTATGAGTAGAGCTGTGATAAACATTTGTATACAGGTTTTTGTGTGGCCTAAATTTTCATTTCCTTAGATAAATACTTAAGTGTATGTGGAACTTTGTAAGGAGGTGCCAAGTTATTTTCCAGAGTGGCTCTACCAGTTTGTGTTCTCACCATGTTTGAGAGTTTCAGTTGCTCTGCACTTTCGCTAGCACTTCATATTGTCAAAGTTTTTTATTTTAGCCATCTTATTTGTCCTAAGAAGTGTGTAGTGATGCCTCATAGTGGTTTTAATTTGTACTTCTCTAATGGCTAATCATGTTGATCATCTTTTTATGTGCTTTTTAAGCCTACTGTATATATTTTTTGGTGAAGTGGCTGTGTTTTTGCCCAGTTTTTAATTGTGTTGTTTCTTTTCCTACTATTGGGTTTTTGAAAAATTATGGTAAAATTTACATAACATAAAATTTACCATTTTAACCATTTTTAAGTTTATAACTTAGTGGCATTAAGTACATTCCCAATGTTGTACAACCATCACCACCATCTATTTCCAGAACTCTTTCATCAGCCCAAACAGAAATTGTACCCATTATATAATAACTCCCCATTCCCTGCTCCCTCCACTCCCTGGTAACCTCTATTCTGCTCTCTAACTCTATGAATTTGGCCATTCTGGGTACCTCATATAAGTAGAATCATACAACATTTGTCCTTTTGTGTCTGGCTTATATTACTTAGCATAATGCTTTCAAGGTATATACATGTTGTAGCATGTATCAATATCAGAATTGCATTCCTTTTTATGAATGAAAAATGTTCCACTATACGGGTGTACTACATTTTGTTTATTTATTCATCTGTTGATGGACATCTGGGTTGTTTCCATTTTTTGGCTATTGTAAATAATGCTACTATGAACATTGGTATACAAGTATCACTTTGAATCCTGGCTTTCAGTTCTTTTGGGTATATACCTAGGAATGGAATTGCTGGATCATCATTTTTGTTTTGTTTGTGTTCTTTTATTCATTTTAAAAAATTGAAGTATAGTTGATTTACAATGTTGTGTTAATTTCTGCTGTACAGCAAAGTGACTCGGTTATACATATATATATATATACACACATTCTTTTTTATATTCTTTTTTCCATTATGGTTTATCTCAGGATATTGAATATAGTTTCCTGTGCTATACAGTAGGACCTTGTTGTTTATTCTGTTCTTTTATTCATGAATAAGTATTCTTTGATTTTTTTCAAAGACTCTTCCTACATCTATGGATATGGTATTTTTGTTTTCTTCTATAATTTCTTAGTATGCTAAATTATAAGATTAATAGATTCTCTAATATTATTCTTACACCTCTGTGGTAAGCAGAATTTGTTTAAGCTGTATTATAAAAAACAGTCTTGCTTTCAGTTTACTAACTGGTGTTGGCTCTGGTGTTTTTTACTATTATTTCACCTATGTGCATGTTTATGTTAGTAACATGAAAATATTAAACTTTCCCATACTCTTTCAATGTATTTCTCTTTTAAATAATTATCCCCACATGCCGGCTTTAAGATTTACTTTGCCCCTGTGAAAAGGTAAGCTGGTCTTCCTACTTTATAAAAATTGGACTCTAAGTGTAATGGAAGTGTGCTAAACTAGAAGACAGCTGTACAGAGAGAACTGTTAGTGGTCACTAGACCCTTCTTCTAGGACTTACATAAAAGCTTCTTCCAGCATCAGTTTGCAGGTAACTCACTAGTCTCTTCCCTCCTGGGCTGTGTGCAAGGTGTGGAACCTGGGAGCCTGGAGTCCTGGATCTTCTTCCTGCCTGGTTCCTAACTAGCTGTGTGCTGGGTCAGTGTCAGTGACTCAAGCAGAGAATGGATGGGCCAGCTTCATGGAAGATGGGCGTGACTGTGTTCAGTGATGTCTAAAATGTCATCTCGTGAATGCTGTTGAGCCAGGAAGGACCAGCTCAGTGATTTCGAGCAGGTCACACTGGCTCCCTAAGCTTCAGTGTCCAGGGGGAGTCTCCATGGTTCTAGAGGTTTTTAAGGCCATCATGCTGTTTAGCTTACCTTGGGGATTCTTGGGCTCCACTGTCTGGGAAGGAAGCTGGGAGGGCTTTAGAGCGTCTGGAAGGGGCTGTTAATGAGGCACCAACAGGAGCAGGGCTGAAAGCAGCCTCAGAAGGGTGAAGTGTTTTAATTGGCATCTTCCACGGAATAGGAAATTAAGTGCTCAGATTTCCTACCTGTGTTCTTTCTCCCTTGGCCCCTGGCATGCTGTCTGGAGCCCAGACAGAACTGAGTTGCTGCTTGGGGACCGTCACCATGGTTTTTAGGGGCTCCCAGGGAGGCCTGTGCAGAGTCTGAGTTCTCCCTTCAAGGTGGATGCCTACTGCCTTGAGAACCACTGGGGAGGGCCTGGAAGCTTCCACTTAGCAACAGTTTCCCTCCCAGGACCTGGCAGGCCTACAGAGGAATGTACTTCTTACCTATGCTGGAGAGACTTCTGAGCTGTGGCCCCTTCAGCTCCCCCATCCCTCCAACCTCCTTTGTTCTTAAGCTTGGACTTCAGAAAGTTGTCTGGTAAGGGATACCCCCTAAGACCATTCACTCACTGCCTCCACCTACAAAAAAAAGTGATTCTGATGCAAGAAGTTGAGACTCTAGCCTAGATGATCTAGCTCTGATCATCTATGGTTGTGCTTAGAACAACTTTGTATCAGGGCTGGACCTGCCTTTAGTTGCACAAGATGCAAGTCCCAGCTGTGTCATACCTAGCTGTGTGATCTTGGGCAGCTCACTTCCCTTCTCTGGGCCTTCTATTCTTTCAATGCAGAAGGAAAGTTTTGAGGTAGATTATTGATTGTCAACATTTTTTCCAGCTGAGATGGTCTTGAGGTCTATGACTCCATCTCTGCCAGTTGAACTGTGAAGATATGGAAATGCTTGGAGTTATCCTAAGGAAGGTATAGACATCTGGGGGAAAGAGCAAGGGCTTTGGAGTCAGACATACATAGGATCAAATCCCCACCTACCAGCAAGGTGGTGGTTATCTAGTAGAACCATTGCTGACTCATATGAGCCTTTGTGCAGATTAGAAAAAGATTTCTGAAGTCACTTTCTGCTGGAAAATTTTCATGACAAATATATAAATCTACAGTGACTATGATGTGACTTGTGCTTCCTAGAGTTGTGCAGTGCCCAACCTGGCCAGCTGTACACAACAGCTGTCTGTGTCCTTGGGCAAGTTACTCAACCTCTTTGGAACTCTGTTTGCTCATCTGGAAAAAGAAGATACGATGTCTATCTCACAGGGTAGTGGTGAGGATAGAATTGTGTGTAAAAAGCCCAGGGCTCGTATAGAGTAGTTGCTCTGGAAATATAAATTTCCCTTTTCTTTTTCGAGGAATAGTCTTCCTGGGATGTAGTGTTCAGGGCCCAAAGCACCTCCTCCTCCCAAAGGAGCAGCAGGTGGTGGCTTAGTGTTTCCAAGGTGGGTTTGGAGCTTGGAATCACATTCTGTCAGTTTGCCTCAGCTTCCGATGCTGTCTTGGGAGTTCATTCCAAGATGCCTTGGAATGTTGCCTTGGTTTGCCCCCAGTGGCAGGGCAATTACCTGGGGCATAGAGTGGCGTCACTATTGCGAGGCAGTGGGGAGGCTCAGGAGAGCCGGGCCAGAAAGGAAGAGTGGCACAGACTGCAAGGAGTTCTTGCCTGGCCTGGGGATACCCTGGAGAGCCCTCTACATGGGCAGGGCAAGCAGAGACACACAGGCAGTTCATGCCTCGTCCTGCTCCTCCTGGCAGGTAGGGCAGAAGCACTGGTCACCCACTGAGTCAGCGGAGCTGGGGTGGAGGCTGCTGTGGCCCCTGTTGGAATCATGGAGCTCTCCTAACACAGAGGTGTTGGAAAGAGCGCTGGCTCTGGTGTTAATTCCTCCTGTCTTTGAGTTTCAGGACTGCTACTTTTGTCCCCGCCCCCCTCCCAATTGATATGAATCAATGAATGTGATGGTATTTGGAGGTGGGACCTTTGAGAGGTAATTAGGTCATGAGAGTGTAACCCCCATGATGGAATTAGTGTCATTATATGAAGAGGAAGAGAGCTAGCCCTCCTTTCCCCACCCCTGTCTCTCATCCACGCAAGGATACAAAAAGAAGGCAGGTGCCCTTGGACAAATTCCTTAACCTTTCTGAGCTTCAATTGCTTCACTTATAAGATGTACATAATTATTATTCCCACCTCTAAAGAGTTCAGACCCTTTAGTATAATATTCAAGGACCGTCAGGACCCAGCCCCAACCTACCTTTTCAGTATCATTCCTGGTACCTTGCACTCTGGCCATCTGAGATGCTCTCTCATTTCCCAAACACACAATCCCCGTGCACTCTCCATGCCTTTCCTTATTTTTTCCCCTCTGCAGGAAATACAGTGTTTGTCTCTTCTGGGCCTGGTGAAATCCTCCTTGTTCTTCACAGCCCTGTTCTCTGAAGGTTCTCTAGTCCTTTCCTGTATCAGTTATCTATTGCTGAGTAACAAATTACGCTGCAGCTTAGTAGCTGAAAGCAACAGTGAACACATATCATTTCACACAGTTCTGTGGGTCACGAATCTAGAATCAGATTAGCTAGGTGGGTTTTGGCTCAGGGTCTCTCATGAAGTCACATTCAAGATGTCAGCTGGGGCTGCATTCATCTGAAGCCTTGACTAGGCCTGGAGGACCTGCTTCCATATGGCTGCTTACATGACTGGCAAGTTGACGTTGGCTTTTGGTGGGAGGCCTCAGCTCTTCACCATGTGGACCTCTCCACAGGGCGGCTTGAGTGTCTTCACAGCATGGCTGCCTGGTTTCCTCAGAGAAGGGATCCAAGAGAGAGCAAGGTGTGAGTAGCAATGTTTCTATGACCAGGACTTGGAAGTCATACACCATCCCTACCCCAGTATTTTGTTGGTCCCTGGGTTACTACTGACTCAGTGTGAGAAGGGAGCACACAAGGGTGTGAGCATTAGGAGGTGAGGCTCACTGGGAGCCGTCTTAGAGGCCGATATCACGTTTCCCCAACAGAATTCAGCGTTCTGGTGTTCAGCCACATTCATTTATTTACAGGATCTTTCTGTGCTATACAGTAGATACTTGTGTGCTAGTTTTATTTGTTGGATGCATTTGATCTGTTCAGCCTGCAGGCAGCTGGTAACGATGCGGTGATTTATGGTGCTGGATGTAACAGTGCTGGCAGTGCATGTCTGAGCAATGTTTAGGGTGTGTGTGTGTGTGTGTGTGGTGTGTGCTTGCACTCGTGCCCGGGCACATTGGCTCTCATGAGCTCAACTTACTGCGAGGTGCTTGGAGAGAAATGGAGCAGCTCTGGTTAGTCGTGGCTGTGTGGTTGACTCGTACCCCGGATCTGAGGACCTCCTTGTTTGTTTCGGGCTTTGCGCCCTGCTGGTGGCTTGGCCAGGGTGGGCAGTGATCTTCTAGGTCAGCTGTTCTGTTTAATGCCTGTGGAGGGGGGTGAGTTTCCCTTGCCCTCTCTGCTTGGACCCTCCTTCTCACATGCACACCCTCTCAGCATCTATCCTCAAGTAGGTTTCAAAGTCGTGCTGGTAACTGTTCTTTCTCACAGCATGGCTGAAAGACACCAAGGGAATTGGACATTGAATTCAATAGTGTGCATTTTCAAAACCACCCAGGGGCTTGTCAGGGAGCTCTTAGAAAGTGTGCTTGGCTGTTCCTTTTCAAGGTGGGTTACGTCCTTCAACACCTTGCTTCTGGACCAGTACCATCAGTACCGCCTGGGAGCTCATTTGAGATGCAGGATCGCAGGCCCCACCCGAAACCGACTGAGACAGAATCTGCAGTTTAACAAGATCCCCAAGTGGTTTTCATGCCTGGGGAAGTCTGAGATGCAGTGTTTTGGAAGGCAGTCTTCTGGAAAATTCAGTCCCTTTGGATGGCTCCTGAATGTACAACGCAGAAGAAGGTTCCCAGGCGCCCTGTGTATCTCCTGAGAATCAAGCAAAAAAAAGAGACTTGGCTGAGGAGGTGGAGATTTGGCTTCGCCTGGAGATCATTGTGGAAGTGAATGTTAACCAGTGGGTTGCTGAGGCTTATTTAAAATAAAAACATCTCTCTTTTCTTTTGGCAATGATTTAAGTGATTTTACTTTTGTGGGTAAAGGGCTTGGGATATTTTTGTCAAATGAGGAGTGAATGGGGCTTGTCAGTCTGGAGAACAGGGGGCTCAAAGGGCTGAGGCCATGATTGTTGTCATCAAATGTTGGAAGGACCCTGAGGAGGAATGGGAATCAGGCTTGTTCTGTGAGGGCAGAAGGAAGACCTTCAGAAGGATTCCATAATCGTGAAGAAGACCTTGCTAAGGTTGCAGAACTAATTAGAGGTGAACGGGGGCCTATCTCCACAGGGGCTGAGCTGCCATCTGTAGGGGCAGTCCAGGCATGAGCTGGACCTGCCCTTGTTTGGGACGTTGCAGGGGGTCTAAGCAGGACATGTGGAGCTGGACCAGTTCCAGTTCTGTGAACTGTCGAGAAAAGAAAAGGGCTCACAGAACTGGGTTCAGTTCCAGCTTTCCCATTTACTAGACCTGATTTGGGCAAGTTATTTAACTTTTCTAAGCCTCAGTTTCCTTATCTGAAAATGGGAATAATAATACTCACCTCATGGAATGGTGTGAAAATTAAATAAAAATTATGGGTATAAAAAATTATGGGTGTAAAGTTCTTGCCAGTGCCTGGCATGAAGTAAGGCTTCATACACTACAGTGTTTTTCCTTCCTCTTCTCTGTACTTATTTCCTTTGCCTTATTTGGGTTGGACTTAATTAGTTAACAATTTGAACAGCTGGCTTGATACTGGATTTTAATCTTGTTCATTTCTGTTTCTTGTTAACTGCTAGTGGTACTGGTTTGCTCAACTGGGGTGTTTTAATGAGGCCAGAGTAGTAAGGTGGCCCTGTATGGGCACTGCTTTGGTCACTCAGGCGTCACCCTTGTTGTGGGCCAGCAGTCCTGCAGCCCGAGGTCTGTGGTTGTCACCAGGGCATCAGCCAGGAGGGCTGGACAGAGCCCCACAGGCTGTTACCATTGGGAAGCAGCCGGGTGCATGTCGGGTGGTGGTGCTTTGGAGTGACTGCTTACTCTGGACTGGTGTACCAGCACCTGAATTTAGAGCATGTTTAGACATATCTGCTCTTGGATAAATTCATGTGTCCATCTGCAGATGTAACACTTTTGTAGATGGGAATAGGAAAGAAGGCAGAGTTGCAGTGAGAGGCATTTTATAATGTATCAAGAGAGGAGAGCGCTCTTTTCTCTGCTTTTTACTACCCCCTCCCTCAATTAAAAGCTTTTCTTGCCTGAGAAAGGGAGAGATTTAGGGTAGGGTTGGTCCATCTCAGTCTGCTCCCAGGCCTTGAATGTACCACACTTCTCCCCTCTCCCTGGAACAGATCCCATCATCCTCTCCACCTCCCTGGCTCTCACCTGCCCCGGGTCTCCTAGAAGCCTTCTGTTCCCCTCACTCCAGACCACCACAGTCTCTACCTTCTGTGAACAAGGACCCTTCATTTGGCATTCAGCAGAGTTTAGATCATGTCATGTATTAATATTATGTTTCCCCAACTTGGGCTCGGGCTTCCTGAGGTCAGGACCTGGTAGCTTGGCCAGGTGGTTTCTGCAGAAATACCAGGTACCATAATAAATTTGTATTGCAATAACTCCAGTAATCTGTGTCAGGAAGCTCAGTGCCAGGCCTCCGGTCTCAGTGGACTCCTGCCCACCCAAGGACCAGTTGTATCCATCCTTGAGTCCAGCAAGACATGGGGAGGAAGGGGCTCAGGGAGTGAGTGCTCAGTAGAGGTTAATAGATTGTTTGATCTGAGTAACTGGAAGCCCTGGAAAGTCAGTCTGAAACCTGGCAACTTGGAAAGAGAGGCCAGGGAAAGGGAGCCAGGAAGTGATTGAAAAACGTAAAATTCACTTTTATTAATATCCCACTTTGTTACGTAAAGGATTGGTGTACAGAGCAAAATAGAAATAAAATATAATTTGTGGAATGAGGTTGGATATAGATAAATAAACAAATGTATACAATTAGGACCAGGGAAGAAAGAAATATATTACATGAGCTTTTTCATATGACCCCAATTCCTTCAAATTAATTTAAAAAAAACATAAAGGGCAATCTGTTTCCCAAGCTGTCTTCTCAGGTTGGCAGAGACTTATTTGATTTTCCTGTCTGTCTGTATTTCATTGCACCCTGGGTTGAATGAGCTGGCGAACCACTCTGCCCTCTGGCAGGCAAGCCTTGCCCTCTGCAAGGATTTGCCCATTACTCCAGGAGAGAAGGGCCTGGAAGGTGCACCATCCCTTCCACTCTCAAATTATCAGCACTGATGAGTCATCACTACAAATAGGTTTTATTTTCTTTTGTGCAAGAGCCTGATTCGGAGTCGATTTGACAGGCAGATGGGCCCAAAACGTATAATGAGGCAATGCCAAGCATTTCTGAATAAAGAAGTGGAGAAAGGAACAGGCTGAGGGGTGGCGAGGCCTTTTATGTCTCTGGGGCACACAGTCCAGTTGGACTGCAGAGCTCTGTTCTGTTCATGGAGCAGGAGAACAGAGTGCCTCCCTCTGTGGTGCTTCTGACCTGAGGCTCAGTGGAGGGGAGGCAAGGGGTACTCCTGCCAGGGCTGGGTTTCTTGGCAGTAAGGCTTGTCAAACAGTACTGATACTCACATGCTAAAAGTGTGATGGGTAGCATGCAGGTTAAGAGCACTGGCTCTGGAATAAGGTGCTACTGGATTCAGTTTCCAATCTGCCATTCGCTAGTTGTTTCATCACAGGGAATTTACTTAAGTTCTCAAAGACTCAGTTTCCATATCTGGAAAATAGGGAAATAATAGTGACAACCTCAGAGAGTTGCTGTGAAGATAAAATTAGGTAATGAACGAGCAGTGCTTAGTCTGATCCTTAGTTATATAGCAGCTCTCATTTTAAGCAAGTCAAGTAATATATTTTTATATAAGTATTTAATTAATTCAGTTATCTCTGTGAATTGTCCATTTTTTTGGCCCTATTATTTTATGGTCTATGCAACCTGGCAGAGATATTCCCACATACCCATCCTACCTTCCCCCTCCAACCTCTCCCCATCCCGCCCGTGACAGGCTTTGGTAATGTATCACAGACACATCTTGCTAAACTCAGACTCAGCATCAGAAGGCTTCCTAACACAGTACTCTGCTCGGCCATTGCCAATCAGAGTTGTATATGTTTATGCTTAAAACATATCCTGGGGTTGTCAAGCATCAATATTTATCAAACCCAATGGGGGCAAAGGAAACCAAGCCCTTTACTTTTACCCTTGACAAACCACTACGAGGGAGTTAAAGAGATGGGGTACATTCCCTTCTCTGAGAATGCTGGACTTGGAGCCGGAAGAAATGGGTGATATTTCCAACTCTGATGCTTGGCCTTGGTCTCATCTTGGACAAGCCACTTGATCTCTTGGAATGTCAGTTTCTTCCCCTGTTAAGAGAATAGGTCTTGCCTCCTGGGGGCTGGTTTTATGAGTTGTACTGTTTTCACGTGAAGGTGAATTTGATTCTAGTTCCTATTCCCTTGTTACTGTTTTCTAACTGTGGAAGATTTAATAGGGTTAGGGAGACACCTGGTAGCTGGGGTTCTTGCATGAATGTGGCAATGAAGCTCCTCTCTTTGTAACTAGATTCTTCCTCTTCTGGATCCTGTTATTGTGAGTCCTGGCCCCTGTGACCATCTCACAAAAGGGTCCCTCTCTGCTGACCACCTCCTGGTCTTGTGCCAGGTACGAAATCCCCAGGCAGGTGACCTCCCCCAATCTCTGTAGGCTGGTACATGGCTCTCACTGGGGCTAGAGCCATGGGGTAGAGGGTCAGGACTTAGCGTGACTTTTCTCTAGGGGTAGCTCTCTCTGGAGCACAGCTCTTATCTGCCTACCTTTCTTGGAAGGCAGAGAGGCTAAATGGAAAGAACCTGGGCTTTGGAGCCAGGCATACCTTGATTTGGAATTCTGACACACAACTTTGTGGTCTTGGAAAAGTTACCTGACTTTTCTGAGTTCCAATGCCCTGTCTATCAAATGGGAATGACAGTCTTACTCAGTGTGAAGGCAGGGACCATGACTGATTGTTCAGGGCTTTATCTGCAATTTAGTCAATGCTTTATAAGTATTCCTGAAGGACAGAATGGATACTTTTAAAAAAAAAATATTTATTGGGCTTCCCTGGTGGCACAGTGGTTAAGAATCCGCCTGCCAATGCAGGGGACATGAGTTTGATCCCTGGCCCGGGAAGATCCCACATGCCACGGAGCAACTAAGCCCGTGCGCCACAACTACTGAGCCTGAGCTCTAGAGCCCGCGTGCCACAACTACTGAAGCCCGTGCGCCTAGAGCCCATGCTCCCCAGCAAGAGAAACCACCACAATGAGAAGCCCGTGCACCTCAATGAAGAGTAGCCCCCGCTCGCCACATCTAGAGAATGCCAGTGTGCAGCAACGAAGACCCAACACAGCCAAAAATAAAAACAAATAAATAAATAAATTTCTAAAAAAAAAAAAATTTATTTATTTATTTGGATGTGCCGGGTCTTAGTTGTGGCATGTGGGACCTTCGTTGCCGTGTGTGGGATCTTCATTGCGGCATGTGGGATCTTTAGTTGCAGCATGCGGGATCTAGTTCCCTGACCAGAGATCGAACCCGGGCCCCCTGCATTGGGAATGCAGACTCTTAGCCACTGGACCACCAGTGAGTCCCCAGAATGAACACTTATAGAACATTTAAATGCTCGGTGGGTGTTAATGTCCTCGTACCATCTTCTTATTCTGCTTCCAGTTCTTGGCCCCCACCGCACTCTGCATGGTAGGAGGTTGGTCATTGATTCAGTGCTGTGTGCCAGGCATTTAGGCATTAGGGATATAGTAGTTTTTTCATTGGCAGAGAATCTGTGCTTGTGTGGGGATTAGACTGTAGTGGAAGGAAAACGCAGTAAACCCAGTGAATGAAGAACAGAGCATATGAGAAGGTGATAAGTGCTTCCAGGAGGGATCGTGCAGGGAAGGGGGATGAGGCAGAGGGAGAAGGGGGGTCGGGAGCTGCGATCTTAATAAGGTGGTCATGGAACGCCTTAATTAGAAGGTGACAGCTAGGTAAGCTGTCACTCGATCTTGGATGGAGTCTCTCCCCAGTATTCCATTCGGTTTTCCTTGCTTGGGTCTTTGCAAGTGGAAGGCAAGGTGAGGTGAGGCCAAGCATCTGTGAGCAATGCCGAGCTTCACCTTCTACAGAAGCTAGGAGGGTGCCTGGAACCTCATTCCAACACTGTCTTCTCTGAAGTCCCTTGTGTGTGGTTTTCTAGCCAGCAGGCTTCCCAAAGGACCTCACCTGGAGAGGGTCCCTGGCAAGCCCCAGAGCTCGTGGCAGAGCAGCAGCCAGCCAGCCTGCCAGGCAGATTTCCTTGCAGGAAGCAAGGCTCTCCTGTGGAACTGCTTTCTCATTGTGTGTTTGCCCTGGCACCCAGCACCCCAGCTGCATTTATGCTCACCCAGGTGCCAGGGTTTTCAAAACAAGGGTGGCAGTGTTTTTGGTGCTAGTTTTGGTTACAAAGCAGTGTGTACCTGCCCATGCCACCACTATGACTGTTTGGACCACCCTCCCCATCTTTTTCTGATGGCCTGGAATGTTTGTGACTCAGTTGGGGTTGGGATGCTCATTGCTCTGAGTTAACTTCCTTTCTCAGCATCCTGTCTCACCTCCCTCTCCCCACTGGTCTCCTTTGGAGAATCTTTACTTTAAGATTTGTTCCTGGCCAATTTTCTGGGGGGGAAACATAAAGCAAACATACCAGGGGCACACTTCATTTAGAATGCTGCTTCTCAAACATTAAGTAGCTTTCGAGGCAGTTGTTTAAATTCTAGAATCTTGTCTTCCCTTGCAGGATTCCATTTCAGTGGGTCTGGAATGGGACCAAGGAATCTGTATCATATCATCATCATCATTATCTTAAAGTCAGTTCCCTAGCTGAACACACTTGGATAAACCCAGATTGAGAGACATAGTTTACCTCCCTAACTTACTTGTATGTCCAAGCTGAATGAAATCTACTGTTGCAATCCTCCCAGAGTTTAGCCCAGTGTTGAGCTCCCAGGTGGCTCTCAGTACACATGTATTGAAGGTTAGAGGCAATGTGAGGTGAATCCTTTTATAAAGAACCCTTCACAGTGTGAAGAGTTGCCCACTAATTGATCTCCATAGTTATGTTTGCAGTCTTAACTGTTGAATTTTTCATAAAGCAGAGGCATGTCTCTGTTCAGGATTTTAATGACAAAACAATAGCATCCTGAAAAGAAGAACTGAATAGGGGTAATTATTTTTGAAGGCATCTTCCTCCCTGAATGTTGCTTTGATAAAGGTGTCTGAAGTTACACCATTTGTTAGTGCTCCTCAGCCTTAGCTGCTCATTGGAATCATCTGGGAACTTGGAAAGTATGGATGCTTGGGTCCTACCCGCTGAGGCCCTATTTAATTGGTCTGGGCATCAGGATTTTTTTAAACTTCTCTAGTGATTCTTACATGTGGCCAGGGCTGCAAACCACTGACCTAGAAAGTGTGGAACCCCCTGGAGAGGGGAGTGGGTGATTCATTTCTTGAGACTTATAGGGAGTCCCCTTGGACTAAAGATAGAAGGTCCCCTGGATTCTGTGATCCAAGACTGCTCTGAAATCTGAATCTAAAATATGTTTCATATAAATAAATATGCATACATATATAATGACCCAAACTGTATATAATAGTTAATTGTTTTCTACCTCTTTAATAAAAACATTTGTTTCTGATTATAAGGATGGCACGTGCTTATCCAACTGTTGGGTTTATGTAGAAAAGTATAAAAAAGGCTGATAATCTCCCCAAATGCCAGCACATGGAAGAAATAACTGTTAATATATCTGGTGCACATCCTTCCACTCATTTCTCTGTGGCTAAATACACATGCAGCCGAGATATACAATTCAACACCAATGGAATTAATAATACATACCGGTCTACGTGTTATACCCAACATGACTTTCGGTAAATCTACGTAATAACTTGCCTTAAATGGTTAACTTTCCTTAAATCTACAGAATCATTTTTATGAGATCTTGCCAAATTCAAGCTCTAATTGCACTTGATAAATGGAACATCTACTTCATTGTTGAAGCTTGCTAGATATTTTTTTTAAATAAAAGGCAAACAGCAGTGTAGGAAGGCCCCTCTGCTGGTCAAGAAGCCCCCGTGTGTCTGAGCCGGCCAGCATTGTGCTGGTGGACCATCGAACATGTCGGGGCAGTTTGTGGGCTCGGAAGAGAGGGGCTTAGCAAGCTTGGCCACAACCACTCCTTGTAGTGCTGGTCTCTGTTGAGTCTTAGTTTCATTCTTTAAGACCTTTAAGAGGTCCTGTGTTCACCTGCCTTCTGGACCCACGCCAAGGGTATAGAAAGCCCACGCCAGTCAGCAAAGAGCTGCCTCCCGAACATCCAGGAGCTGGACTCACCCATAGGGGGCATCTCAGTGGTGACCCATTGCTGGCCCATGGGTCTGGACAGTTACTCAGTTATTAAGAGAAGCTGACAATCTGCATTTATATTTGAAACCTCTTGATTTTTAAATGCAGACAACTAATTGTTTAAAAATTAAAAAGACATTGTAGGGGCCAAGCAGAACACACCTGGGGCTTTTTATAGTCCTCTGGAAGCCAATCTGAGGGCTCTCTCTACGGAGCCATCTGTGGCACTTGGTATCAATTTCAGTCTACTTCATTCAGTTCTAAAAATATTGACTGAATGCATTATTCTGCATGCCAGTCACTGTTTGAAAGATTGGAAACAAAAAGATGAAAAGTTATGATCCTTGTCTTGGGTGGGGTAATTTATAGTTTAGAGCAGCTGTTCTCAAAATATGGTCCCCAGACGTGCATTCTCAGTATCACCTGGAAACTTGTTAGAAATGCAAATTCTCGGGCCCCATCCCAGACCCACTGAATCAGAACTTGCATTTTAAAAAACCCTGCAATTTATTTTAACAAACCTTCCTGGTAGCTCTGGTGCCTGCACGGGGCACCGCTGGTCTCACCACTGAAGTTTGAGAACCACTGGTCTGTGCGGGGAGTGAGGAGCACGGGCAGAGATCTGTGGAATGCAGAAGCCGTGCTGGGAGCCAGGGGAGCTTTTCAGAAATGAATGGCTCCTCCTGAATCCTAAAGGATGAGCAGGAGTGAAGCAGTGGGGAGGGCTGTGTAGAGGGGAGGGGGCAAAGGAGCAGTAGCAAAGGGAACAGAGAGTATGTAGGGCGTGTTTGGGATTTGTCCATTTAGAGCGTGTGGCTGGGCCCTGAAGGAAGCGCTGGGAAATGCAGTGAGCTGAGAAGACTAGGCGGTGCCAGGTTTTCAGTACTAGGTCAGGTTAGCTGGATTGCGTCTTGTAGATGTTGGGACATCATGGGAGACCTTGGGGCACTGGGTCTGCATTTAGGAAAGTAATGCTGGTAGCGGGGTTCAAATTCCTTCTGGGTAGAGACAACTCTCACTGGCCTAGATCTTGATTCCTGCCTCTCCTGTCGTGACTTGGATCTGGGTCAGCAATTCCCACCCTTGGATAGGGTGGTGGGAGGGGAGGAAGAAGCCTGTGGGTGAGGAAGCAACCATGGCTGCATGTGAAACTGTGACGGTGTCGTGACCACCCCTCCTTCTTCCCTCAGGGAAAACATGCGCTCTCCAAGCTGAACATTTTAGTGCTTGCTGGTGTTCTCAGCAATGGCGATGGTCTTCATATTCCTACTTTAAAAGCAGCCCGTCAGTTTCTGCAGCAAACATAACCTTGCTCTATTTCTTTCTTTAGAGATCTGTAGTGTCCAAAGAGGAAACGATTTGAACTCAAGGCCAGGAAACTCACGTCAATAGCCAACTAGGTCTTGCTCCTTTCTCCCGCCCTCCCTCTCTGTCTTCCACTCTCCATTTCTCTCTCTCTCTCTCTCTCTTTCCAAAATGCTGGGGTGTGAGAGATAATGGGAGCAGGATGCAATGTCACCTCCCCCTGCTGGTTGTTTTGTATAATGTCTTGTTTGTAATATTTACAAGGAGTGCAGACAGTGGGGCAGTGCAAATGACAGAAGCACAAAGTAGACTGAGATTAAATTCATTAATTTAAAAAATTATGGTAAATTTAAAAATTTTCACCCTTTTGAAAGGGTGAAAGGAATTTTTTGACTCCTGGCATTCTTTGCAAAATGATGTAATACATTTCTGAAGTAGTTATTTCTTTTGTCCTGTACTGCAAATTCTCATAGATGAGAATGATTTTAATGATGATATTGGCAATCTCCTTTATTCTGCATATGTATTGGATGTTCTTTCCTAAACTAAAATGAACAGGTTTTTCCAGTTGATTGCTTTGAATGTTCATTCAAGTTGATCACAAATATCTACAAAACACCCAAGGTTATAGTCACTATGGGCATTAAAAGTGATATTTAAATCGGATGAAACTTGTGTTTCAATTTAACAATTGATGTCTTTTTTATCCATGAAGATGGTGTTCGTAAATATAGGGGATAGTAATTATGACCCTATCAAGATGATAAATTATATAGAGGCTTTTCAGAGGAGGGTGAACGACCCTGCTGAGAAGCGTTAGGGGTAGGGTTTTCTAGGGCAGCTCTCTGGACAATTTTCTCGATCCTCCTATTTGTTAGACTCTAAATTTAAATATCCTTCTTAACTATAACCAACCTTACTATCTTCTGAAATCCCTGCCTTGCTTTGCGCCATGGATCAAGAAAATCAGACTGATGTCAGGTGGTTGGGGTGCATTTGTGTACTGAAGGACATCCCGGTGAGAGGAAGCTTAAAGCAGAAGGATGTGCACTGGCTTTGAAGCCTGGTGTGCATGCCTCTTACTCAGTGCATGCAAGCCAGTTAACTCCTGTAAGCCCAGTAAACTAGGTATTGTTTAGGTCGTCTCCAGCTTAATTCACTATTCTAATCAGAATGATTAAGACTTTTGACCTCGTTTAGACATTGAGAGCAGCACTGGAAATATAGAAAGAGAGGGAGTGAAGTTGCTTTTATCCTCTTACAAAGACTCTCAGAAACAGCTTGATAGTGAATCATCCAGAGGATTAGCTGTAGGTTGGGCATATTCTATGGACACATGTGCCTTGCTCTTAACTGTATCTTCCGTTTTTTTTTTTTCCAGTTGCAAATGAAGCCGGAGATAAGACTGCCAGACCACTTGCCCGCTTCTCCCGTGAGTAAATCTTGTTTCCCTCCTTTCCTGGGCTCCTTCAGAGCCTTTTTGCCTGTGTGGTTCACCCTGCCAGGTGTCAGTAAAACACTGCCAGTAAAAGAGTAATACAGGAAATGTCTTCAGTGGGTTATTACTCCATTTGAGCCCCATCACCAGTGAGTTATTCATTGCTATTGCCTTTTCAATCCTTAGAATTGTGGTTTATCAAACCATGTTCTAGGGCTTTGCTATTCGAAGTGTGGACCTGGGAGCAGCAGAATCGACATTGCCTGGTGGCTTTCTAGAAATGCAGAGCCCCAGGCTCACCCCAGACCTACTGAATCAGGGTCTGGATTTCAACATATCCCCAGATTCCTGTGCACAATTGAGTTTGAGAAACACTGCACTGGAGAATCCCCTCAGAGTACCTTGCTGTGGGATGGCCTTTTTCTGAAGAATGAGTGCAGAAGAGTCTATGAAATGCTTGTAGTTGTCAAGGTCCGTTACACGTGTGGAAGCATCGTCACCTCCCAGTGTGGACTTAAGGCCTAGCTCCACTGGCTTTACCTCAGTTTGGTGATATTTTGAAGCTCAGATGGAATCTGTAACTGGTTCTCCTTTGGCACTGGGATGTTTGTAAGGGCCTAGGAGCTCCCTATCAATTTCACTTGACTCCTTTGTCTCCAGGTCTTCATCCCGATGGGTGAGCAAGAGTCAAAAGCCTCTTGATGTTTTCTGTGCCAGAGTGATCAGCAAATAATACATTTGCCAAGTTAATGCATTCCCTGGGATGAAAACCCAGATCCCAATGAAGGGAGTGGAAATACCGAGGGAGATTGAGTAGGGTTGGGTGGAGATGCTCCCCAAATGGGCTGAGCATCCAGTGGAGAAATAGTGGAACTGTAAATCAAAATAGATGGATTTTTCTTTCCAGCACCATCACTACTTGCTGGCTTTCACTTAAAGTAATTTCACTTATGCTTTCTGAGCCTCAGTTTTCCCATCTGAAAAATAGGAAACTCATACCCATCTTCTCTCTTTCATAAAAAATTACCATCTTTTGAAGTGATGGCATGAGAGTCACTGCATTGTTCACATAGGGCTGACCAAGTCTTGTATGTGGGTTCTGCCAAGATAAGTCTTAACATGTAGAGTCGAAAGTATCATTTCTCTATTTCGGGGGCTTCTTCCAAATTCTGCCTTCTAGCTCTTTTGGGGGAGGGGTGCTTCAGAAGTTTGGGATTGATTCCTAAAAACGATTTTTATAGAACTGTAATAATATATGATAATGAAAGAGCATTAAATGCTCACATTTTAGAAACTGTGTAATAAAACACTTGCTTCTCACAGGCCCCATTTTTCACTGCCCTCCTACCTGGAATCATTATTTCCAAAATAAGTATTTCATCCCACAGCTCAGTGAGGATGATGAATACGCTTTTAGTCCCTTTATTTCTTCGTCTCCTGAGCAGTAGTCAGGCAAATTAATAAGCTGGGGTGGTAATCCGACCACGCTGTGCAGGCTGCACCCCCATGGGAGTTTCTGCCGTTCAGAGGCTCATCACGAGGTTTGGGAAGGGGATGGAGGGAGCCCTTTAACCGAGAAGCTAGAATGAAACCTGGAGCAGTTTGGCCCTTCACAGAGAGAAGAGGGTACCTTCTCTTGTAAACGGCTTCTACAGATTCTAAATTGTGTGACTGGGTTGGAGGGATGGTGTGTCACTTGAAAGCTCATTAGTAGGAGCTAAGTGAGGATATGAGGGAAAATAATATCTATATAGGAAAAAAGTAATTAGTGGCAAACCAATTAAGTTGGGCTGATTCTGAAAAGAAAAAAAGAAAGGAAAACAGTCTCCTGACTTAGTGCAGTGTCCTGGAAAAAAGTCAGATGATACATTAGCTACTAAATCTTTTTGTAGCAAACACTAGAGGGGAAAAATCAGGTGGCTTTTAGGAAGGGGAAAAAATCCTTAATGTAGCATGGTCTGATTGACACTCACCTCACTTCACCACATTGAAAATGACCTTTTTCATGTGAATGAAATGTTCAGTTTGGGAAGACTGGAAGGATTTGGATGATGGACTTTCCTTTGGAGACTGGAAAATGAAATACTGCAGCGTTCTCTAACTTTTGCACCTTGCAAGACATATGAAAGCCCTGACAGTGTTCGCAGCCCAGCATGTAATTAGGAGGAATTCAGAGTGGGAGGCAAGAACACAGGCCGGTAATGTTGTGAGAACAGGACCCTCTGGGGGTTAAGCAGCAAAGAGCTCAGGGTAGGGAGGAAGGGTCTGGCCCAGTGGCCACCCAAGTAGTCCCAAGATTTTCATCCCCTTTGGGGTTTTCACATTCTGATTCCCAGTGCCTCTGAAATATGTTCATTTCTCTGTAGATTTTGCCCCTGCTTGAATCCATATACTTTTCTTGACTACACTCTACTGCAATGGAAATGAGCTATGATGATTATAGTAAGAAATCCTAAAGGAGAACCAGAGGAAATAGAGTGTAGGAGTCATGAAGACATCTGGCTTTTCCAAGGGCTGGCTTCCCATCCTACCTTGGCCATCTAGTTTACCAGCCTTGCAAGCTCATTCCAGTCCGTTTCCAAAGAGGGTCGCTTCCACAATACAACCCTGTGCTTGGCTTTCTTCTCTATGTGACTGACACCACCACCCAGGACACTGTGCTTCCCTCAAAGAAATTGATTCCAAAACCTATGGGTCAAGCTTACTTCCTATGACTTTTAGACTGGAGACACTTGCTGCGCCATCAAACAGCAGTGCTGAGGTGGTGGGTGCCGTGGAGTGAGTCCTGTGAGACTCTGGATCCTATCAGGACCCTTTGCCACCCCATCTTCATCACTTTAGTCTTAGCAGTGACTTTTGATCGACTCAGCCTTAGTCAGAGCATCTATCTAACAACCACGGACACATAGAGTAACAAGGAAGTCATCCTCCTAGGAGTGGGTTGGGGAAGGAGCAGGAGGGAGGGAGGGGAGCAGTATTCAAAAGGAGTGGAGAATATTATCTTTCCCTCCAAAACCTACAGAAGAATGACAGTGTCAAGGAGAATGAAGGATTGAGAGTGACCCCGACTCTAAGGCACCGTGTGAGCCCAAAGCACGTTGGCTTTGGGTCAACAGATGGTTTAGAATGGCTCCCACCATGAGGCTATCTATCCTTGGGTTGGAGTCCCTGTGTGTGGGGACCACCCCTCTCTGTGCAGTGGGTGGGGTGAGTGGGCAGAGCATCTCCCATGGGTACTGCATGCAAAGCTTTCTGACAGGCAGTGCTCACACAGCTATGCGGTGTCTCCATTTTTACGAATGAGGACAATGAGGCTGGGAGAAAACACTGAGAATCGCTCACTGCTGGAATTCTAGATCTTCCAATTCCATATCTTGGCTGTTCCCAGTGTACATTACTTCCTCCTTGGTCTAGGGGTTACAGTTTGCTGATTCTGGGACTTGGGGATTGGGGGTCTTCCAGCTCAGTCATGGAGGTACTCAAGCTTTACCACAGGGCAGGCTTCAGAGATCCACTTGGCTGTGACCTCCACTACAGTTGGTTTCATCTGGGGCGGGAAGACTTTTCCTCCAACATGCCCTTCCACCAGCTTACTTATATCAGAAATCGCCTAAAATAAGGGAAAATAAGGGATTTGATATACAAATCCCCTCGGGAGTGGGAACACAGGGATTCATTCTCACTGTGGTGAAAATGATTGATAGCAGGCCTTTTAATTGTTTTCTCCAGATACCTGAAAATGTATTCTCAGTGTGTAAATAGAGGGGACAAAGGGGTTACTTCATTTAATTGTTCACTCGCTCATTCATTTAGTTACTCATTCAAATAGGTACTGAACACTCATCAGGGGCCTGGCTCATCCTCGTGCTGAGGATACAAATGCTGATTAAAACAAGATCCCTGCCATCCAGGAGTGTAAAGCCTGATGTGAGAAGACAGAAAAGTTAGTCCACAGTGAGGAGTGTGCTGTCAGAGGGGGTCAGGAAGTGGGGGCAGAGGGAACACAGGGCAGGGCCTCTAAACAGGTTAGATTGGGTTTCCCTGGGAAGGGCATGCTTGCCTTGAGTGTTGAAGGGTGCTGTGAGTTCAACACCCCTGAGTGTTGAAGGGTGCTGTTGAGGAAGGTGTGGGAAGCGTGTCCCAGGCAGAGAGAACACTTGGGCACAGAGGAGCCTCGCACGTTAGGGAAACTGGCTGGAGAGGCAGCCCGGGGTCAGGCTAAGAGGGGTCTTTGTGCTAGCCCACGGAGCGGACCCTGATTCTGGGGAAGCCTTTGAAGGGTGTCACACTTGGCCAGCATCTCCCCCTCCTCCTGGAGCTGGAGGTGGCCTCTGGGGACCAGAGCTGTGTGGTGAAGAACTGGACCAGTTCCAGACCCCAGTCAGGGGACGAGCTCCTGGAGCTCCCTGACACTGGACTCCTGACATCGGGACTGTTGGGATGGAGTCAGCTGGCCCTGGGGCCAGGGGGACTCCTGCTGGTCCAGATGTCTGGGATGCTGGGAAGCTGCCCTCCAGCGCCAGCCCCAGAGAGCCCTCCTCTCTGGAGAGGTCTGTTTTATGTGTATGTCTGTCTCCCATTAGACAGTAGGCTCCTGGAGGCCAACGGACCCCTGGTTGAGCGTGTATTGACTGTGCCTGGTGCAGGAACAACTGCCTGTTGAATGAAGACCGAGTAAACTACTCCCCTGCCTGCAGCTGCTCCCCACTCCTCCTCCTTATCCTAACTTCGTAGGCAGGTTAGGCTCTCCCACTGCCAGCACACACACTCCCGGATCCCTCTGGATCCAGGCCTCCCTCAAGGGGCTCCCATATACTAACATGAGGGTCCTCAGAAGCCACGAGGGACATGGGCTCTGGTGTCAGGCCTGGGTTTGGGTTCTGAGTCCAGGAATTCTGAATTCTGTGTGAACTTGGGCAGGTAACTTAATTACTCTAAGCAGGAATGAGTGCTAAAATGCTTAAAAACATGTGACGTGGTCACCGACCAGTCAGGACAGATGTTGGCCATGGGTGATGTGAAGGAGGGTGCAGGAGGCCCTGATAGGCCAGTCACTGGATGGGGCGGGGGCAGCTGAGGTGGATATTGGCCCTGATTACTTGGGGTAAATAATATAAAGCATAGTGTTTGCACACTGTAAGTGCTCAGTAAGTGTGGGTGATTGTCATTACGTATATTATTACCCTGAGTCATTTTCCTCTCCCCGCCTACCTCTCTCCCTCCCTCCCTTCCTCCTTTCCTCCCTCCGTTCCTCCCTCCCTTCCTTTCACATGTGTTTATTGAAGATTGTTCTCTGCTAAGCCCTGGGGACACACAGATGAGTAAGTTTGTCTTCCAAGAGCTCACAGTCTAATCAGGGAGTTGGAGAAGTAAGTGGCTCCAGTGCAGTGTGCGGAGGGAAATGCGAGAGATTGGTACGGGGGTGGTGGGAGCTAGATGGGGGAGACTTCATCTGGCCTGGGTTGGGGGTGGGTTCAAGGGAGTCTTCCTGGAGAAGACAAGCGTTAGCTGAGGCTTGGGGAGTGTGTGTGGGTTAACAGGTAGAAAAGGTAGGAAAAAAAAAAAAAAGAAGCGATACCACTCTTCAAGGAATAAAGGCCATGTGTAGTGTTCAGACGTGGCCACAGTGTGGCAGGAAAAGCTCAGATTTGGGTGTACATCTCTACTCCAGGAGGCTTAAAAGAGGCTGCATGCAGTGCAATGGACAGAGCACCTTTTGAGAAGGGAGTGCACGGCATTGGAAGAGACTGTCCTGAGGGAGGGGTTGGCCCCAGAGCTTGTGTAGCTGGGCAGCTCCATCCTGGAGTTTTGATTGCTTCCCTAATTGAGGAAGAACAATTTCTCCCCTGAGATGAGTAATGATTGAAAAGAAAATAGTGGTGTCAAAAGCAGTAAGAAAATGGAGCCTAATTAGTAATGCCTGCAAATTTGGCCTCTTTTGCTCTGGGAGGTAATAATCCAGATAGTGTTGAAAATAGATTATCCTATAAAAAAGCTGGAGTAGTTTCGGTGGATGGATGATAAAGCAAAGGGAGGTCGCCTAGTATTTTTATATTGGGTGTATGATTGGGTGAATGGTCCCCTTTCCTGGGCAGAGATGGGCAGGGGCAGGCAGGGATATACAGCTAGGGTGGGTGCTGGGTGAGCCTAGTACCTGTTACACGGTAATGGCCATTGTGGAGCCCCAAGGCAAATTCAAATCACGTCTGACAGAGCGCTAAAGTCCAGCCAGAGATTTTTTCTAAACTGACTGTCACAGCAAGGAGGGTTTGTCACAAGCATCGAGAACTTGAGTTGGGGGTGGATGGGTTACAGAACCAAGATGATGAGAACAAGGATAGGATAAAATGGGTGGGAGTAAGGGCTGAGAAATGCCACGAGCAGTGATGGGCTGTGGCTGCTGGCTGGGTGTTCAGCGTTCTCAGGGGTGTGTACTATGAGCTAGAGCCATATAAAGGGCCCAGCACAGGGTAGGAAGCAGATACGGAGATTTCCTGGTTTGTCTTAAACAACTGTAACTATTTCCAAAATGTTCAGATCCTCTGTAGAGCTCTAGGTTCCACCTCAATAGTATTCACAGACCGAGCATCTTCATTTCCTACTTGCTCCCGCAGAAAGTTACCTTCAACAATGGCAGCTCTAGGGGCTTAGGGGTAGCAATGCAGCTCAGTGGTCTTCAAAATGGGGTCCCTGGGAACTTGTTAGAGATATGAGTATTTGAGCCCTTTACCAGATCTGCTGAATCAGAAACTCCTAGGGGTGGGTCTCAGCAATATGTATTTTAACAGACTCTAGTGGTGAATCTGATGCATGCCAGTATTTGAGAACCACTGCTGTAGTTGGAAGCACTGTGTTATGGTGGTGGCAGAGATAGAGGTAGAGGTAAAAGGCAGCATGCAGAGCAGTACAATGGTTTTATTTAGTTTATACATTACAGAATAATACAATTAGCAGTTTTTGACAGCTGCTTGTAATATGTAATTGCATACAGACATAAGACAGAGCAAATGTTAATTGTCCTTGTCAAAGAATAGTATATTATTATTATTTTATTTTATTTTTATTGGAGGAGTTTGTGGGGGCTGATGGAGATTATGGGAAGATGATCTAAAGGTCCCCCTAATCCTCCCTTGTGACTGGCACTGCTCTGCATCATCTCTTGAATCTAATCCTTTCTTTTCTAAGATCATCTCCTATCTGGCCCTGGCCTTTGCTACTCCACAACAAGGTCATTATAAGAACTGCTTGGTTGGCCCCTAGCTTCTTGCTTGTAGCTTCAGATCACCCTCCACACAGTAACCTGTACTGTCACGCTCTAGTTTTTGTCATGACATATTTGTGTTTCAGAACCACAGGGAGTTACTCCCTAACTTGCGTTCATCCAAGATTTATCTGCCTGACCACAAGGGTCCCACTGCTCTTTCTTACCCCCTTTCTCCATCCCTTTCTTCAAATATAGTCATTATCAGCCATGCAAATCTGCTTGGTTCAGTAAACAGATATATCAACCCATTATCTTAGATTTGAAAAATTTCAAGTTAGACTAGAATTTGCACATGATCCAGTCCAAACCTCACTACTTCCTGTAAAACTCATCCTCTTTGTGACATCCCTGTCAGGGGGTCATGAGCTCTCTGAAGGAACCCATCCAGTGATGGAAAACTCACCTTGTCTTAGCGAGGGTTGATGGTAATGGTCATAGTGATGGACTGGAGTGTTATGTGTTTGGGGAACTGAAACTCACTCTGCTTTTCTTTTTTTGAATGCGTTTGAGCAAGTCTTTGAATACGTCCACTATATCACTTGGTCCCCAATATGTTAGTCACTGGTCCACCAGTGGATGGCCGATGATACAATAAGTAGCTTCTAGAAGCTTGTGGACAATATGTAACCCAGATGTTAGCTGGAGGCTCTTGGTCCATTGAGATCTAGTTAAATAGGCTCAAATCACTGTTGTGTGCCCTTTGGAGATTCAGAGCAGACCTCAATGTTTCCGTGAATATCTGGGATGACTTAGTGTTCTTCTGGCCCTGATTTCCTACCTCCCTTGATTGTGTTCCTCTGTATGCTTTTGGCTATTTTCATATCTGCTCTGACATAGACTCAGATGCAGGCCAAAGTCCCTTCCTCTTCTCTACTTCCCGTGTAACCAGAGGCTATTGGTCAAAGCAAGACTTGACTGAAGATTAGGGAAAGAGAGATCACAATATGCAATTGTGTGCAGACAATTTAAAGCCATAGTTCTCTTCTCAACAGTTCTTTCACCCATCCCACAGCCAGTAATTTTTTTAAAGACCACGCTGCCCATGTAGCTCCTGGCCTACCACCCCTTGATCCTCCTCTATCCACCGTCCTCCATTCTTTACCCTTTATTTCCACTTCTCTCTTAGGAATAAAAAGACACTCCTCCCAGTCTCTCATGCAGAGCAGCATGACCATCATGTTAGTTGCTTTGGTATTTGCTGACACCCTTGCCTTCACCATCTCTCCTTTACTTTCAACTTATTTCTTTTCCTCCATGAAGGCCAGTTTCTTCTTCCTTAATGGGAATTGTGGTCCAACCTGTTGAGATACTAACAGATATGTAACTCCTTGCCACAAGTGTATAAGCTTACACAATTAAAAAATCTGATGAGAATTTTTGTGTGTGTGTGTGTGTAATGTGACCCCAGGGAGGGCAAGGAAGACATGGATTGGCTGTTGTATGCCAAGCACCTCCTCCTCTCCCCTCTCAATGTATACTCCTTTGAATAAAGTTAGGATAAAGTTTCTGATTCCAGTAAGAGGTGGACTAAGAAAACCTGAAAATCCTCCAATTTTTATAAGCCTGTAGGAATGCTGAATAAAATATTTTTTCAAATCCCTTAAATGCATAGTTAAACTTGCAATATAGAAAGGGAACTCTGCAGGTGGTAGAAATGAAAGAGGAATTTAATATCAGTACAGCAGGCTGTAAACATGCCTGCTGATTCTGCAGCTATGCTGCATGGGGGTGGTGCTGCTAGTTCCATGCGATCTAGTAACACATGTTTTAACATCCACCTGGGGAAAGAAGTTAAGGCCTTGGCCTGTGCAGCCTGGGGAGTTGGATATGAGACTTCTGCCTGCACTTGACTCTTAAAACATATGGCAGATCGTGTTTTCCAAAAATATTTGCAGCTCTATCTCCCATCCCACATGCTCTTCTTGCAGAGTGATGTTGACAAGCCTCCCACTGAGATGTGAAGCCTATGTTCCCTCCCCTTGAATTTGGGTGGCCTGTAACTGTGGCAGAATGTTGCTACGTGACTTGCAAAGTTAGATCATCAAAAGTGATGCAGCTTCCACCTGGGGCCTGTTGGGATGCTTGTTCTTGGAACACTGTCATCATGCTGTGAGGAAACAGAGAGGCCATATGGTGAGCCCATTGCTGCACCACCCATCCCAAAGTACAGGTTTGTGAGCAAAATAAATGGTTGTTGTTGTGGTTTGAAGCCACTAAGTTTGGGGTGATTTGTTATGCAGCAACAGATAACTGGAACAAAGGGCTACATACTCAGTGAAAGAGGGACCTGAAAAACAAAATACATCCATTAGCATAGGGAGATAGCAAGGAAACTTGTTTGCCTCCTCTTGCTCTTGAGGAAAAGTCTCCCCTGGGTGATGGAAACTACCTGCCTGGTCCAGGTACCCTTTCAAACTAAGAAATTAGTAAAAGTTGGTTCTGTGGGCTAGTAATGGCAGAATCAAATGGAAAAACACAGTAAAATCAATTCAAAAATATTCTGAAATATTAACCCAAGTTAATATTTTCATATTAAAATTTTCATATTTCAACCCAAGTCATAATGTATTTTCATAAAGAAAACAAGGAGCACTAAATATCAGCTCACAATCAAAATTTTAAAAAAATCCACAGGGGCAGCAATCCACCAGGATGAACAAGAGTCAGTGAGTACAATGAATAGAGAATTAGAACCCTAAGACCTCGAGGTAATATATTGACAAACTGAAAGAAAACATGAACTATATATATTTAAAAATAAAGATATAAAAAGAATTGACACTCTGAGAAAGGAACAAAAAGGAAGATTTTTAAGAGAACCTGTAGAACTTCCAGAAATGTGAAAGTTAATGTTAACAACAAACAAACAAACAGACAAATAAACCCAAACACAGTTTATCCACCTGTGTTGGGTAGGACTAAAAAGGGAAATAATGAACTGGAAGATATATCTGAGGAAATTATCCAGAATGCAGCACAGGCAAACATGAAAGAATGGTTAAGCGATATGGAAGACAGAACGAGAAGGTCCAACATACATCAAATAGGAATTCTAGAATGAAAGACCAGAGAGAATATGGGAAAACTAGTAACTGAAAATCTAGTAGCTGAGGGTCCTGCAGAATTGATTAGTGATATGAATCATCAGATTGAAGAATCATACCTAGTTTCAAGCTCCAAAATAAAAATTAACCCATTGCTAGACACATAATAATGAAACTGTAGAACATAAGCAATGAGAAAAAACTAAAAACAATTGGAGAGAAGAAAGATTATCTACTGTGTCTGAAACTGTAAGTTTAGTTCTTCTATATTAAAAGAACCTTGATTTTTTAGTGGGGCCTATGTCCCCATCCCTCCAAATAGAGTGCATTTCTCAGGTTCTCTTGAAGCTAGGTATGATGACATAACTAAGGTCTGGTCAATGAAGTGTAAGCAGAACTGTTGGGGCAGATTTCTGGAAACTTTCTTGAGGCTCTTGTGCTCCCGTTTTTCCTTTTCTTATTTATCCCTTCTCCACCCTGCTGCCTGGAACACAAATGTGATACTGAAAGCTCTAGCTGCCACCTTGGACCACAGGGATAATGTTCACACCAAGGGTTGGTAGTGTGGTCATATGAAGACTTTGTGGAACAGAGCTGCTATATCAGCCATGAAATGCTTACCTCTAGATTTTAGAGAGCTTAACATAAACTTCTATCATGTTTGATATTTTCAAATTTTGAGTCTCTGTTACGCAGACATGTATAATCCTAACTAATGCATCTACCAAGAGTAATAATTAGATTGACTGCATACTTCTCAATAGCATATTTAGAAGTCAGAAGACAAATTGAATATTTGTGAAATGATGAGGGAAAAGAACTGCCAACCTGGAATACTACACTGAGAG